>NC_051178.1:147319553-147502675 GCF_013339695.2 Rhipicephalus sanguineus | reverse complement strand
ACAAAGAGAGACTGTGGTTTATACCAAAAGTGGAGTAGTAACCGTGACAATTTGTATTAATGCTGCAAATCACTTCATTGAATGCTGCCCTCTGTTAAGAACGAGTAAGAAATGTGTTTTTTCGTAAACTATTATGTTGGCATGCCCGCAAAATCTTTCCAGGAATACTGTCTTCAATCTTTTCAATATTTGTGTTTGTGTGTGTGTGTACAGGTACGGCAAATACACGTAAACCTTCGGAACTGCATCAGCTTTGAACTGAAGAGGTGCCTGATAACAAAAAATGAAGTCCACACGAAATAACCAGATTTTAATGCGGATTGTTTATGCAAAATGTTCATCTTTTTGCACAAATGATGCGGCCAGGGAAAAGCAAGAATGGGAAAGTACAACCTCGAATACGGGCAAAATATAAGTCACCGGAAACAGTGCGCAGTATGCTTACGCAAAACTTCACAAATGTACATTTAAATATGCAATCAATAAACGGAACTAAGCAATGATCACTATACATAATGGCCAACTGATGTCCTTGGGCCAAGCTGCTGTCTCGGACGCACCATGTAAACAGAACTATAAGGAAGAGCGCAGAATAACGAAAGAAACTACTTCAAAATTGTTTTAAAAAGTGCGAACCCCTATTGTGCACTCAATTTAAAGGAAGGTTGCCGCTTCTAGTTCAAAAAGCAATGAAGAACAAAAACGACAAATGAAAGTAACAAACAATGCTGTTAGTACGGCTTCCAATAGTTGAATTTGTTTGGTAACGCCGCGTATGCCGACCTCTCAGTGAACAAGGTGAAGCTGTCGATTGGCTGGTAATGTCCACCTGATGCCCGTATTCTTATGTTTATATTAGGTCACAGTGTTAACTGCTAAAAGGTACAAAATCTTCACGGCTTTAAAAGGTGGTGAACAATAATATTGCGTCAGAATTACTGGCTCATTGACCTGAACTCTGGAACAGTAGTGTCTTTTCCTTTCGTTTGCGCTGATTTTTGTCCTGCTCGGTATCAAAGGACAACGTTGACCCGGCGAGGAAGCTTAGCGAAGCGGTCAATGACTTCCGACACGCTGATGTCGACATTTCTGTGGGCGTACAGAAGTGCCTGGCCAACCATGCGTTCCTCAGACATCGTGGAGCGTAAGTAGTTCTTAAGTAACCTCATGCTTGAAAACGTTCCCTCTGCGCTGGCAGTGGTCACTGGAAGGGTGACTAGAATCCGGAGTAGCTTGTACACATTCGCACAGAACCTGCTGTCGCAATGAGAGAGGGCATCGGTTCCTGTACCGGGGCTCTGGTTTGCTGCTTTGTTCGCCCACTTTGTCCACCATAGCCGCAGTTCTCCAAAACCAGCCCTCGTTTCGACGTCATACGCAAAAACGGTCAGGAGATTTTCTGCTCCTTTCTCCCGATCATCTTGCATTGGTGGTATTGCGGATGATACAATTAATGAAAAGTCCTTTAGAAGTGTCCTGTGCTGTTTGAACCGTTGGTTTAACTGGGCTAGTACGTGGTTCATGAATGGAATGAACAGGGTTCTGCGAAAATATTCTTCCGCACTTTCGAATGCATTGCTCCCAAGGTTTTGCTTCCGGACACCGGCTCGACGGCTGGTGATCTCCACATTCAGTTTTTCTGCCAATGCCTGCATTTGTGCAAATATTTTTGAGAAAGAAACATTCGTGTTCTTCCGGTCACTTTCAATTGTCTGCTGTATCACTTCTATGTCGTCAATGGCAGCGCTCATGTCGATACTCCTCGTCTGCAGCTTCTTTGACAGTGGCAAAGTCAGTGCTAACACGTGTTCCGTCACATGCAGGCTTACAAGGAACGCTGGTGAAAAGAGTGCCAACATTAGACTGTTTGCCTGCACTGGACTTTCGCCATATCCGTTAAACTTAGTCTCCTCTAGTGCTGCGATCAACGGCTGAAAGAGGCTCACAAATGAAAGCACTGCATCGTGCTTCTCGGCCCAGCGCGTTTCGCATAGTCCCAAAAGGCGCTGCCTTGTAGGCTCAGGACAGCTCAAACTTATCACTTTTCGCAAAACGTGTGAGCGGCTAGAAGATTTACGGAAAAAATTGGGGGACCCTTAAGCTTCGCCTTTAAGAGTTGAACGCGATAGCGAAATCCGGCCCCTAGTGCGCACTTCAACCACTAAGTGCATACTTATTATTGTGCATTGTTACACACACACACGCACGCACGCGCGCGAATTTTACAGGCTTTCGATCTAAAGCAAGAGTCGCATGGCCTCCAAGATATACGCCGCGCGCCGGCCCTCTCGGATGCCATGAAAAGTCGAGACATATTTCTCACAATGCCTCACAGATGGCAGCACATTATCTAGCGTTTGCTGCGTTGGCTTGATATGTTTTCCTCTAGATGTACATAGTTGTCCATTTTTAGAGCTGTTTTGAAAGTTCGTGTGTGTATTTAGCGGCGATGGCTGCACTATCCCGGCGTTTTTCGACGTAGTTTGATGGCCTCGCGAATGCGCCTACCGTATGGGCTCGTTTTCGTCGTGACACCTGCCGAACAAAATGCGTCGAGACTCCTTTCACTACATGACATTTATGTAGTGTTTTTGTCCGAAGCAGCTGCAAGCAACATCGTGGCTTTGTGGTAGGACACCTGCTTGCCACGCGAACGGCCCGGGTTCGATCCTCATTGGGACCGAAGGTTTTATCGTTTATTTTATTTGCTACTTTCTCGATTTTTCGCTCACGGATGATTTTCCGCTCACAACCAACGGTGCCGACGCCGACAGCGGAATTTCTGCGACACGAGCTCTCTAACGCTACCGCGTTAAAGGCTGACGTCGCCTTCAGAGTCCCAAAACAGTTTCGAATGTCTGTGATGGAGCATGCTGCACACACAACTAGATAAAGGGAGTGACACGCGCAGTGAATACATAGAGTGCGGCTGGATATTTCTCACGGACAGCAGCTTGAACACCATTCGTTTTGTCGGCCATCGAACTTGCACCACCGTAGCCTTGATCACGGAGATGCTGCATGTTAATTCCCATTTCTATAAGGAGCCTTATGATGGTGTCGGCCAGGGCCCGGCCATTTGGTCGTGAATTGGCACAAAGCCTAAGAACACTTCTTCGATTCCGTTCGCATCCTTATTAAGGTACCTTGCACAAACAGTAAGCTGCTCGATACCCGCAACATCCGCCGTTTCATCAGCAAGTACGGAGAAGCAGCCTGCAGCGTTTACTTTTGCGACTAGGCTTTCCTTGATGATTGCAGCAGAGATTTCTATAATGTGGTTTTGTACATATAAACTAAAATATGAGGCCTTATTTGGGCAACTTTCCAAATGCTTTTTTTTATCTGTGTCGCCACAATCCGCGCGCATGCGAAGCAGCTCTTTGAAGTTGCCTGTATTTGTAGAGGAGGCTGTGCTTGAATCCATGGGACCACTGTCTCTATGTCCACGGAGAGCCACACCTTGCCACCCGCAAAAGAGAACTGTCTCAACAATAGGCTGTAACTTCCTTCGGATCTCTCTTATTTGAATTTGCCTGCCATGGTCCAGCTGATCAACAACACTGGGCACACATCCTGAGAAGGTTTGAAGAAAACTATCGGCTACCAGATGAGCGTCAGTGTGATATTTAGTGACTTCATGTGCACCGAAGACTTCGAGGGCGTGCTTCCACTTTTGAAATGGATTGGATACGAGGGCCTTAGTGCGCGCATGTTGGCCCTTGCCAATCTCACTTCTGCTAAAAAGGACACACACTCGGCAAAACGCACCCTCTTGAAGCGCTGAGAAGCTAAGCCATCGGTACCTGTCCAGCCAAGCCACGTAAACACACGTTTCTGCTTAAAATCGTTCATAGACTTAAACATATAGCATGGCGGAGGAATCCAAGGAGAAGCTAGCAGTTGATGTTTTGTGTCATCATCCACTTTTGAGCCATCTGTGTAGAGCCCGATATCAAACTTGCTTCTGCTAACATTTTGAGGGTCATAAAAAGATAAATAATTAAATAAATGATAATCAGGCTGAAGCCCAATAAATCCCACCACCCGGGTGACGCCGCTGGTTGGTGGTGTATGAGAGCACGAAAAATTTCGGGGGGGGCTGAAGCCCCATAAGCCCCCCCCCTGGCTACGCCCCTGCTTCTCACAAATAACTTTGTCATATCCTGATGGAACACTCGTCCCTATCGAGCATCGATCCGATGTCAGTTCTTATTTCTATTTTGCTCTCAACCAAGAACCCGACCTAAACCAGCGGCACCCTTCCTGACAGTAGCTTCTCCCGCATGGCTTCAATTGACTTTACATCTGAGGGCATTTCGGCCCTTATTGACAAAATCGGGGTGTCCAGTGCTCCCAGTCCGGATAACATCCCCACTAATGTCATCAAAAGCACTAAGGTACTTACTAGTAAACTTCTACAAATAATATTTTCGCAGTCCATAACAACCAATACCATTCCTAATGACTGGAAGTTAAGCTAGGTTGTCCCGGTATTTAAAAGCGCTGTCAGAACTGATCCTTCAAATGATCGCCCGATATCACTCACCTGTACCGCCTGCAAACCTCTTGAACACATGATCTATTCTCATGTTACCCCTCATCTTGAAGCTCTTTCACTCTAAGGCAAAATTACCCCGAACGAGGAGTAACGGCGCCCAATAGGCGCGCAGATGAACGGTTAGACCGCCGTAGGAGCAAGCGGAGAGGGATGCGTGCCGTGTGCAATTCAGTTAGTCTGCAAAGGGATGAACGGCGCGGGAGATGCAGGCCGTGTGCATGGATACGTTCCGTGTGCAAACCGTTGTCAAGGGAGCTAATCGTCCTCCTCGCTCGGGTCAGTCTTCCATCTTGTGTTTGAGCTGGCGTGTTGCCGGTTAAGTCGCGCTCGGAGTTCGCCGATCTAGGACCTACGGCTCGCTGCCTTTGATACAGACGTATGCGTGGATGAGTGTGTCGTGCTGCTTTTACGTTTCGCCACACCCACGAAGTCTGGAGCTGCTCTCGACACGTCGCGACGCCGCGCTGTATATCTCCGGCGCAGTCACGGCACTGCGTCGCCACCGGCTAGGAATGGCGGCCGAGAAGACTGTAGGCCTATCGGACTTCAATCTGACTCGGGACACAAATCGGCGCTGGATTCTTTCACAAGTAATTGATCGCTTTTTATTCTGCCGTACCTATCGCGTGCGCGAAACTGATCGTGATTATCGGTAACGGACTCGATCGTGTTGTATATCGCGCGCACGAAATGTACCGCGAGGGCCGGCTTGGGCGTGAGCTCGCCTGTGCTTTGTGACCGCCTGGATATTGGCCGCCGTTGTCGTCGCCTGGACGGATGTTCGCTCACCGATGATTCACCGTGGTGATGAGCTGCAAGCTCGCGATATTAGCAATATTAGGCAGAGGCCTCGCCGCTATTTTGCGACTCGTCCGAAACGCTGTGCGGTAGCAACGAGCTCGATTGTATGCCGCGCGCTTGAAATGCACCGGCATGGGTTGGCGGGTGCTTCAGCTAGCCGACATTAGCTGCGATTCGGAACTCTGCGGAAATTGGTCGCCGTGACCTTCGGCTTCCTCGACGCTCGCTCGTAAGCAGTTCGCCGCCGTTCGAGGCGTCGACCCCGCTTTCGCTCGCTGCACTGTACTAGCGCGCGCTCGAAGAATTTGGTGGAAATTGGACGCCGTGGAAATTGGACGCCAGGCTGCTAGCCTGGCGCCTTTCGTGGCGTCGGCTTCGCGTTGCGGCTGACGGGCTTGCTCGAGTTGTACGACGCCGCTCGCAAAAAACTCGCCGGCTCGTTGGGGCACGGTGGTTGGCGGCGCCTCGGCGTGATGGCTGCGGCCGCCGCACTTGAAGTGTTTGTTGCGCTGTGTGGCTTGAAATGCGTCTTTGATGACGTATGACATCACGGTGAAATTATTCACATGCCATATTTTAGACGTGTGTTTTTATTTAAGCATTCGACACTATCAACCACCACATTCTTTTTATGCAGCTTCAAGCAATAGGCGTAACTGGTCCTGCACTATTATTAATAAAAAACTACCTACTCAATAGAAGGAAATTGTCAGTCTGTTAGGTCATAAATCTATACTTAAAGTAACAAATATAGGAGCACCTCAAGGTTCTATTCTCGGCCCACTTCTTTTCATTATTTACATAAATGATTTGTCATCTTGCCTTACCAGTTCAGAATGCTTACTGTATGCAGACGACACAACAATTGTTAACACTGATAAATGCCTCCAATCTCTGACACAGAAACTAAATGATGACCTTTCAGGCTTGACTGCTTGGTGTATCCATAATAAATTACAAATAAATCCCACTAAAACGAAATTCGTTGTTTTCCACTCTCACCAACGTGAACATAATTATATCCCGCCAGTATTTCTAAATCAATTCGCAATTGAAGCAGACGATGAGGCGACCTTCTTGGGAATTAAACTGGACCGTCATTTGAAATTTCATTCGTATGTTGCATACCTGCGAAAAAAAAATGGCTTACGGCATACGTGTTCTAATCAAATCCCACGATATATTTTCCAAACCCACATTACTTTCATTGTACTACGCTTTTATTCATTCTCATATTAATTGCTGTATCACATCTTGGGGCAATACCTACAGCATCATCTCGTCTCCCTTCAAACTATGCAAAATCACTCTATTAGAATACTTACCCACAGTCATTATCGCAGTGATGCTAAAGCACTCCTGCATGCCAACAACATCCTAACAATCGAGAACACTTTCAAATATAATCTAGGAATACTATTTTTCAAGCAAATAATAAATCAGCTTCCTTTGTTTGCTCCATCAAGTCTAGAGAATACAAACTTGACAAGGTTTGCACAAAATCACAATTTTATCTTACCTACAGTTAATACTAACTATGGCAAACAGACAGCCCACTTCACTGGAATCTATTTCTGTAATACTATACCTTCAGGAATAAAAACCTCGGAATCAATCGGCATATTCAAAAAAGATATGAAAACTTTCCTCTCATCCATTCCATAATCTGGATAGTTTTGGTCACTTCTATTACTCCCTTTCGTGCCTTCTCACAACCTAATGTTAACGCAGCATCGCATCATCATCCTACATTGCTGATATCAGATGTCTCTGTTTAGTTCTCTTTTTAGCAGTTTATTTTTTAACATTTTTCACCATGGTAATTATCTGAAAACTGTTTAGGAGAGTTGAATTACCTCTATTTTTTATGTTGTCTAATTTCAGTTTTTGTTGCTACTTTCTGCTAATGATTTTCTTCAGTAGAACTCCTTTTTTCTTTTTTTAACTGCGATGTATTTTATTACCTGTTTTTCTGCACCACTGTTTGCTGCACCAATTAATTGTTTCTATATTCACTACTGTAGGAGGTCCCGATTCAGTCTCTGACTATGGGACCTGCTTCTGTATACACAAATTTTGTAATTGATTCGATAACTAAATAAAACGATTTCTGATTCTGATTTCACCTTGCACATATTTGTCATGTACGTGCGTCTTCATCCCTTCTGTGACGTGTCGCAGAATATTTGCAATATTTTTGTGCTTCGCAGGGGTGAAATTATTTGCGTGCCATGTTTTAGACGTGTTTTCGTTCACATTGCACGTATTTGCACAGTTCGTGCGTCTTCACCCTCGCTGTCACGTGACTAAATATTTGCAATATTTTTGTGCTTTGCAGGATGCAGCCGTTGCCCACAACGAGCAGAATGCTGTGTGCCCTGGCGCGTACAACGCCTGCCATCTATCGCTTCCGTTGGAGCAGCTTCACAGAAAGGACTGTACGAGATATGACAACGCGGCTGAACCTGTATTGGACATTTTGTAGGGAATTCAATGGAAGAAAGCAGAAACTTCATATGTATAGAAAAAATAAAACATTTTATTGTCTCACTTTTGTCTTTTCGTTGTCGCATTGAATGCGAAAGCAGTGACATACGCATGACTAAATATTCTTTTGCGTGTTATTTTCCGCGCCATTTTTTGGTCACCGCGGAAAGAAACACGCGAAAAAAGTATTAAGTCTTGCGGAGAATAACTGTAGAAAATCATCCCTGGGATAAAAAGTTCATCCGAATGGAGCGTTTGAGTGGACCGACCGTTGGTCCTTGCGAGGTGCAACTGCGAGGACTAACGGTTGCCCGGTAAGGTGTAAATGTGAGGACCAAATGTTAGTCCATTGAGGTGATCTGTGGGGACTAACAGTTGCCCGGTAAGGTGTAAATGTGAGGACTAAATGTTAGTCTATTGTGGGGACTAACTGTTAGACCCGGTGCCGTTAGTCCTTAAAGGGATTAATGGTTGTGGCAGCCCCATTAGTCCCCAAAAGGACGAACCACACACCCTTTTAACACCCTTTTGCCTTAGAGTGTTCCTTTTCAGTTCCGACCAGGACACTCATCTGAAAAGCAACTCCTTGAGCTCACTACTCACCTCCATTTAAACCTTGATTCTCTCCTCCAAACAGACATAATTTACCTAGACTTTTCGAAAGCCTCTGACCGCGTACCTCACCAGCTGCAGCAATGATCAAAGTAAATAGCTCATGCATCCATCCACTAATCACGTCATGGATCCGGTGTTTTCTGACTGGCCAATCACAGTTCACAGTGATCGGGCACCGTCATTCTACAGTCACCGAAGTGTGATGTGGAGTACCGCAAGGTTCAGTCCTCGGACCCCTTTTGTTTTCAATTTTCATAAATTACCTGTCCTCTGGTATTTCGTCATCCATCTGGTTCTTTGCCGATGGCTACGTCCTGTGCCGCCGTACAAGCTCACATAACGATCATTTGTTTTTACAGCGTGACCTCACTACTATTGAAAAATGGTGCACTGAGTGTCTCATGCAGTTAAACGTAAAAAAATGTAAATTCATATGCGTATCGCGTAAACACTCGCTCATGTCATACTCTTACTCTTTGTATTCTCTTCCTATTGAGGCGGTCCAATCGTATACAGGTACCTCGGCGTTACCATCACTAGCAAGCTAACATGGTCAGAACATATTCATAATCTGCTTACTGCAACTAACAAATCCCTAGGATTTATAAGGGGGTCACTATCACCAGTGGTCTGTAAACTAGCATATCAGACATTTATTCGCACTAAACTAGAATTCGCATGGACAATACGGGATCCCCGTCAAGCGTACCTTGTTGAGCTACTTAAAGCCGTTCAAAACCACGCAGCCCGGTTATTTACATCCCAGTACGACTCTCGGCCAAATGTTACAAACATCAAATCATCCTTGGAGATCAAATCATTAGCACTTCTCCGAAAAATCCCTCGCTTATGCCTCTTTCAAAAGCTGTATTATAACTTACCACGCTTACGTGACACGCTTCTTTTTCCGCCAAGCCGCACTTCACGCCGTCCGTCAAACACTTTCAGTCTTCAGCGAATTCACGGCTCTACCAAATCCTTCAATAACTCTTTCTTGTCAGTAGCCAATGCGGAATGGAATAGTGTACCTGACATTGTAGTAATGGAATGATACCCGAGGAAGTTCGAAATGTACTAACGAACTTCTTGAGGGCTGATGCGTAGCGTATTTTGACATCTTTTTTTTTTTCATTGAGTGCGTTGTCGTTCCTGTATTGTGTATTTTGACTATATATATATATATATATATATATATATATATATATATATATATATATATATATATATATATATATATATCTTAGCATTTCACCTCATTCCCTCCTAAATATTTTTTATCGTATTTGCTTAATTCATGACTGCTTCAACGTTTCTTTTTTACTGAAATAGAAAATAAATGAAGGAGTGGTTGCCACCATTGCTTGGTGATGGCTACCCCTTCCCACATAGCTGTTAGGATAAAAAAAATAAGAAACAAATATATATATATATATATATATGTGACGCTATGAATGATAGACGGGCCGTGGCTCATACGCCATACTTTTATTCTATCGCACGCGCCACCTCTTCCTCGTCGGCTTCCCCTGCCATGGCTTCATGTGTTACACGATTCCCCCTCCCCCCGAAAGAGTGCGCGAGGTACTAACAAAAGTGAACGAGGAGTCTTATACGAGAAAATCAGGCCAATAGTTCCATGTCCCTAATGAGTTCAATGACCTCGCCTTTAGAACACGGTTCAGCAGTCCGGTGATGTCCAGCACAGCTCTGGTGGGCGAGGCTGGCTGTTACGCTCTGGAGAAGCTAACCATGCCCCGCACGTGTACACTGGTGATGACACATCTGGTAGACATGTCACAAATGAATAGTATTGGAGCACCTTGTAGAGACGGCAGCTCAGATGCCGTAGGCGTCGCTTTGCCGTGACTGATAGAGACGCGGTGCTTTCACTTTGTGGGTCCGTTGAATGAGGCTGATGGGGTGATGGATGTGTGCTTCCAGAATTGAAGGGAATTGTTTTGCGCCTTCTTCGTCGTTTTCTGTGGTGTTGTCGCAAATGTCTTGATCGGTGACGCAGAAAACTTCCTTGACGGTCCATCCTGCGACTGAGGTGTCTCAGATGTTGAACTTGTCGTCGGTTTGGTCGGTGTCTTTTCTGACGACCTTCTTTATGCCGCAAGTGTGCTTTCGATGTAGTTTCAGTTCGTCGATATTCTTGTTCGAGTAGCCGTTGTAGTCTATGAGATTCTTGGAGTTGGCGAGGTGGGCCTCTCTCAGGAGCACGAGTCCGGTTTTCTTTTCCAGTTGATGTGATCGGCAGATAGTTGGTAATCGGCGCTCTACTGCAAGGCTTATCTGGTGATGAAAGTAGTGTGGGCAGAATGATCAGAAAGCTCTCCAGAGGGTTCTGAGATGCCGTGCATTATAGATGCTTCTGGCAGTGTGCAATGCGCAGGGTTAGGTGAAACTTCCGCATTGCTTCGACTCTCTGGTGGGTGATCGCTGGAAGCTGATAGCACAGCAGACATGGCTTGACTAGGTTCCATTTGCGAGTTTTGGTAAGACTGCGGAACTGTTGAAATACACCCTTGTGGCGAAAGGCATATCTTGGACTGGTCCTGGCGTAATTGTGTATTTTCCCGATGCGTCATCTCGTTTATCGTGAACGCAGCGACCTTGTGAGGCATGTGGTAATCGTTATGAAGAACAGTTGAGCCACTTGATACAATTGTAGGCGGTGGGTAACGCATGCGACACGAGGAATCAGCTGCATTGGGTGGTTCAATAACGCCTGGAGTCCTATGGTGCAGTGAACAGGTAGAAACTTCCGATTTCTTTGTCGATGGGAAACCTGGCGGTAGGTTCGGTCTTTTGAGAAAAGGGTCTGGATGCCTTTCGGCCAGCAGATGCTTTACCTTGTCTGCTTGGAATTGTAAATTCCTATTCGGTGTTCGCATGTGTGAGAAATATTCGGAAGATTCATAATATGGTACAATCGTCGACAATTTTCTCACATGAGGTCTTGTTTGGCAAATGTGCTTGCTGCGTGAAGAGTTCTCGTTACTGTGATGAGCGAGTTGAAAAGCCTCCAGCTGGTGGTTTATGGACAAGTCTTCATCGTACTCTTTAAATCGAATGATCATTTCTTCTTTGATTTTTTTCCAAGATTCGTTGTTTTGGAAGATGTGCGTGAGGTAAAAGCGGAAGGCCTCACCGGTGACGTAGTCGTTGAAGTTTTTGACCATGTCCCGTTCTGACCATGATGCAGCGGTAGCGTGGACCTCGAAAAGGTGGAACCAGTCCTGGACGGGTCCATCGTCCGCCGATCCTGCGTACTTCGGGATGTCGAGGTCTGCTGATGATGCTGCCATGAAGCTGGTCACTGTGTGCAGCGATGATGTGCGCAGATGGTCCGTATGTGGTCAGGGTGTCTTGTTGAGAACGTTGATGATGCGTGGCTGATGAAGTGGCTGCAGGTCTTCATCCTGTCGACTTGTGTGACGCTATGAATGATAGACGGGCCGTGGCTCATACGCCATACTTTTATTCTATCGCACGCGCCACCTCTTCCTCGTCGGCTTCCCCTGCCATGGCTTCATGTGTTACATATATATATATATATATATATATATATATATATATATATATATATATATATATATATATATATATATATATATATATATATATATATATATATATTGTTTCTTCTTCTTATGTATCCGCTCCCCCCCCCTTATGTAATATTATGTAGTACACCAACAGGTGTATTTTAAGGGTTAGTAAATGATGATTGTGGTGAAAAACGTGAAAAGACGATCGATCACCTCTTGTACCAATTTCCCCCTTGGATAAACAATGCCAGACTCTCCATCGTGCCTTGAGCAGACTTGATGATCACTCTTTTTACGAAAGAGAACATATTGAGAACCTGTGATCGTAATGTATACTACCTGGGTTTTTAAGTGCCAACGCCACGATATAATTATGAGGCACACCGTATAGCGGATGCCTCCGGAAATTTTGACCGCCTTGGGTTTGTTGACGCGCATGCACCTCTAGCATTTCGCCGCATGGGCCTCTAGCATGGGCCTCTAGCATTTCGCCGCAATCCAAATGCGACAGCCGCGGTCAGGATCGAACCTGTGTCCTTCAATTGACCAGCCGAGCACAGTAATCCCACTGTACGGCCACTGCGGTCCGATATTGGGAACCTGACCGCATTTCTCATCAGCCCAGAAAGCCATACGAACTATTCTGCAAAGCATGAAGGCTATACTGAATTAAATGTTTGCCAGCAGTTTGGCTTCACTATGCATGTGAATTGTTTTGTATCATCTGTATTCACGCTTTCTCTCTCTCTCTCTCTTTTAAGCGAACGAGGACACATTTTCAAAACATAGTGCTTATGAACTTTACAAATACCAATTCTTCAATTTTTCCACACTAATGAAAGATCCAGTATGCAAAAAGTCTGTACAGATCTGTTAGTTTAGAGAGAGAGAGAATAAGAATAAAGGAAAGGCTGGGCAGGTTGGTTAGCTAGCTCAGTTAGCCATTTAGGTAGCTCAGGTAGCTAGCTGAGCTAGAAAGCTGAGCTAGCTGATATATTAATATGAACTTTTAGTGTGCCAACGTCACTTCTATACCCTGTATTAAGTCGCGAGAACATGTGGGCCTGATGTTAATCACTCAGGCCCACGAATGTCCTTTGGTTACTTAAAACACAAGTAAAAAGTTCGTTGCGCTTCCCATTTTGGAGAATTGAATTCATTCATACAAAGTCAGGAGGACTGTTTGCTTTCCTGGATACGATGGTGGCTCCTGGCAATCATTACACAAATAATAACTTGTCCCAACATTCTTTGACTCAGCGGCAAATACGTCGCGAGCGCATATACAGTTTTCATGAATCGTGCTGTATATTTATCTGTGAAATAGCCACAACACATGTCTCAAAGGTTTCTCAAATTGAATTATAGGCTTTTTGTCATATCCCACTCGACATTACACTCTTCAAATCAAATCTTATCTATGTTAGGCTCTTTTTTTTTTCTTCCTCAGTGGTGAGCAGGCTAAATTAATCGCTTCGTAATCCAGCAACCAAAATACATTCCCGGAAAAATAACCTCAACCATAAAGATCTTACGGGGAGGATTTAGTCAGTTAGAAGTGATTGACCTAACGCTGCACAGAGCGTACAGGATTGCAGGCCAACAAGGCAGCTACAGATACAAACCCACAATAGCAACGTTGTCCTCTTCACCCATTAGGTGTCACGTCGGCACAAATGCCGGAGTGACATTTCCATACCCGAGACAACATATAGTATTTTCCACACACACATCATTTTATTAGGGTTTGCTTTTATCCCTCCCTTTTCCGTCCATTTTCTTATTTATCGATGTATATTTGGCTCACGCTCTTGTATCTTGTTGAGTTGGACTTAATATTACGTGCAAGTATAACGAACTTCTATGTCCTGGCTACGATATAGGCAAAAATAAATAGGATAGAAACAAATTTCTTGGACTTCGTTTCGCATCGACGACGCCACGCGCCATTCATTACGGGAACTACCGTGCCAGCCAACGTAATTCACCGAGCAGCGCTGCTTATCAGGTTAAACTGATCTGCCAGAACGCGAAGCCCTTTCTTTTTGTAATATATAATATATGCTGCCGAGAAAACACACTAAGTATCTTACTAGCGCCAGGCTGACGCAACGTCCTGGCGTTTCTGTCGCTCGTCCACACCGCGGGAAAGCAATTTCGAAATGCTCGCATCGAACATTTCCTGAACGCTTACGTATAGGAGCGCTTGGGCCACACACGACGCACTCGGCGGCGTACCAAGTTAGTTTTCTGAACACACGTCATGACTATCTAGGGGAAACTCTCGACGTGCAAAGCAAACAGTACACACGCGGACGGCAAGAATAAGACAAACGTGTGAGAGACGAGATTGGAGGGGGTAAAGACGCACCTGCGCGCTCATTTGCATATCTCCCGCGTTTACATATGGTGCAACGCTGACCACGACTCCGTTTGCTGTAGCGTTGTACGGACGACGAAGGAGAGGAAAGATAAGAAAAAGATATAAGTAAACACGCAGATGTCCGTGAGTTGGACCGTGTGTTCGTCACTGCAGATAAACAAGGTACACACTGAGATACGGGGGCTGCGGGGCGTGGCCTCTTTGCATAATGTGCGGTCGTTCGGAAACTGCCGAGCGTAACATTGGGGGCGTTCCTCTTTGTCTTCTTTGTCGATCGCGCGGCGAACTAAAAGACGACTATTCCTGACGAGAAAAAAAGAAAACGAAATAGAAGAAAAAAAATAGGAACACAGAACATCAAATGGGCTACTCGCGGCCTACTGGCGCCTTAGCGGCGATTAATGGTTCCGTGTGCCGGTGGTTGTGCGCGTGGACTTCGCGAACTTGTGGCAGGCGCTCGGGCCATTCTTGCGGAACTGACGTCATTCTTTGCGCAGCGTACGCCGCCGTCACGTGGGCCTTTTAGTATTCTTATGAATAATGCACAGACTCCACGGTGTTGCGCTGGGGTTGTGGAGCACGACTATTCTTTTGTTTTTGTTTTTGTTTTTTGCTAGCGGTGAAAGAACAGTACGCTACGGCAGTACGGCTTGTTTGTTTTGTTCATCTTTCGTCCTCCAGAGCTTATCTCAATTATAAGCAGGCGGTTCGTACACAGAGAAAGTCGGTGAGCTTTTAGCTAATTCGCCACTGAACGTTATTTAGTATTTTCTTACTATCTCTCTCATCTTACAACGTAGGTTTATCGGTTGCGTGCCTTTGCCTAATGTTCGTAAAAACATCTGTATATTTTTGAACGGAAATGTTTGGTGTTGCCCTCCATGTGCTTCACAGATCACATCAACAAAACAAGGCTTCCTTCGTAGGTTTTTTGTAACCGTGGGAAGTCAAGGCGACAATTACTGTGTACGATGTCCTTTGGTGTCGTGCATGTATACGTTTATTGTCTTGAGATATGTCATCCGATTTTCGGCAGAGCACGCAGTGTCGCGTGTGCCCCCTACAGTCTCAGAAGACGTGCATGTCTACATTTACACAGGCCCCTAGTACCAGAGGCCACACATTTACAGTTAAGCACCCATGGAACTAAACGTTTTCCCTGTGACATTAATGTGGCATATTGTCGCGTGATATGCACTTCGGCCATTCCCGTGGCCAATCGTGTGGCCAATGACGCATCGCGCAAAATATTAGCCTCAACGCCGGGAGAAGAGAACCCGAGAGCACACTTAAGAAAACGTACGGCTGTTTGCTCTTTCAACTTCGGCGTCATTGTCAACGTGCGCCACCGCCAATGTAACATGTTACCAGCTCATGATGGCACTGATTTCGGTGTCATGACGTGCTTGGATGCCAGCACGGCGGCTGCGTAATTTAAATTTACATAGAGTGCCGGAAGTGGGCGCTCCAATGAAGAAAAAGAAACTCAATATGCAAGCTCATGAACCAGCTTTCGTGTCTCCATACTACACCTTCAGCTTACAAAGCAGGCGACAGAGGAATGTGGAAGCCTCCCTTATAGTATTATGTCGCGCAGTGAACAAAGTTATTGCAACATTAATAACAGGCGAGAGTACATCAAACAAACAAAAAAAACATGGCACTGCGATCTATGCATGCTAAGCAATGTTATGCGTAAGTGATAGCACAAAAAAAAAAGTAAACAAGGACATAAGGATATTAAAGGAGGCACAGAATCTCACGCTTATACTCTTAAAACGTTAATGTAGTACTGGAACCTGGGGTCTGGTTATTGAGCAATTGAACGAATAATTAATTAAGTCACCGTGTCAAAGCAACACCTAAGCTGTGGGACGCACCGTTGTAGAGGGCTGCGTATTGATATTACCACCTGGAGTTCTTCAACGAAACTATAGAATGCTCCGGAGAAATCACTCGTGGCTACCACCATAGAATCAAGCAGCAACACGTGCACGCAGCAGCAGTCAACTCACACGCGCGCGCGATCTGGAACCGCGCCGTCGTGCTTCCGTGCGTGGCGGTCTGCTGCCGTGACTCTTCGGGGCGTCGACTCTCTTGACACCAGCGACTGGGCCGTCGAAAACGTTGCTGCGTGCCATCCATCGCTGTGGGCCGCGCTTCCCGCCGGTGTTGCCGCAGTCCCAGCCTCCTGCTGTTGCTGCAAAGGCACATCACGCGAGTCCCGCGGCAGCACGTTGGACCGCCACCGCATGTTGCAGTCGCTCTTCAATTAGCCGCCCGCTGCATCCGTCGCCTGACTCGTTTTGAGCGGTCGTTCGCGGCCTTTGTTTTTCTTTTCTTTGCTCCGGTGCGCGAGGAAACGAAATGCCTGCTCGGTCACCCCTCCGGCTGTCTTTGGATATCACCTGTTTGTTTTCCGTCGGCCGCCAACGCAAAATCCTGAGGACCAACTGCGCCGTACACACAACACACGTAAGAAGACGTTCGTCCAAGAGCTTGCGCAATGGTTTTACTCGAGATGTAGCCTACGTGAACTGCAGATCTGTTCAGCCTCTATCGGTAAGAATGTGAAGTTGTTGTATTTTTGCTTACGTGAGCAGCTATACTGTATCCTGTGCACATCCTTCCTTCATAGCATGTCTGATGCACCTAATTCGCTTGATATTCCTGTGCGCCTATTTTCGTTCTTATACAGCTATTCTCTTTATACGACATCGTAAAACATGGCCACATTGAAATAGGTGACGACGTATAACTACGACACGAAGGAAACGCGATAATTGGCATAGTACGTCCGACATGACATGACATGCATACGGAGGCAAAAAATCCAATCCATGCTGAGCATGCGAAAAATTCAATGTAACGAAGTTCAAGCCATTCTTACAGACCTTCCAGCTATGTATTGTTTATTGGGAATGAACATGCATACCTAATATCTGTTCTCGCCCGTTCTTACCAATGACCAAATTTTTTATAGCTTTTAGTTCTTAATTTCCGGTAATCATCTTATGTGACGCGCTAACCAATGCAACTGCGCTTCTTCGCATTAATTTTAAGGTCTTCACTTGATTGTACGCAAGTCCGCTTGTTGACTTTTATGCAGTCCTCCCGAAGCGTCATCCTTTCTGGAGAGTAACAAACTTGCGGGTATTCTTTTGCAGCGAAATTCAATTTCTAGCTTGCGCTTCTAAGCTCAACTTATACTGCGCCGCAACGCTGTGTTATTTATGTGCAATAAGCTTCTATACAATGTTGGCGGTAACGCGATGCAAGTAGCGAAGTAACGGCGTTGCCGATAACGCGTTCCTTTTAACGCGATAGCGTTAAAGAGCTCGTTTCGCAGAAATTCCAGAGTCGGCGTCACAGGTTGTGAGCGAAATATCGTCGCTGTCCGTGAGCGAAAATTCGAGATAGATGCAAATAAATAAATAATAAAAACTCTTCGGTCCGAGTGAGAATCGAACCCATGGCTTCTGCGTGGCAAGCAGGTGTTCTACCCCGAAGCCACGCCAGTGCTTGAAACGGCCTTGTAAAAAAAAAAACGCTATATGAATTTCATGTGGTGGGAGGAGTCTCCTTAACGCATGTGATATTGCGTGGCAGAATCGTAGAATCGCAGCAGACGTCCAAACATGTGAATTGCGCAACGAGTGGGTGTTTTAAAGGCTCACCCATTACAAAGTGTGCAGCTAGCAGGTGTGCGCGACAGCTTACCGACGCGTAGTTGGTACTTCGATAATTTGCACAAAGAAGAATTATGACGTAGGAGGCACTTCGCAACTGTATTAGGCATCCTAGCATAGTTTGAATCCTCGGAAACGGCCAATGTTACGCGCACAAACGTTCATTTTCATGCGGCACGGTTGAAGGCGATGCGCACGGGGCCCGATTACGCTCTCGCGTTCTACTCTTGAAGCCGAAGCTCAAGCGTCCTCAAAGTTTGCTTTTGTCTAATTCAATAACGGACTCGTTACCATTTCGGAATTGTAATGGGTAACTAACTTGCGTTAACATTTTTCGATAACGTGAGAGGTCATGTTAATATAGTTATTTTTATTAGTTATCCCCGTAGCCCTCATTTTCAGAAAAAAAGAAGGTTTAGAGCACCTGAAGTGATGTCGCAAATAAACGCTGACCTTGAACACCTTCACGTAAGCACTCGCAATTTTTCAAGGTAATTATACAAGTTAAAGTGAAAAAAAAAGCTTGTATGCGCAAATATTCTTTTTTTTCCGGATCTGTGCCATTTAAGCATTTCTTTATTGCTACAAAGCTTGTGCATCTGTTCTGTTAGTAGAAGCACTCCGTCAGAATTACTGGAAATTTGTTTAGAGTTTAGGGATGTTTTTTTTTTTTCGTAGATGAATTCTCATGTTGCGATGAATTCTCATCTTGTGTTCAATGTCACATAGAAAAAAAAAACGACAGGCCTGCGCGGAAAGCGCAGCAGTCACAGCGAAAGCTGGAAGAGCGGCATTTCTAGAGCTAGTTGTAAACTCTCTTGGGGCTACTCATACAAGTACACTAGCAAGGTATCCACTACGCTACAAATCACAATATTTCTGAAGTTGGGAAGCACCTACAACGCCATTATTCATCATTGTGCGCAGAAGCGAGGTTCCAGCTACACATATGTAAGGCATTATGTGCACTTTGTTTACGTGACGACTGATTACGATGAAGAATTGTGGCTGAGCCCTTGTAATGGGTTGGAAGCTTTAAACGGCTCACCAGTTACGTAATTCGCATTATGTGACGCCCGGTCGCTATTTCACTCTCCCAACATACGTTGGCGTGAGAAAGAGAGACAGAGAGAGGAGGGAAGAACTTTATCGATACCCTGAGGAAATGGACGATGGGCTTATGGGCTTCTTTGGCAACCAATGCAAGTGCACTTGCGAGGAACCCACTACGCTATACCTCATCATAATTTGTGTGTCATAGGGAAACAGCCACTATACCATTTTTCGTCATTCAACGGAGAGCCGTGGTACCCGCTAAAAACATGTAAGGCATTATGCGCACTTTGTTGGTGTTGTGCCTGATGACGATGAAGAATTATTTCAGAGCCCCTTGTATTGGGTTGGAAGCATCCAACAGCCCACTCGTTGCTCAATTCGCATTGTGTGACGCCTGGTTACAGAATTCGCGTTGTGTGGGGCGTGGTTGTTATTTCACTCTTCTACCACACTAAATTACATATGTTAATGTTGTTCCTTCTGGACATGAAGCCTGTATAGCGTCTTCTTGCAAGGCAGTTCCATGCACCGGCATGGCTCTGAGATACAACACTGGGCTCCCACGCTGAGGGCCCAGGTTCGAACCCCGTTCCATCCTGGAATTTTTTTCTTATTTCGTTTTTTTTTCTTATTTCGAGCGATAGTGGTTACGGACACCGGCGGCGGCGTCGGCGGCGGCGGACAACTACGGCGCCTTAAACGGCCGGTGAAATGATCTCATAACAGCTTTCGCTGTAAAACGGTTCACCATGTGCCACATAGTTAGAAATTGAATATTGCTGAGGTCCGGCACATTTGCGGAAAGTGTTCCCGTGAAATCAGTTTTCCGGTGAAATTGTTGTTTATGCTAGAAGTTTTATGTGCAATATAAATATAAGCTTTGTAGTACTGTTATTCAGCGAAGACTCACAGATTAAAATTTCTGGCTATGGAGTAACGAATGAAGTACCGTGCGTTACTTTTCGTGCAGTAACAGTAACGCGATACTTTCTTTTTTGTAAGTAACGCTGGGCGATAAAGCAATCTTTTTTTTTTTCTTTTTTAGCGTAAGGAGTGACGTATTCAGTTACTGTTCTTCGGTAACGCCAATACAACACTGCTTCTAAACCAAAAAAAAAAAAAAAAAACTGACAGGGCCTCTTACGCATTCACCTAAGACGACTCGGAGGCGAAAGCCTTCTTTTCTTACATCGAAAGCTGTTATGAGATCACAACAAGGGCCGTTCGTGGCGCCGTAGTTGCCCGCCGCCGCCGCCGGTGTCCGTAACCGATATCGCTCGAAATAAAAACAAAATAAGAAAAAATTTCCAGGATGGAACGAGGTTCGAACCTGGGCCCTCTGCGTGGGAGCCCAGTATTCAACCTCTCAGCCATGCCCGTGCTTGAAACTGCTTTGCAAAAAGACCCTATACAGGCTTCATGTCGGGAAGGAACCACATTAAAATATGTAATGTAGCGTGGTAGAAGAGTAAAATAACAACCAAGTGTCACACAACGCGAATTCTGCAGGCGTCACACAATGCGAATTGCGCAACGAGTGGGTTGTTGAATGCTTCCAACCCATTACAAAGGACTCTACCATAATTCTTCATCGTCATTAGCCACAGCATCTACAAAGTGCACATAATGCCTTACAGGTGTTTAGCAGGTGCCACGGTTCTGTGCAGAATGACGAAAAATTGCGTAGTGGCTGCTTCCCTACTTAACAAAAATTATGATTTATAGCGTAGTGGGTTCCTCGCAAGTTCAGTTCTATTGGTTGCCAAGGAAGCCCATAAGGCTTCCATGATACATTCCCTCAGGGTCTCAATAAAGTTAATTCCTTCTCTCTATCTCTTTCTCACGTTAGCGTATGTTATAAAGCGTGGTGGGAGAGTGAAATAAAGACCGGGAGTCACACAATGCGAATTACGTAACTAGTGGGTCCTTTAAAGCTTCCAACCGATTACAAAAGGCTCAGTCATAATTCTTCATCGTCATCAGCCGTCGCATCAAGAGACTGCACATAACGCCTTACAGATGGTACCTCGCTTCTCCGCAGAATGACGAGTAATGTCGTGGTGGGTGCTTCCCAACTTCACAAAAATTATGATTTGTGGCGTAGTGGGTAGGTTGCTAGTGTACTCGTATTAGTAGCCACAAGAGAGTTTATAACGTGCTCTAGAAATGCCGCTCTTCGAGCTTTCGCTGTGTGTCTGTGCTGCGCTTTCCGCGCAGGCGTTTTTTTCCTTCTCAGTCGATGTATTAATCCTGCCCCGCCAACCTCCGAAAGCTTTCTGCCCTTAACATGGTTTTTCACTGCCTCCAGGCTCGGAGGCACCTCACCTTGTTTTGCACTGCCTCCGTGATCGGTCCACCTTTGACCAAGGTACGATGCCATGTGATGACGTCATCATGTGACGTCATAATCATGTCATAATGACGTCACAAATTTTGGCGATTTGTGAGCTCATGTTCACGTCATATGGTGACGTCATCACGTGATGATTTTCGCATGACTCGTCCCTGACGCCGCTGGACGCCGACGGTCAACTTTCGCGTTTGATGAGGCACCTAAAACTTTCGACCTTAAAAACTGGAGATTATTCATCGAGGTATTAGTTAAAGCATATATGCCGTTTTACATGACGGAATCAATATTGCATATAACATTTCTAACACGAAGCCACATTTGTATGGCACAAATTGTTATGTTAATTGTGCTTGTTCACGATGAGTGACGAAAAATTATAGTGCGAATGTTTGTCCGTGCTGCTCTGTTCTAGTTCGACAAACTTAGCGCAAAAGCTACAACACTGACAGAAGGCGGAACAACAGAACGCCATTTGCATGGTAAGCAGAAACACGTGCCAATAATGCCAACTTACGTAGTGTCGTGAATGTCACGATTCTAGGCATTTTTTTTAGATGTGAAGCATCTTATAGCGGAGTTCAATCCGGTGGTGGTGGTGGTGGTGGTGTGCGGCGTGACCACCCTTACTGCGCACGCGCATACCCTCTCCACACACCTCCTCTCCACCCCTCCTCTCCACTTCCCCTCTCCCATTCCCCCCTCACCACTTTCCCTCTCCACTCCTCCTCTCCCCACCTCCTCTCCACTACCCCTCTCCCGTTTCCCCTCTCCAGTCTTTGAAACGCAGGCTAGACATGCCGAAATTCTCTCCTGCGCAACGCCGCGATGAGCACCAGGGCATGTGCGCACCCTCCCCCTCTCTCTCCTCTCCTACGCTGCCGCCCTCTCGCGCGCCTACATGTCGACCGCGTTCCCCGCTCGCCCTGTGAGAATTGACGGCCAGGCTAGAGAGAAGACAAGACGCGCGTAGCGTTCCTCTTCGCGTTGCAAGACGCGAGGTCGGTAGCATGCCCAGCGAACGCCAACGGAACGCGATCGTGCAAGTGCTCCGGCTTCGCATCGCCTCATGGTCCCCGTTAGCGGGAAATGGTGCAATTTTTTTAAAACAGCGAAGCTGTTTAAGCCGGCCGTAAACATTTTGGTGCGCACAAATGTGTACAAAAAACTGCCACCGTCACGAACGGGTATGTGCCACAGAAAGTGGGAAAATCCCACTACTCACCGCTGGTCCACTAAAAATGAAGAAGGCAACAGACGCGCGGCAAACACCAATCAAGATTTCTAGACAGATGTAACCAGTAATTGAGAAAAGCGTTTATAAACCGTCGGGATTAACCCACAGAGCGCTGTGTGGTGTTCCTGTGTGCCTTCTCGTGTCCGTGTTTCCTTTCGCGCTACACCAAAAGCCACAAAATGACACTCGAGCCCACTTATCTGCCCAGACCCAATGTCGGATCAAGGAGCTGACCCCCACCCCCCCTCTCGAAAAAAATGTCTGCCTACGCCACTGGTAATGAGTAACGTGACACTTCACGCTACCGAAAAATGTTAACGTAAGTGCGTTACCCATTGCAGTGACGAAATGGTAACGAGTACTTTACTAAATTACCGAAAAAAAGTAACGCCTTACCGCGAACACTGGTTATCGGTAACAACGAGAATAGAAACACACACCTACGCACGCACGCACAAACCTCTAGATCGAAAGAGATCATCATCGCAAAGCCCGCAAAAAGTTAAACGGGGACGCACAAGTGTTACGCTCCTGTTGCACGACCCGGGTGCTACTCATATACAGGCGAATCGATGCTGCATTTGGCAAGGACCTCGCGACACGACTACAGGCGCGTTATTGGATGGTTCACTTTTGTCGGAGTACACGCATCCCAACGACGGTGTTCTGGGATCGATGGCGTTTCCATGGCAAAGAAAAGCCGTCTCCACTCACAACAAGGAACGCGCCGTAACAATATCCGTTTCGGCTGCGAACGCTGGGGCCCTGTACACAGTGTGACGTCAGGAAGGGGAAGGAAGTATTCAACGAATCGGCTTTCTCTCGCGCGTGCCGCTTGCAGCGACCACGTTGTCCATTGCTTCCCTCGCGAATCGCACATGCATGTACACAGCGAAGGAGAGGCGGCATACGAAGGCGCCCTTTGTTTTTGGCTCGCATTTTAAATCGGTAATGAGAGCGTATAGTCGTGCACTACGCAATTAAGCGGCGTCTTCGTTTCCGTTGATTGATGCAATAACAAAAGAAGCAACCGTCGAGAGAGAGAGAGAGAGAGGGAGATAGATAGCAGAGCATGCTCGGTTTTACTGTTCTCATGTATGCGTGAGACGTCTCCGGACGCTTTATTACTATTTTTGTTGTTGTTTTTTATTTCTTTACCGCTGAGATTTGGTAAACTGGCAAAGATTCTTATAAAAAGACCAGGGCATCGCTTGTGAATAGAAGCGCAAGTAGCAATCGGTCACGAACAAAAAACCCACAGGACAATGGTATAGCTTTTGTATACGCTGACTTGAACATGCGTATCCCGAAAAGATTAACCTATACCTGGACTGTTTGGCCTTCCAACAAGTACTCGCGTGTAAACACTACACAACTTGACCAGTATACAGTGTGCGACGCTTTTGTCACCATCTCCAACGGAAAATCTTGACCACCAGCTCAGTGCTTAACCTGTACCTTTATTGAAGACTGTGTCGTTCTCTCGGATGGCTCATCCTTGTTCCCTAATACGTGCGTCAGCGTTTTAACACCCTTTGTCGAGCACGAAGGTTAAAGCGCGGGGCAGGGCGAGGTTTAAATGGCGCCTCGTGTATTAGGCCCATTTTCTCACCTATCATAGCCTTTGTACATCGTTTCGTCTATGAAAAACAATGTCTTGTTGTTTTTTATTTCTTTACCGCTGAGATTTGGTAAACTGGCAAAAATTCTTATAAAAAGGCCATGGCATCGCTTGTGAATAGAAGCGCAAGTAGCAATCGGTCACGAACAAAAAGCCCACAGGACAATGGTATAGCTTTTGTATACCCTGACCTGAACATGCGTATCCCGAAAAGATTAACCTATACCTGCACTGTTTGGCCTTCCAACAAGTACTCGCGTGTAAACACTACACAACTTGACCAGTATACAATGTGCGACGCTTTTGTCACCATCTCCAGCGGAAAATCTTGACCACCAGCTCAGTGCTTAACCTGTACCTTTATTGAAGACTGTGTCGTTCTCTCGGATGGCTCATCCTTGTTCCCTAATACGTGCGTCAGCGTTTTAACACCCTTTGTCGAGCACGAAGGTTAAAGCGCGGGGCAGGGCGAGGTTTAAATGGCGCCTCGTGTATTAGGCCCATTTTCTCACCTATCATATCCTTTGTACATCGTTTCGTCTATGAAAAACAATGTCTTGTATATATACATTTCGCCAGTGTCCTTTAACAAAAGGGTCATGGTCCTTTGGTAAAAGAGCACTGGCCTTACTAATAACACTGCAGAATTCACTCAGCGTTACGCGCTGAATTAGCCGGCCATGCACAAGCTCTTCACGAGTTTTAACTGCTGTGTTCTGTGCTCACCACGCTTAACAGCTCCGTGAGGCGTCCGAAAGACTGCTTACGGGAGATGTACTTTGCAATACAGGGCTTCAAGAAACGAGCAATTTGTATGCCGCGTGTAATTATCAGTAAATATGCACTTCGTTTAATTGTTATTTGCGACTTCGTCGTCGCGTGTAATTATCAGTAAATATGCACTTCGTTTAATTGTTATTTGCGACTTCGTCGTCTCTGTTTCCTTATTTCTCGTTCTTGAATCCAGTTTTTATTACTTTAAGTCTTCCGAAAAACCGAGAAGAAAACAAGTTACCGACGCGTCGTTTCGCACTTCTCTTTTCCTCGTCTAGTTTCTCTACACTCTGGCCATTACGCCCACTGCGCGAATTCTTTGTTTCCTTCACGAAGGGCCATATCACTTAGCGAAATGAACGCGCTGCTGCGTATGCGTGGCCCCCGCTTTTCCCCCAAGGCCGCGCGCTCAGCCGTCGTGCATTGTGCATGGTGGCGCACAATGAAGGAGCAGTGGCCCACGCTGGGCAACGCGCGCCCGCGGTTTGTGCGCAGCGCGTTTCGAAGCTGTGCCGAACACTGTCGCCAAGAGTCCAGGTGAAAACATGAGGAGGTACACTCGTAGAAAAATCTAGGCGCCCCGTGTTAACAAAAAGATCTCACGCTAGAATCCACATTTTTTTTTCATTTTCCTGTGCAGACATTTGCCGTATTGGTAACCCGCCACGGTGGTCTAGTGGTTATGATGCTCTAATGCTGACCCGAAGGTCGAGGGATCGAATCCCGACCGCGACAGCCGCATTTCGATGGAGGCGAAATGGTAGATGTCCGTGTACTTAGATTTAGGTGCACGGTAAAGAACACCGCGAATGGTCAAAGTTTCAGAAGCCCTCCACTACACTCTTAATCAGGCCCTGGTTGAATGCTGGCTATATCCAGGAAACCAGACGAAAAATGTCCGGTTTCCTGGTTTTATCTAGCACTTTAAGCGGGACCTCATTAAGAGTGTATGGCGTACCTTATAATAATATCATTGTTTTGGGACGTAAAACCCCAACAATTATGATTATTATTATTACATGCCGTTTTGGTAGGTTTTGGTAGGAGAGCGGAGATTTGCGTGGGGATCCTGGACAACTGGGATTGCCAGAATGAAAACTTCCGAGATCTAGAGGCGTGCTGAGACCATACCAAAACGTTTAGCGCCTTAACCGCTATTGGAAGAGCGCATGCGCCGTGGCACTGTGAAAAAAGGCGGATTCGTTCGGAAATGAAAACTCGAGCGAACCCTGATACTGGTAGCGTTTAACTATATACGGAAAGCCGCACAACAAAGGCGAAGTTGAACTGCGAAAGAAGGCGTTTTTTTATGATTATTACTTCTAATTAGCAAATGGTTTTCCTTTTGCCACTGACTGGCCACTTTCTCTAATATGACCGTTGTGCAACGCTGTGACCGACAATATGTTTCACGGCACAAGTTACTTCACATAGCGTAATGAATTTATTTGTGAACTTGTCATTCGGACAGGAATTCATTATATGGTACTAAGAATATTCGGAACAGAGAGAGAGAGAGAAAAAAAAAAAACGTCAGGTTACCGCCGAAAAATTCGGATAATTTCTGAACAACGAGGTAGAAGGTCTGCGAGTGCATACGAATGAACATATATGTGACTTTGCGGGGCCCTTGTATGAAGTTAGGAAGCATGGCAGCTGAAGATGACTTAACGGTAGGGGTGTGCGAATATCAAATTTTTCGAATACGAATCGAATACGAATATCCACCTTCGAATATCGAATCGAATATCGAATATCAAAGGAAAAATGCCTCCATATATACAATATTTTATTTAACGTGTACCTATTTGAAAAAAAAAACATTAACAGCCTGACTGGCAACAAAACATACACTGCTATCTCCAGAACACAATGTCCAGGCTAGCACAATGCACATCACAACACAAGCAAATATCACGGCACAATGAAAGTAATGACTAGATGTTATCATGAAAAAATATGAGTTGCTCCACATGATCAGGCAGCAGGCGCTCCATTCTAACAGAGACAACACCCCCCCCCCCCCCCCCTGCCAATGAAAAGGCACGCTCGCTTGGAACATAAGTGGCTGGTATAGGGAGGTACATGGGGCAAAGCTTTGTCAGAGTGGGGTATCTGAAGGTGCCTACAGTCCGCCACCAGTCACATGGGTCACTAGCTTTCTTGAGAAGTGTTCCCGCATAGTGAACGAGTGGCAGTGCCGCATAATATTGAAAATGTACGGTTACATGATCGCCAACAGCGCTGCACGTCGGATATGCACCAGCAATAAATCATACGTATTGGGGCGCTCGTCGCAGACAGATATCGTGCCTCCGTGTACTTACGATGTTTATCGCTTCTCTCGGCAACGTTTTTAGTGATACGAACGCAGAAGAAATGTGGAAGACGAGTTATTTTATGCATGATAATCGAATCGCATATTCGAATTTTTCGAATATTCGAAGTTATCAAATATTCGAAACTTTTCGAATACACGATTTCGAATCGAATACGAATATTTCGAATGTAATATTCGACGAATATTCGAAACTTTCGAATATTCGCACACCCCTACTTAACGGTGAACGCAAAGGCTCGCGTACAGCAGGGCGCACGCACGTATACGCAGGGATTTTTCTTGGTTAATGTGGCCACTGCGGACAGCTCCTGCAAAGTGAGGCTGTCTCGCGTTTACAAGCTTAGCGGAGAAGTAAATATGGGTGCCTTCAACGGGGCGCTTCACGGATGGCCTTATACTAACGCGCACAACAGAATCGCACATTCGTACTTCACCGACAGAATCGTGTTCCAAACATTATATTTATCCCGCCAGCAGTATAACAGCTAACTTTTGACTGTCGTGCCTGACATGTCTCCTACTGACAGGTCATCATAATGACGAAGGCAATGCGTTATTGCTGTAAAATTCAATATCGCTTCAGCATTGTTTTGACTTAATGTGAAAAGTGAATGTTCGCGTCACTGTAGGCCAGCGAACGCAACAGCAACATAAAATTAGCCCACTGACGTTATTTTCAAAGTTATATAGATTTATAAAAAATTAAGTTGTGGGATTTTGCAAGTCACGATATGATTATGCGGCACGAGATAATTGGGGAGTCCGGATTAATTTTGACAATCTTTAACGTGCACCTTAATCATGTACATGGGTGTTCTTTAATTTCGCCCCCATCGGAATGCGGCTGCCGCGACCTGGAATAAAACCCGTGTCCTCGAAATTAGCAGTGCCATACATCAGCCCCTTAACCACAACGGCGGTTAATGTATACAGATTTATATGAGTTGAGCGCACGAACAGCGCGCGCACAAAAACAGCGCACTTAAAGCATGAGGTGCGTGAGTGGAGACCTGCGATTGAATGCTTGGTGTGTCAAGTGTGAACAGTTGTTTCACTTCACAGCGCATGATTCTCGAGGACGCAGAACTCCAAGGGCGCATATGCAGGTACGCTTGTTGGTTCAGCTCTGAGCTGCAGACAATGACCGAGACCGCCTTCCTTGAACCAGAGCGACAGAGCAGTCTGTATACGAAAGTCTCCTGTGTCAACATTTACCTCACCGCGGCTTTTCCTCAGTGCGTAGAAAGAATTCCAGCTGTTTTCAATGAATAGCCCCTGCACGCTGGCACATCGCTAACCTGCACTGAAAAGGTGACCCAGCGTGGTGCGGTCGCAAGTATATATGTAATATAGAGCGTTAGTTCCAGATAGACCATAAGGTTACTTACTCGATGCAGGTGCCAGAGACGTTAGTACAATTAAGCTTATTCACAAGTCGCAAAATGAAATAATAGACAAACCAAGAAACAGAATGCGTATTCACAGCACAGCGGTGGAGCTATTGAGTTCCGTATTTGATGCCAGGCATGCGAGAAAAGTTCCAAGTTTCCTTACTCATCTTGTATGCACGGGACGAAGGAAAAATGAGGGAGATTGTTCTTTTTTGTGCATTTTCTGTACATATTTCTTTCACGTTTTAAAAAATTGATCGGTTCGTTGATTGTGGTGCGATTTGTATGTTATGATATTGCAAACTGTTGCTACAAATGTGTCCAAATCTACCAGGTACTCATTAAAATGTAATCGAGTGACCATTCGTCTGCGTAACATCGAATGCATTTGAATCGAATTAATGGACGGTTGAGTTCACTCCGCACTTATTGTTGATATTGGAAAATCACAAGTATGTGTTATTTGCTTCTTAGTTTATTCGTTGGCGTTCTTTTTCAGAGCTACGTCATAATTAAATTTTACGTAAACCTGCGATGCTCAGCATATTATATATAAGTGTTTTGATACGCTGATTTGATTAAAAAAAAGATATCTTCTTTAAGTAACCAAAACGTATACTAACCTGTAGTAAAATTTTATACGCTGCAGGAGCATGCTTTGAGCAACGGTTTGTTCATCAGAAGAATAGCGAAATAATTGATAACTACCATGAACGAGTTATAATTGAAATGACATTTGTCTCCTATTGGTATTAATGTACTGATTCCGTGGAAAAAAATTAAACTAAGCAACTATGATGTAGGCCTGTGTTTTAGTACAACGGTAATGAATATAAAAAATCGTTTTCTATCATATAGTTGACTTTTATTTTCCAATATTAAATACGGTATAATACGCCGGAGAAGGCAGTGCTTGCACAAGCTAACCTAAATATTTATGCGTGTAAACAGGCATCGCGATAAGGGTTATGTTTTAATGTCTACTATCACGTATATATTTGCACGGAGGCTGCTCCCCGTGTTCAACTGGGAATCAATTTGCTAATCGACTATGTAAACGTCACCTCAACCAGCTTTAAAAAAAGGTATAAGTATACTATACTTAGGAGATGATTCACTTTGGGCTCCCCGCTGATTGTCTCGCAGATTGTCTCATGCATATCTTTCAAGCTGGAAAATAAGCGTCTTCCGATTTTGCTATGAGCACACCGATGCTTCGTCACAATGCAGTAACTATATAGCGAGACGGTATGTATACATAGCGATCACCAAGGAGTGCGGTATGTGCAATTGCATGGTGCACACCTCAGTCCTTGATGATCGCTCATTCTTCATACCCAAACATTGCCGCGCTCTATGATCGCAAAGCGCATCGTATATGGTTGGCAAAATTTATCTATGTTTCGAAGTTCGTTTATAAAAAGCATTTTCGCCCTTCATTCGTTATTCTCTATACTTACAGGCTCTTCCCTGTTGCTCTCCTGGCATACCATGGTTGAATCGATCCGTATTCCGCTGAAACACAGCGTTTCAGTGATTGCATGTATGTAGCTTGGTTATATATATTGTGAGGTATATATTGCTTTCGATATATTGTGATATATTGTGTTAGATATACTTAGGAGGAACCGCTTTGTCTAGTTCAAGCTGTTCTACAATGATAATGATATATACAGATGAGCAAGTTGCACAAATGACGTTGATATGTCGAGATGACAAAGAAGAGTCACTGATTTGCCGCGCTCACAAGCTCACAATGTGTATACGTATATATATATATACGTATATGTGTATATATATATATATATATATATATATATATATATATATATATATATATATATATATATATATATATGATTGTCATTATATTCTCATTACTCTATGTCGTTCAGATAAACTTTGCACTTTGCTTGTTTCCCCTGTGCCGGACACACTCCCTTCGCCTCGTTAACTGTCATGCTCCTGTCGCCGTTTCACTTCAAGCTCATGATTGCCGCACAACCATCCGTATACAGTGCAGGGATTATTAGACAGAGTTCCTATTTGGAGAGTTAACTTTGGGATTCCCAAATGTAGGTCGTACTCAATATGAAGCCACAAAGAAACTAAACATGGGTATCCTGGGCGCGTATCTTCGTAAAGGTATTATATATGTGCTCTACGTGCGTCGCAGCATATATAGCTAAAACGATGCATAGAGTGTGTGGAAAAGGGTGGTGGGGGTGCCAGACATCATCGTCTTTGCCAGAGAGGCATGTCGCATGTATACAGCTACACCGTCCATTTTGATGACCGCTTCGGAGAGGGACTCTCCTCGTCCCCCTCAACCGTGTAGCGCGTCCCTATTGGCCGCGCGACTTCGTAATCACGTGACAGGCGGTTCCTCCGGCCCGTTAACTTCGACGCGCCACCGCCCCTTAGTTTGCGATATGGATCACCCGTGTGTCGTTTCTATGCCAACTGCTGTCAACAGGAAAGCCGCAGTGTACCTCCTAGTTCTATCTCATTGGCCGTCTGTTTGCCGTTGGAGCTTCGATTTTAACGGGGCAGCTTCTGTCGCCAACGTCGGATCTATTTTTTTTATTTTTATACGTTCTCGCGTAAATTTTTTTCGTATTTCTTACGCTGGCTATATAGGCGGACGTTTATAGACAAAGTTACTTCGTGTCCTCGATCACTTTTCTTGGTCACGACGTCATATTTCCAGACAGACGATGTTGCAGCCACAAGCAATTTATTGATAATATTTTATGCACACAGTCGAAAAGCAATACGGTTTGTATTATTGCTTGAGTGTGAATGTATGAGATCGTTATCTCAGTGTTATCTCTCTTTAAAAACGACGATTAAAGTAGAGAAAAAATGTTTTTGACTGATATATGTTTAGGCAATGAAGCAACAGACACTTTAATCATCTGAAAATTGAAGTAAATGCCCCTTGTGCAAGTTTCAAGTTTATTTCTGAAGAAAACACCACAGCTGTGTGCGCGCGTTGGATGGCACTATAATCACAGGCCAGTAGTGGGATTATTAACAAATATCTAATCAGTAGGAAGCTGTGAATTATACATGATTACACATGCTCAATATCAATCCAGAAAACAACATTTATGATGACGAAATAAACGGAACATTCAGTGAACTAGTAGCTAGTTATTCAACAAACAATATCTATTTTTCATAGTTAACATCGTAGGAAACACTACCTATGTATAGTCAAGAGTTCGACGAAAGTTCGTCTGGTCAGGTAACATGATGAGGAAGGAGATGCGGTCTCTGACCAAGTCAAGGCGAAAACACAGAGACGTTTCGGGACCCGTAAGGGTTTTTTTTTTTCCACCTGGTATATACGTGTAGGAAGAATAGGAAGAAGTAGTATGTGTTATATATATATATATATATATATATATATATATATATATATATATATATATATATATATATATATATATATATATATATATATATATATATATATATATATATATATATATACCAGTTTATTTATTTATTTATTTATTTATTCCTCAACCACAAGCTGAGGGCCACAACAGAGGGGACAAGACTTACATTACATTATGTGATATATCCACATCAAGCCACGTGCAGGCACAATAAATAACAAATTCGCGGCGTAATTAGGCATTCCCGGCATGTCAAATTAAACTTTTAATGCAATAAGAGTGTTTGGTAAAGCAATTAAACCGCAATTCAAGACATACGCACTCACGCACGTACACACACATGCATACACACGCACACGCACACACACACACACACACACACACACACACACACACACAAATTTAAAACTCGCAGGCACCTGTGAACGTTTTGCATGTGCAGCGTGCGCGCATGCGCGAGTTTGTGGGATTGCATTTAAATTATTTCATCGAGATGAGCTACCACCTATCTTACCAGTAAGTTCTTCCCGAATAGCATTTGGTAGTTTATTTCAGATTTTCATCATATCGGAGAAACACCAGCAGTGAAGTGTGTCACTAAGTGCTCTGTATTGGTTGTGCAATGTAATCGCTTGGTCCGTGGATTCGTTTTACTGGAGTTTGTAGATCAAACAACTTCCTAACACGTTCAGGGCAAACGTTTTTAAATGTGAAGCATTTCTTAGTGAACCTTTGGCACTTTGAGCGTTTCTATCTATCTATCTATCTATCTATCTATCTATCTATCTATCTAGCTGCCTACGTCTGGATGCTCTCATGATCGCCTCCTTAACTTGGTGTAGACCGAAATTGGCACGGGAGGGTAAGAGGACTTGACGATTATGACTGTCGGGCCATGGCATGAATGACGTGAAAATCCTGTCGCGTACGTCGTCAAACCCTTTCCTCCAGACGCGTGTGGCAGATACCCGTTTACCATGGGACGCAGATATGGGTATTGCGCCACAGGTGATTGACACTTTATATCTATCCAGGAATAGCGAGAAGAGACATTGGTAATTTAAATGCGAGAGCGTTAAGAAAAACCGACATTGGCAGCGTTTACCCGACGAATGTAAAGAATAAAAATTAGGATCCCAGCAGGAATCGAACCCAAGCATTCTGCGTGGCAATCGGGTATTGTACCACAGAGCCACGCCAGGTCTATAAACTGGCTTGGAAAACGGCCTATGCAGTCGTAATGAGGGTGCAACGTCAGTTGTGGTTGTGGTGCTGGCTATCTAATTTTAGAAGAGAGCAATAAACACTACATATGTACTCGTACGATACAAGTGTCATATCCGATTAACATCCGTGGTTCCAGTGTTGGCTCCGCTTTTATAGCAGTCTAATTACATTTATAGAATAGAAGTCATTACATTTGTATCCCTATGATTCAGCAAGCTATATTGAAGCATTGCTCGACCCCGGAGGAATTGTGATATTCACATGATTGCACCATAAAGTGCACTTAGTTTCGATAACACTGATATGGGCTCTAACGTGAGGGCTGACGTTACGTCGCACCATAAGTTACCGTTTAAACGCCAGTGTTGCCGACTTGCCTGGTAAGCCCACCATGTGCAGACAACTATACGCTTACAAAAACACGTCGATCCACCTCGTAACGCTTTGCTCAAAGCCATGAAATATACAGCACAGAGGTACTCGCTGACTGCTTCGCATGAAACCGATTCCGACAACACGTGGGATCTGCCTTTTTAAAGACGATAGTCTTTCTTGGGGAGCTTAAACGCAGAAATTTTGGTCTGTCTTTCTGTCTGTCTGTCTTTCTGTTTGTCGGCACGTCCCTCGATTCAGCCACTCGGCCAAAGTTGAACCACTTGCCCAAGGGCCAGCCGTCTTGAACTGGTACGGCTGTTCATACTTGTGAACGTTGTCGATCAAAAAGTAAATATCATGCATATCTGAGGTGCGACATCACTAGGTAAGTATTAGGTGGCGTGTTCCTTTAATAGAAAATGCATACATACGTAATTTTAAGGACCCTAGTTTCTTAAGCTGCGCTGAAAATGCATAAGAATGGAAGCTTGAGCGAGTTGGTATGCGTTCATCTTTGTTGAAACAGCGCTCACTAGACGACGACGAAGTAAAAGAAGCACGAGGGCTCGCCTGCTCGGTTGCTCGGTTGCTCGCCTGCTCTTGGGGTAGTGGCCAAGAATTGAGTAGCTGCTTTTTGGGTTTTTTTGTGCAGATCAGACCGGACAGGATGCCCTTTTCGTCTCCAGGACCAGGGACTTTCCTCTGGTCGGATTCCATTGCTCCCCAAGAGTTGCCAGTGGATCTTTTCTTGCGTAACGGCATCGCTTCTGTTCCTGTGGCTCTCATCCCTACCAATGACGGCGTCATTCGAATGAAGAACCCGAAAGCGATCCAGACGGAATTGCGGTCGGTGACGGCCCATTTCCAGAGCATCACAGAGGTCCGTCAGTTCGGCAGAGGGGGTATAATCTGCTTTTCCCCAGACCAGTCCTGTGTGCAAGACCTTCTAAAGTGTTCGATGTTCGCATCCACTTCGGTGAGCGCATTCATTCCTCCACATTTAGCATGCACCAAAGGTCTAGTCCGTGGCGTAGACGTGAACATGACACCATCTGAAATACTAGAATTGTTCTCTCCAGCAGGTGTTATTTCTGTTTATCGGTGTGGACGTGTGGTAGACAAGAACAAAGTACCAACCGAGACTGTCATAGTAACATTTGCAGGGACAGTTCGGCCATCAGAAATTAAGGCATGGCCTCTAATTTACAAGGTAGAACCCCTTTCCCCTCGCCCTCTCCAATGTCTAAAGTGTTGGCGTTATGGGCACACCATAAGAGGTTGTAGGTCTAATGTCAGGTGTCGAGTATGTGGGGAGGATCACAATTCTAGTGACTGTCAAAGTAAGGAAGAAAAGTGTTGCCTTTGTAACGAAGCTCATGCTGCAGACTGTGCAAGCTGTGCCGCAAAGGCTCGTGAGCTGCAAATTCTCGAAATAGCAGAACGGAGACGTTGCTCTCGCAGAGAAGCAATAGCTGAATTACAGACGAGATCACAAGGTTACGCTGGTGTTACTGCTCGCCATATGCCATCAATGGAAGGGTCTCTATCCGCTGCTATTGCTGAAGCGATCGACAAGGCAATGGAAAAAGCGATGGAACGCCTTGCTGGGAAACTTTGCGAGTCTCTGGCCCAAATCATCACTAACCAGATGGCACAGATAGTTAGCACAGCAGAAAATGTTAACTTAACACCTCAAAACAGTGACACTTCACGACCATCAAAGGAGGAGGTGTCGGTTATCTCATCTCAGGATACTCAGTCTGCAGGTACATCCGCCGTTGCCAGACAGTATCAAGGTGAAGATATAGATGACGTGCAGGACTCAGATGAGATGGAGATGGATCCACGATCGTTAAAACGCTCAAGATCCCCTTTGACTAAAAAAGGTACTTCGCCAACCCACTCAAAGACCAAGAAGTACCAGAAGGATAGCCTGACTAAAAGCGCTTTCTTAAAAGAAAGCATTTTAAGCAAGGCAGTTACAGAGTCTATTTTATCAAAACCATAGGTTCACTCAAAATTCTTCACTGGAATTGCCGATCAATTCACTCAGCAGTAACTGATTTGGTGTACTTGGCATCGAAATTCACTCCAGATATTATTGCACTACAAGAAACCTGGCTTTCAATGCATCAGCCTTTTCAATTAAGTAGATTCAGATCTTTCCGGCTAGACCGACCATCGAAAGGCGGAGGTCTAGCATTCTTTATCAATAATAGAATAAGCCTCAAGGCAAAAATTGCATATAAGCATATGACACCTGACAGCGAAATTTTTGCATTAGAAATAACTTTGCCAGGCTGCCTGCCTTTCTTGTTGATAAATGCATACTTTCCTACAGGGGTACAAGATACTCGGTGTTTGGACTCTGCAGTTACATCTCCGTGTAAAGATAAAATTCTGGTGGGGGATTTCAACTCCCATCATACGTGTTGGGGCTTTCGAACAGATAGCTGTGGCAAACGATTGTGGGATTGGACAGTAGATAACAGCCTGTCTTGCCTTAATTCGGGAACGCCTACTTTTATTCGTGCGCGATCCCGTTCAGCCTTGGATTTAAGCTTTGTAAGTTCGTCTCTCACTAGTTTGTCATGGGCAGCCATGGACTGTGCCACCAACAGCGATCATTTGCCAGTAATATTTGAGATTGCTTGTCCAGTAACTTCATCCTGTTCTCAGACTCGACTATTTATAAATTACGGCAAATTTAAAAAAGATCTAGAAAATGCGTTGACCACACATTCGGATGAGCGAGACGATATAAAAGCTATGAGGCTAAGTGCATTAATTAAAAGGACGTACAAAAAAGCAGAATTTGTTGTTGAGTCTGCAAAGTCCATTTCCGGTAGTCCTTGGTGGAATTCAGATTGTACACGAGATTACCGTCGACGACAGGCAGCTTGGAAGAAGCTTATGTATAACCAGTCCCCCCAAAATTGGTCCGATTACAAATTTTACGCTGCAATATTTAAACGCACAGTTTCTTTAGCTAAAGAAGCATACGATAGGAAACACTATGATTACCTATCGAATCCTAAGAACAAAAAATCGCTGTTTAGGTTTATGAGATCACGAAAAATTTTACCATCACCAAGTAATATAGACTGTGAAATTATGTCATCAGATGAAATGAAGAAATCTTTGGAAGGCATAGCTAAAGGCCTGGAATGTAGATTTACATCAACTAAGTTATACAATTTGCAAGTACCAGCGCTAACGGTGGATTTTACTAAAGTTTCATTGGAAGAATTAGGTCTAGTGATTCAAGATTTACCCTCGTCAGCTCCAGGTCCGGACGGAATTACGGTTGCTATGATAAAGATATTATTCAAATTATCACCGTGTGACCTCATCAATACAATAAATTATTCGTTAAAAAATGCCTGGATTCCATATGATTGGAAATTAGCTAAAATAATTCCGGTACAAAAAAGACAAGGATTAGGCTATACCATAGAAAACATTCGACCTATTTCTCTTACTTCTAATATGGTAAAACTCATAGAGAGGGTGCTCCATAATAGAATTTCAATCTGGATGGCGGATAATTTATTGTTAAATCCAAATCAAATTGGCTTCAGAGCAGACTGTTCTATATGGTGTGCACACACCGATTTAGAAAGCCGTATTCAACTTGCTCGGAAAAGAAGGCAACACGCAGCTTTGGTGACGTTAGATGTCGCCAAAGCGTATGATAGTGTGGAGCATTCAGTTTTATTGGACCACTTACAGAGGCGTAATTTCCCTCAATATATCATTGCGTGGTTGGGCGAATTTTTGAGGGCAAGAGAATTTTATTGTTATAAGGACGGCTGTGCATCATTAAAGTTCAAACAGACTCGCGGAGTCCCCCAAGGAGCAGTGTTATCTCCAGTATTATTTAATGTATTAATGAGCTCAATCCCCAATTGCCAGGATGTGCAGGTATATGTTTATGCCGACGATATTGCATTCTTCGCGGCTGATAGTGATATTTATTCTCTATATCAGAAATTACAGAGATATATGAGTATGCTAGAGGTATGGCTAGAGACAATTTGCATGTCCTTAAATGTAAATAAAAGCGCATTGTTGATATTTCCAATTGCAGATCCAATTTCAATTTCAATATTCTATAAACAAGAGCCTATTCCGCAGGTTGAGTCGCTAAAATATTTGGGAATCATTTATAATGGGACACTAAACTGGACTCCACACATAGAGAGTATCGTACCTAAGGCACAACGTGCCTTAGGCATACTACGTAGGCTGAGCAGCAGACGATATGGACTACGTAGGGACACACTTTTGATGGTCTATAAAATGTACATGCGCCCAATATTAGAATTTGGGTGTGTCTTGTTCTCGGGTGGCCCTGCGTACAAACTTAAGCCTCTGGTTATGCTGGAGCGAGAAGCCTTGCGATTGTGTTTGGGACTCCCTGGGTTTGTAGCAATCAACGTTCTGTATCAGGAAGCGCGCTTGCCAACATTGCCTTGTCGATTCCGAATCCTGACGGTGCAGACATTTTTAAAATTTTATAGCTTTCCGTTAAGACGATCCGAATATGCTTTTATAAATGAGCCAGACTCCTTTTTTCTTGCTCATTGGCCACGTTTTCGTACACCACAGATTATTTTTGTTCAGAAGCAGCTAGACCGGATAAACGTGAAGATTCGAGATGTGCCTGCAGCAAATGTGTCCAATCAAAATCTTAAGATAGAATTCGATGAGATTTTCCCCTCTAAGCCTAAATTTCAATCATACAGGGTGTTAAATAGTCGGCTGCAAGATTATCTTACACACGCGAAAACAAAAAATATAGTAGCCACAGATGCTTCAGTAATTGACGAAAAGGCAGGCGTAGGTATTTACTCCCCTTCGCTTGGCTGGTCATTTTCATTAAGACTGCCGGACTTCACCCCTGTGTTTGAAGCGGAACTCTCGGCAATTATACTGGCGCTGCGAAAACTAGATTTGAATGACCATTGCGCAATAATAATAACAGATTCCCTGTCAGTATGTACATCTCTAACAATGTCATCAAAATCAATTGCCTTAAAAACGCTCCTTACGCTAGTGCCTCCACAATTGAAAATTTTGAAATTATGGGTACCTGGCCATTGTGGGTTAGAAATAAATGAAATGGCTGACACACTAGCGAGAGCGGCATTGAACGGTCCAATAATTTCGGTCCTCCCTGAAGTAGCCAGCATAACTGCGATTAGGTATAGGAAATTTTCCCTTCGAGCAGACGCCATAGAATCAATAACTTCATGGACAGAATTTAGACATCTAAAATTTCCATGGAAAATTCAGTGGTGTCAAACTAGACAATTAGAAGTATTATTAACTAGATTACGATGCCGAGTGCCCCCGTTGAATCTATATGCACACAGGGCTGGTCTGGTGATATCTCCCCTCTGTCACTTTTGTTCAGAAATCGAATCGATAGAGCATTATTTTTATCGTGTCGCCGCTATATATTACAAAGAAAAAGACTTCTTGAAACTCATTGTGCTAAGCTGGGGATAATTTTAACAATAGACGCTATTCTCACCTTCGGTGCTTCGGATTTGGGTGTCAGCCACAGGAATGTTTTTGATGCCGTAATTGCTTTCCTTCAGGAAACAAAACGAATGTGTTTTTAAGTTCTTAAATGCAAACCTGTTCCGAAAATAGCAATGAATCAATAAGAAAAAAAAAATCAATAAAAAAAGAAGACGTTCGGTACCACAGTAATTTCATTATTCTAATTTTTAGTTAGGATGAGAAGTCTGGGCTGAATGTAGAAATAATTATTGCACTAGTTCTTTTTATGTGTGCTTGTCTTTTGTGTTAACTTAGTAGTTTAAAATCTTCATATCTACAATTCTTGGCCAATCCCCCAGAGTGGGTATGAGCCATGAGTAGAGGATCATCATCATCATCATCACAGGACAGGCGCTGCCTGTCGTGTGCCTTCTTTTACTTCGTCGTCGTCTAGTGAGCGCTGTTTCAATAAAGCTGAAAATGCGACTGCGCTGAAATTTGGCTTCCTCCGTGCCCTTCGCACGAGCTCATTGTTGTGTTTAGGTTTCGGTTCTGTATTGCACTGTACGAATGCCATGGGTTGGTGTTGAAAAACTTTAGTTTTGAGAAGGCCAAGAAGGTGAAAAAAAAATATTTAAAAAATGAAAAAGCAGCGTTGTGGGCGGCCTTCAGGCTGCCGGTTGTGGGCGCCGCTCTGGCGTTCCTGTTTTACCCAGGCGACGTCTAAATAAAAGAGTGTGTGGAGAGTACTCGTTGAGTGCGGACGTTTCTCTGCTTCAGCGCTTCGCGCCAAACCGCGTTTTCGGGCTGGCTGGGGTCCCCGCCGGTCGCGTTGGTCACCGCCGGTCTTCGCCTGCTGCTGCGCCGGGACTACCAGCACGCAACACAGCACTCATGTTTCCCGACGTATTGCCAGATGGCGTCCATATCTCACACAGCGCCTCTTCTATCGTCTTTACACGACATTTGCAGCGAAGCACGCAGATACGAGGCCATTTTTTTTTAATATTTTGTTCTCTCAATCATCCTGCCTGCAGGAGGACGCGAAATAAAAAATCAACTTTTATTTGGGGTGGCACTCTTGTTAAAACACCGCCATTGTAATTCAAGAAAGAAAAGTTTGTATACACTTTATGCCTTCGCGTTACTATACATAAAGTGAACAATATTCGGCAATCGTATTCATATCTCAGGGTCCTTACAAGAGTATTTACTGTAAGGCAGCGAAAAAAAAAGAGATCGTACCAACCGAGGCGATGTTATAACACATAGTACGACATGGGCGAAATGCGAATAGTTAATCGCGAATGGCATTTAATTGTAAAAATGATTGTGTAGCCAAGTGCCGTCAAGAAGCTACGTGCACATCCTATAAGCGCAGCTGGTGGAATATTCCTGCGGTTCGTTTTCGGCCGCTCGTCCGGCACGTCACAAATAAAGAGGCCCTGAGGTCCAGTACTCTCTTTTTATTATGTTTTGTACAGTCATCGAGTTTGTCATTCTTATTCATTGATTCAAAAATAATATAAAAAAAAGATTTATTTACCGCGTAATCATGATGACTTCTCCTTCCCATAAAAAAAGAAACTAAGAAAGTAATACACAATAATAAAACCGTCACATACAAGTCCAAAACATCAAACATGAAAGGAGCTAGAGACATGAGTTGCCGATAGAATCTGAGATATATCGAAGTATACAGACAGAAATAATAGGTGAGAACAAGTTGTACCACGCCATGCAAAATAAAGCTACACAACCTACACTGCGCTGCTCGTATTGTACGCGACCAGCTTTCCAAATTTCAGAGTAAATTGTCTAAGTCGTAGCGAGGAGGGACGCTGTATTGGGGCATCCTCTCAAGCACTATCTGTAGTTGGTCTCTCTCTACCGTGTATTGCTCGTGGACGCCGCTCGTGCTCGGGGTCCATGAAATGAGCCGTTGGTTGAGCTGTATACCGGCCGACCCTTACGCCGCTGTCCAATAAACGCCTTTACAAGTGGTGGTGAGTGTTATGCTCGAACTTCGATCCCGAACCTTCCACTCAACCAACGGCTCAATTCACAGACCCCGAGCACTGGCGGCATTTACGAGCAATGCGCGGTAGAGACCTTTACAAAGTTATGAAATTTGTGATGACGCGGTGCATCACGAGTGCCTGTGTCGTTAAAAATATGTTCCAAACCAGCCATTTTTAAGACTTTCTTTTTTCGAACAGTTGAGAAAGCTCAAACCATATATTGTCCGTTTATATAAGGACCTGAAACAAAGTGGAAGTTATGTCTGACCCTGTACCTTATGTTTCTTTATACGCAGGCCCCTGCACCCTATCCATGTGTAGAGCTTTTGTCGAGCTGCTCAGTGTCGTTTCTTTTTTCCAAAAGATCCCTATAGAGTTTATTTGCTGCAAATAAAATGAATTGACTATTGCGTCCAATTCACAAGCCCACATCCCCAGCGCAGGTGTGGGTCCAGCTTTCACAACAGCGAACGATATATATACAAACATACTCAGCCATTTGCCCTTAAGTGCATCCATTTTTAACGCAGTGAGCTACGCAAGAACCAACAAATGAAATCAGCGTGCTTGGATGGTGCACCCCACGCATATATATATAAACAGTTCAGAATGGCAGCGACCGAAAGAAAGATCCGGATACTCCGAACAGAGGCTGTCTTTAAAAGGGCCGGACGGTCGCATTTGAAAACAAAGGCCCCCACAACGAGCATATATGCCTCGCAACAATAAAGGTCGCTTCGCGTGTGTATGCCTCTTGACGCTAATGCCGCTGGGTGTAGAGCTGAATGGAGCGGTATATACACACTGTAGAGCCATGAATGGGGATGCGCGGGGAGACCGTATACACGCACAAGGGCCAGCATAATGAAGACTCCGTTCATCCATCGCGCAAAACCCCACGCTGCGCATCTCTCCCTTTCAAAAGGAGCGAGCAGATGTTCCTTAATCAAGGCACGTTATGGGTGCTTTCAGGAGCACCCTATATATCACTCGGGCTTCCCTGCTGGGCTGTTGCGGTTGCGCAGGCATAAACCACATATACATCAAACCCGCAGTGAATGGAAGTGTGTACACTTAATTGACGATACGTCCGCACCTGATTTTGCGTTGCCAGAAACGCATTAGAGTAAAGAGAAGAACCGAGATATGCCTAAACGGCAACGTCGACTCAAAAGTGTCTGTTTATACATTTACGTTATCCGTGGGACCAATTAGTTTAGGTTAGGTTTTCCAATAACACATATCGAAGCAAGAGGTGCTTTATTTGTAATACTTTTCCGTATGAATACTTTCAGAAGTGGTGTGAGCTAAGCGTATAAAATTATCCAAGAGATACAGACACTTGATAGATGACGCAAAGAGCAGAGTAGCCATGCTGTAGACATCTGGAGGATGACGGAATGAAAACTATTGGCAATTGGCCGTCCCGTTGAGTGCCATTTCGCTCGCTGTCAAATCATTCCGGTGACAGCTTTTGCCAAAGTTATTTCACACACACACACACACACACGAACACCCTTGTGCACGTCCATCAGGTGAGATAAGCAAAGGATAATTCGTGTGATGTTCGCAGGACGCCAAGAAACGGGAGTCTGAAGGATCTTCATAGAAGCTTGAATGTGACGAGTTTACATGCTCTATGGTTGAAAGAGATAGAATGGCTACAGTCATTGATTTTCTCTTAATTTTATCCTCGAATGTTACATAATCGATTAGCGAGTGCAAATAGAGCAAAAGAAAATGCGTGCTTGCAGGAACACCGTGAGCATTGCGTAACATGGAATCCTCTATAAGCACAAGTGCCCGTGCGATAACGAACTTGTCAGCGAAGCGAGGGTTATTTGGCTACTTTCACTGCGTGTTGAAAATAAATTATTTACTTTTGTACGAACGTGGGGCTAGCTGTGAGCCCTCTATAAGTCCTTTAATCCCACTATCCATTCTAAGGAGCATTATTAATAAGATGGATAAATGGATGTATGGAAAAGCTTTATTGAGGTCCATTACGTCTCTCTAGTTTCGTAGCCCGAAGATGATACTTTTGTTTTCTACACAAATGCTCCTCCAGATATAAGTTTTTCCAAGTGTCCTCCTTCCTAGGAAAGAGAAAAGAAACTTTGCAAACACAACCGATAGCATCACATAGGCGTACGATGCCTTTGAAGCCTTTGTAATCTTTGAAGGCGTGCTGTTTAAGTTTCGCTTGTCCGATTAAATCGCCTTCGTGCGTAAAGTTACTGCAGCCTACGAATGCAATACTACCGTTCGTCTTCTTCTTAGTCTCCCCCCAGTTGCTAAACCAGCGAATCTGGCCTCAAGAGCACGACTTGACGGAGTTGTTCCCCGGCCAAACTGGCGCCGCAGTGGCGCCGGGCCGTTTGCAGTTCTACGGCCACGTATATAGACCGCTCTACACGAAGTAGCAGTAGGCAGCGGGCCTGTACAGAGGAGCGCGCGCGTTCATTCTCGTCACGGCGTGGTGGCGGCGGGGTGGGGTGGGGTGGGGCCTGAATGCGCGAAGGATGCGCTCCAGTGCGCCCCGCTAGGCCAAAGATGGCGAGGCCACTTTTGATAGCGGCATTGTTTAGTAGGCCCCGGCGGGCCTCATTGGCGGAAGGACCAGAGACCGTCGCGGCGTGACCACCAATCAAAACGCGAGAGCCCATCCAGGCGTTATTTTTTATTTCCTTCTTCTTCTACTTTGTTACGCTCGCCGAGTGTGTGAGCCCCTCCACCACCACCACCGGCACCATGCAAGCGGCTGCTGCTGTTGCAGCCGTCGTGGCCTCGCTCTAATGACTCCGTTCCGCCGCTCTGCCGTCATGCAACGCAACGAGAGTCGGGATCGCGCTTGAGTTGCCGGACTCAGCGAATCCGCGACGGCAGCCAAATAGCAGGCTTTGTCGAGGTGCCGGCGTCTGTACTCGAGTGGCGTTTGCTGCGCACTTCGAGAGAGGCCGTTCTTCCTCGCCGCTCGTGCGAACAAGACGTGCAAAATGGCCGTCGTATAATCACACACGACAATCCGTGTCGCGGTGTATACCGTGGCGACGCATTCTCGGAGGAAACAGCTTGGTTCGGGCCCGGTTGTAGACAGACCGGCACGGTCCAGTTCCTGAGCACACCACTAGCTTCTCTATGTGCATGCGCGCAGCAATACGCGATTCGATTGTTTGGATAGCGAGGCCAGTGTACACCCCGCTCGCATTCCTTGGTTGTCATTTGTATGCGGCGATATCGCGTCCACCATTGTTAGATTTCATCGAAAAAAAATTGACGGGGTTAGACTGGAAAGCAGTTACCAGACGTGATGAGTTGTGTACTGTCATTTAGGTACTACAACAGACTGTAGTTACTTTACGCTACCTAAGGGTAAGAACAGACATGCGCATCTAACTATTCGCTAGCAGCGTTACCGTCATTAAACTTCGTAGAAGTATAACTGATTTCAACGGAGAAATCATTTCACGAGCTACAGCCATGCGTTAAAAAAAAGATTAAGACACAGATTTCGTATACATTGGTATTAAGGCAGCAAGACACATCATCGATATCACCCCCTTGCATGTGAATACACTATATTACGTATAGGAAAGCCTTGCTATTTTAACACCGCGCACAGGTGAACTGATGTAGCGCCGCCTGTGCGTCTATATTGCTACAAAGGTGCTCTAACTTCTTTCTCTTTTTTTTTTTTTTGCGAGACATGGCATTGGTCTCAATTAAGTACGTTGTACCTTGTGTTCTCTGTGGTCATATATGTTGACTTTATGTACTCGTGTATCATTCCATTTGTCCTCGCATTCACCTGCAGTATAGTATGCTAGGGGTGCTGGCAGGCAAGCCTCTCCTATCCGTCTGCCATCTATCGCTATATTTCTTACTTCTCTGAACTTACAAACATTCACTTCTGGCAGATTTACGCTTGAATATAAAACCTCATAATGGCAGTTTTTTTTTTTTTTTTCAGCACTTCCTATGCGAGGAAGTGCTGAAAACGCAACAGAAAACTCAGCAGCACAAACCGCACTCGAAAGAGAGATAGTCTATAAATGAAACCCTCTTGTAGGGTTCTATATGGTAACAATCTTGTACCCACAACTTTGTAGTAACGTTGCTACCACTACATGTAGCAGTCACAAGAACCGTAAACAGTGCTAAAAATGCGAAACTACTGTCCTCATCAACGTCGGAAGTGTTACGTATTCAATGGCAGGAAAAATGACATTTTGAATTCTTGAGGCCGTGGTCGATATTCGCAAAAGCATCTCCTTCTATAGAAGTATTCGTAAGAGCAAATTCTCGGCACTACTTTGATGTGCATATTATTAGCAAGGACAGTCACAGGGACAGTTATAAGGAACACATGCGAACAAAAAAGCATTGCGAATTTGTTCCCGGAGTGAAACGCCTTCTAATAAGTGGCATAATAAAGATCTTACTGGTGCGCAGGTTATTTGCTAAAAAGTGAACCCACTATATTCCAGCCTATTATGAGCTCACAACAACAGTCGATCATGGTGGCGATGCCGTCCGCCGCCACCGGTGTCTGTCGCAGCTATCACGCTCCATAAGAGAGAGGGAAAAAAATTGCACCATCTCCCGCTAAAGGGGACCATGTGCCGATGCGAAGCCGGAGCAGTTGCACGATCGCGTTCCGTTGGCGTTCGTTGGGCATGCTACCGACCTCGCGTCGTGGAACGCGAAGAGCGACGCTACGCGCGTCGTATCTTCCATCTAGCCTGGCCGTTAATTCTCACAGGGCGAGCGGGGAACGCGGTCGACAGGCGGGCGAGAGGGGAGCAGCGTAGGAGAGGAGAGAGAAGGGGAGGGGACGCGCATGCGCTCGAGCTCATCGCGGCGTTGCGCAGGAGAGAATTTCGGCATGTCTAGCCCGCATTTCAGAGGAAGAGTGGAAAGGGGGAGGGGAGAGGTGGAAGTGGAGAGGGAAATGGGAGAGGATAAGGGTAGAGGGAAAGGGGAGAGGGTGAGTGGAGAGAAGGATGGGGAGAGTGGGAGTGGAGAGGAGTGTGTGGGGAGGGTATGTGCATGCGCAGTAAGTGTGGTCACGCCGCACACCACCACCACCACCACCGGATTGAGCTCCGCCTTAAGATACTTCGCATCTAAAAAACAGGGTTCGAGCCGGAATTGAACACAGGCCCTCTGCGTGGTAGTCAAGTGTTCTACCCTACCACAAAGCCACAATGGTGCTTGAAACTACTTCGTAAAAATACTCTATAGAGGCGTCATGTCGATCGAGGAGTAATATTGTAGTATTGAATGGCAGAAGCGTATCGCGCCAGTTTAACGAGTGGGTGATTTCAAGCTGCCCACCCGTTACAAAGAACTTGGCGATAATTCACCGTGATCATCAGCCACAACGTCAACAAAAGGAGTATATAGGTATGCACGTTGCCTAACAGACGCGTGCTGGTTACTTCGCTACTTCGCAAAATGATGAAGAATTGTGGCGTAACGGGCACTTCGCAACTCTACTTGCAGTAGTTGTCTATAAGAGAGTGTACCAGGCTCTAAGAAGGTCGCTCGTCCAGCCGTGGATGTGCTGCGTGTGCAACGCAGGCCTGGAGTCCACTTTTAAAGACGATAGTCTTTCTTGGGGAACTTAAACGCAGAAACTTTGGTCTGTCTTTCTGTCTGTCTTTCTGTTTGTCGGCACGTCACCCGATCAGCCACCCGGCCAAAGTTGAACCACTTGCTTACCGCCCACCCATCTTGAACTTGTACGGCTGTTCACACTTGTGAACGTTGTCGATCAAAAAGTAAATGTTACGCATATCTGAGGTGCATATAGATACGCAATTTTAAAGACCCTAGTTTCTTAAGCTGCGCTGAAAATGTGACTGCGCTGAAACTTGTCTTCCTCCGTGTCCTCTGCACAAGCTCATGTTGTGTTTCGGTTTCGGTTCAGTATTGCATTGTACGAATGACAGAAGGCGCCGCTCTGGCATTCCTGTTTATCGAAATCCTGTTTATAGAAATATCGAAAATAGAAAACAGGCCCTTATACGTAGCTTATCTAGATATTACCGGGGCGTATGACAACGTTAATCAGGAAATTTTGTGGGATATACTGAAAGAAGTGGGCATAGGTGACGACTGTATACAGCTTTTGAGGGAAATATACCGAGAAAATACAGTTTGTATAGAATGGGAAGGAATAAGTAGCAAGGACAGCGTTGAAATTAGCAAGGGGCTGAGACAGGGATGTCCTTTGTCCCCGCTGTTATTCATGCTGTACATGGTGAGGATGGAAAAAGCGCTAGAAGGTAGTAACATTGGATTTAATTTGTCACACAAGCAGGTCGGCACGATGGTTGAGCAGAAGCTTCCAGGTCTATTTTATGCTGATGATATTGTCTTATTTGCGGGCAGTCAAGATGATATACAGCGACTGGCAGATATATGCGGAAGGGAATGTGAGGCTCTAGGACTAGGATTTAGTGCGACAAAATGTGGATTGATGGTATTCAATGATCACGAAGACCATGTGGTCTTTATACAGGGCCAAAAAATACCGAGGGTAAGCGAGTACAAGTACCTCGGAGTATGGGTAAATGAGGGGGATAGATATATGGAGGTACAAGAGAAAGCATCGGTAGCAAAGGGAAAGAGGAATGCTGCAATTATGAAGCACAGAGCTTTATGGGGATACAATAGGTACGAGGTGCTTCGAGGGCTGTGGAAGGGTGTGATGGTCCCGGGGCTTACATTTGGGAACTCAGTAGTGTGCATGAAGTCAGAGGTACAATCCGGAATGGATGTAAATCAAAGGACGGTGGGCCGCCTCGCGTTGGGCTCTCACGGGAAGACGACAAATGAGGCTGTAAAGGGTGATATGGGATGGACAGGCTTTGAAGTGAGGGAAGCTCAGAGCAAAATGAGATTCGAAGAGAGGCTGAGGAAAATGAAGAACAGTAGATGGGCAGAGAAGGTTTTCAGGTATTTGTATAGAAAAAGCGTTGACACGCAGTGGAGAAAAAGAACTAGGAGGCTCACCAGTAAATATACGGCTAGCAGTGCGGGCGATATGGCAACAAGGAGCATTAAGCGGAAGGTCAGAGAGGCGGAGAGGACTTATTGGATGGCAGCGATGGAAAAGAAGCCGGCTCTGAGTAACTACCGAAAGGGAAAAAACGAAATAAGGAGGGAAAGGTTTTATGATAATTCAAGGGGAAGCGCTTTACTGTTTGAAGCAAGGTCGGGCTGCCTTAGAACGCGTAGTTATAAAGCGAGATTCAGTAACCAAGAAGAACAATGTACATGCTGCGGGGGAACTAAGGAAACGATGGAATATGTACTGATTGAATGTGGCGATATTCACCCAGGTATACGTGTGGGCACGGGTCTACATGAAGCCTTGGGTTTTAGGGACAACAATGGAAAGCTGCACAAGTCCGCGATAGAAATAAGTAAGAGACGGTTAGAGTATTGGTGGCAGAAAAGTAGAGATAAAGAACAAAAATAAATAAGGGGGGAAAAATAAGGTCATTCTGCCTTATGAGTCAGAGAGATGGACCGTGAATTTATATTGTTTTGGTATAATAACATAGATTTAATCAATGTAGATAAGGTATTAGGCCAACATGAAACAAGGAAGGTTTTTTTTTTTTTTTCTTCGAGCCTGGTGGCAGACATGTCACCGCCCCGTTTTAAAGGGGACGCTCATAGCATCCATCCATCCATCGATGTTTTACCCAGGCGACGTATAAATAAGAGAGTTTGTGGAGAGTACTCGTTGAGTGCGGACGTTTCTTCTCCTTCGGCGCATCGCGCCAAACAGCGTGTTCGGGCTGGCCGGCGTCCCCACTGGTCACGTTGGTCACCACCGGTCTTCGCCTGCCGCTGCGCCGGGACTACCAGCCCGCAACACAGCACTCATGTTTCCCGACGTATTGCCAGATGGCGTCCATATCTCACGCAGCGCCTCTCCTATCGTCTTTAGACGACATTTGCAGCGAAGCACGCACATACGCGGCCAATTTTTTTATTGTAAATTTCTTTATGAGTTAATGCGCGGAAATATTGGCTATAATGGAGCATTCTCTGAACACGTAATAGCGTTTTCCACGTTGCATGCATGTCGTACATGGTTTGCATACTTTGTCAGCAGCTTCAGATACAGTCAGCGGGTCATTGACTCGACTGCATCACATCAATATACCAAGAACAAAGGCAAAAAGACGTGTTGCCTTAATATCTTGTCAGTCAGGTCATCTACGGTCTATAGCAATTAAAGAGTACCAGGGAAAAGAAATGTTTATCTTGTCCCAAATCAAGCTCATCTTCTTTTACAGCGAAAGCTGTTATGAGATCGTTTCACCGGCCGTTTTTGGCGCTGTAGTTGTCCGCCGCCGCCGCCGCCGGTGTCCGTAACCAGTATCGCTCGAAATAAGAAAAAAAAACGAAATAAGAAAAAAATTCCAGGATGGAACGAGGTTCGAACCTGGGCCCTCTGCGTGGGAGCCCAGTATTCAACCTCTGAGCCATGCCGGTGCTTGAAACTGCTTTGCAAAAAGGTCCTATACAGGCTTCATGTCGGGAAGGAACCACATTAGCATATGCAATATGGCGTGCAATATGCAATATGCAATATGCAATATGCAATATGCAATACAAAGGGCTCTGCCATAATTCTTCATCGTCATCAGGCACAGCATCAACAAAGTGCGCATAATGCCTTACATGCGTTTAGCAAGTACCAACGCTCTCCGTAGAATGACGAAAAATGGCACAGTGCCTGCTGCCCTACTTCTCAAAAATTACAATGACAGCGTGATAGATAGGAGATACCGTAGCGTAGTTTATAGCGTAGTGGGTTCCTCGCAAGTGCACTTGTATTGGTTGCCAAGGAAGGCCATAAGCGCATGATCCACTTCCTCGGGGTCTCAGTAAAGTTCTTCGCCACCCACCCCCCGTCTCTCTCCCACGTCAACGTATGTTATACAGCATGACGGGAGAGGGAAATAGCGACCGGGCGTTACCCAATGCAAATTACATAACTGGTGGACCGTTTAAAGCTTCCAACACATTACAAAGGGCTGAGCCATAATTCTTCATCGTCATCAGTCGTCGCGTCAACAAAGTGCACATAATGCCTTAGAGACGTGTAGCTGGTGCCTCGCTTCTCCGCAGAATGACGAATAATGGCTTAGTAGGCGCTTCCCAACTTCACGAAAATTGTGATTAATCGCGTAGTGGGTATCTTTCTAATGTACTTGTATTGTAGCCCCAGGGGAGCTTAACGGGCTCTAGAAATGCCGCTCTTCCAGCTTTCGCTGTGACTGTGCTGCGGTTTCAGCGCAGGCCTGGCGTTTTTTTCCAAAACTCAATCGACAACACGCTCATTTAAATCTTACCCCGTGCACTGCCATTTGCATGAGTACACGTCGTCAGAAACTGAGTAAACCTTATCTCCGCAGTGATCAGACTTTCAGACGTAGTGAGCTTCCTCGATTGTTCTTGTCAGCAGACGTATCGCGATTTGCTATCGATTCTCTAAATCTCACCGAGCACAGGGAAGCGACGGCACGTCGACAACTCCATACGCCGGCCCTTTGCTGACAGAAACGCATGCGTGAGTTTGCCCGCGCAGTCGTCTATGACATGCACACACACACATACGAACACACAAACACAAGGTGGGCTTGACGGACCGCAAAGAGCACTGCGCGCACCACTGCCAATTAAGCTGTCCACTATGACCGTCCATGCCTGCTTTCTCGAAGCGTCGCACGCATTGTTGTTCTTCCCATTGGCCCGGAGAGACGCACTGATGTCATTGCCTTTGTGTTTATTTACGGACGTTGATTATTACGTTCCGCGACGTGAATACTGTGTACACTTCCTGCCGACTGATATGCGTAAAACAAAAGGAGGTAGCGTCATGTCGCAACGAAGCAAAACGCAGAAAACCTGGTGCAAGAACGAACAAACGTGAAAAAACATGCATGCGTGCAATCGTTTTGCAAAGTTTGCACGCTAGTGATATTCATGACACGGCTCCTTCCCGACAGATACTATCGTATTATTTAGCATTCGCAATGAAGAATCTCAAGCTCTCTACAGAATCATAAACCAGCTTGCGAAACTAGCTGCCACAAGACAGGAGCATGACTGCAGATCACTGAAAAATCCCTGCATTCTTCTGGGGACATAAACATGATGATTATGATGTAAATGTTGACGATGAAACCCAAAAGTTTATCTAGGATGTCACGTTGTCACAGCGAATCTTTATGTGTTCTGTTCGTCGACATCCCGCTAGTTATTATGGAAGATTGGCCGAGGATGTTTCCGTACGCTGTTTCAGCAGACTCAGTACAGCACACAACCGGTGTTGTAACATATGGGCACATATTCATAGCGCATACCAAATTGCCTAACTGCAGAGCTGATAAGACGGCATCAGCCAACAGCCCAGAGTGAGGTGAATAGACGCAGAAAGCTTTGCTTTAAGAATTTGCTAATATTGCCACAGAATATGTGCCCACATAGTATGACTAAATTAGGCAAGAAGAAGAACTCGGCTACAAAGTGAAAAGTCCGACATTAAAAGTTGTAACTTGCTGTAGAAAAAATTTAAAAAGAACAAAATATGTTGAGCGATAGCGGCATGATCTGCAGAAAATTGAAGAAAGATAACTCTAGAGAATTTTTAAACATAAAAGAGAGCTTCCCATTAACTGATTCCCACATGCGCCTGAGATCCGGTCAATTTTCTTTTACTGTCGTTTTTTATTCATTTTTGCAAACTGTGATGTAACCCAACACCAACAATCCAACAGCTGAAATTGACGTGTCGTTCCCAAATATTTTTATTGACATAAACTAATCTTGTTACTGGTCAATACAAGACTAAGAAAGTTATCCCCATAAACGCATATTACAAACGCCAAAAAAATAATAATAAATCCCATACAGAATGTTGATCCACGACGGACAGACGCTTTATTGCCACCTGGGGCTCGCGCCGTAAACTGTATCAATAGACGTGGGCCGCTGATCTATAAAAATGAAGTGGTGCATCATGACTTAAAGCTAAAAAACAACAACTGGATGGAAGCACGCGCACGTGTGCGTGGATGAGTCGTTTCATCCTGCATGTTTTGTGGGCGTTAATCCTACAGCTTTCCCGCGGCTTCTTCCGGCTGTTCCACTCAGTTTCGCGCCATTGTTCAGGGAGCAACTTTGAAGCCTTTACACGCTATATCATGAGTCAGTGCAGGTGCACGAGAAATAAACAAAAACAACGTCATTCGTTCTGTATACGAATATCGCTGCGGGATTTGTTTCTAAACAAACTAAAGAAGCACGCACTTTTCGGGGTGCGAAATTCGCCTACTTGAAATTCGATACTGAGCACGGGATCAGCAGCAGGAAGGGACTTGCTCCCCAACCAATTCATTTTGCGCCGCAAGGCCCGAAAAACAGAAAGTTGAGAAACAGTGGGGGGCTGTTGTTTTGTAAGTTGAATCGCCTTCTTAAGAGACCGCGTAAACAAGCCGCATCCCGCGGTATCTCTTCATCCGCACAACATCAAGAGAGAAAAGCCGGATCTGTTTTAAAAATTCTAACAATGCAAAAAAAAAAAAAGATACGCTTAAAAGACAGCGACCACTGATCAGAATATAGCCGGTGCGGTGAACGGCAGGGTTGGTTTGTTTGCTTGTTTGTTTGTACACACTGCTGCTGGTACAGGGTCTATGCATGTACGTGTTCGTGAGGATTGTACGGGCGTAAATTCGGTGTCTTAGAGAGCCGCCACAAAGAGTAACATGTCTTCTATTTGCTATATGTCTCTATTTAGCCAGATACTATCAGCAGATGGGACCATGCGGATCGGCGTTCAGGCTTGAGTGCTAGCATAACTTGAGTGACTTATCGCTCTGGCACGCAAGTTATCTTTTCTGCTACATTTTATCTTGCATATCTTGTAACATGTAAAAGAAATGGCACTATCTTGGTGTTGTTTATTTATTTTTAGAGTGATAACCTTACACACATATATATATAAATATATATTCTTTAAAGTCATAATGAAAACATTATTTGTATGCAGAGACAATGAGATCGCCAAAACAGTAGAAACGTTTTATACAGCTGAGCTGTGCTGCTGGAGGTTCGCCGTGTGTCGTAGATAAAAACTTATCATCATCACGAACCAGCACATGCTGTCTTCCTCCTGTTCTTCATCATCGTCCTCTTCTGCTTCAATTCCCAGAACACGTGCGCCGATTTGTCCGGGAGGGGGAGGGGGGTAAACGCAAGAACTTTTATGGGCGAGAGAACGAGTACAGAGAGAGAAAAGGAGAGAGAGACAGAAAGAGTGAGATAGAAGGAAAGAAATTCTTGGCGAAAAAATATCCTTGGCGAGGCGAGATTAGAACCCGCATACCCACGATCCCAAGGCTAGCGTCCTAACCACTGGACTACGCAGTCACGCTAGCAGAGCAAAGCATAGCCTTGTATAGTATGGTAAAGCAAGGGGGTGGGAAAGAGAGAGGTGAGAGGGTAAAAGCATATACCCAAGCCCGGACCAGCTAGGTGCCCACCATCATTGCCGTGACCCAACCTTGCGAGGGTTAGTGCAAGCGGTTTTTCTCTCATTTATTCTGACTGGTGCTACCTGCAGGTAGCACCAGTCAGAATAGTAGAGCATAGTAGATGACAGCCATGGCTGTCATCTACTATGCTCTATAGTGCGTGAAAAATGCAATCAAGGAGACCCTTTCTAAGCATATTATCCTATGTCTCACTGTATGAGGAAAAAAGAAGTTAAATTTGACCATTATATACCACGGAGCCTTGAAACTATTGAATAACAGAAATAATGCGGTAAGATTCCCTGCCAACGTCATATGTGGCATGTGGTGCGAATATGGTGGAAGGTTTTATTCTCATATGAACCCAAGTAGTTTGTGTTGTTCATACATTAACCATATCACGAAGTACGATACTCCGTCGTAGTAGTCACAACACTTGTGGCAACCTTTAAACTATATAACACACCCTTGATAAGAAAGAATAAACCCTGAGTTACAAAGATAAATCAAGGAAATTTGTGACATACAGCTAATTCACACCCGTGTGCATCCAAGAACTGCTGTCAAGCTCTTGCCCAAATTTTAGTTTCGCCTATCTATCGAAATGTACGAGCCCACTATAGCACCAAGTGCCAAAACGAAGATGGTGCTGTCTTTCATTCATTACGTAGAGCGTAACTACATGAACAATAAAATTAGTTTGTACAATTATAGTCTTTCCTATTGAGCAAGACTTTGATTTGGGCGAGTTGGTACATGTTTAGCTGGAGAAAAACAGCGCAATAAAGGACGAGGACGCAGGAACACAATAGACTGGACGAGCGCTGTCGGTGCTTCTTGTACCAAGTTAACGTAAATGCTTTGGGGCATTTAAGGACAGCGTCATTTTAATTTACCTCACGAAAAATAAACGACAGAAAAAACAGAAAAAGACCTCGACCTGCTGCTATTACTTCATTGCGTAACAGGCTTATCAACGATTCAATAGCGCCACCTTCTTGTTCATTAAAGTGCAATCAGTTTCGCCCCAGCAACCAAGCTCCACACCATGCTTCTACGAGTTTCAATATGGCAATACGCGTCATCTCACTCAGCAACCAATACGAACTAAAGCTAGTACTGCTACGTACTGGGCGTAGAGGAGGCATACGAAAACAAAACGAAGTGCAAGGAAAAACAGGCAACAGAGAGAAAGAGGGGGCAAGCTAGAACGGGCAGCTTCGGAAGCGTGCGGTATGCCCGGCTGGCGGTGGTCCGAGCGCCACGCGCAGCCGAGTACGTATAGTATCCTTTCCGGGCTCGGGGCGGCTTCACTGCTTGACACCCTCGCTCGGCGTGCGGCGCTCATTTGCAACTGAATACCTCGGCGCGCGTTCGCCCCGTGTGCGAGGAAACCGAAGGAGACGGCGACGCTCTTTTGAACTGTGCCGCCCCACGAGACGGGAAAGCGTACACGCGATCCACACCGGCGGCGGCGGCGGCGGCTGCACACTAGGGGAGAGGCCCACCGCGCGGAAGTTTGCGTCGCCTCTGCTGCCGCATAACTGCTGCGCCCTGTCGCACGCAACGGGCGACAGGGCGCAGCATTACACGCGTACTTTAGCTGAAAGCGCTTTACCTCTTCTTCTTCTTCTTCGTAGGGATCGAAGACGCAGTAACTCGGCGTGGTGTCTCAGAGCAAGTAACCACGTCGGCAGGGCTGCAGCGACCCGACGGCCTGGCTTTTCTTTTTCTTCGTCTAAGCGCTCGTTTGACCGAGACGTGGCATGAACTGACCGTAGAAACATACACGAAGTGGACGAAGAAGGACATGGGTCCGGCTGTTTCGTCGCGTGCACCTGCTAGTCTACGCTTTTGTGTCCCCGTATAGACAGACGCCCTTGCCGACTATCTCTACTTTCTATTCATCCAAGTCCTGCAGGTGAAGCGCACGGAAGAAACGAGAGCAGTGAGAAAGATGTGTTCTTTGAAACAAACCAACCAGATTGTCACAGTGATTTATTACGTGGCAGAGTGTGGAGTAGACAATTTATAACTTGCTTGTAGTGGGCGTGAGTGTTGTTGTTTTTTTTTTTTTTTTTACTCCCAGTCGCACCCAAGGAGAATACGAAGGAACACAAGGGCTTGCGTATACGCAATCTGCTTTGGGGCCCCGGCACTAAAACTCCATGTTGTCCCAGCGTCTTCAGCTGACATCTGTCGCGAATCCACGAGCGTCGTTAAGACGCTGACAGTTTGGCGGGATATCTGCATACCTAGTCACATTAAACGACAGTATACACATATACCATCTGTGTGAGTATCTTCAAAGCATTCCGTAACTATGTGACTGTGTTAGAACCATTTATCGGGGCCATCGCAGCTGCAGTTTCGTTTTCGTTGCGTGGTCTGTCCACCTTGTGCGCAGCACTTTGTGTTCCCTCTCTCTTTTCTCTTTTGTTTCCCACTGGTGTTGCACCGTGTGGCAGCACCGCCTTTTTACGGATGGTTATAACATTAAATATCAGTTTTATTATCCATTGTCGCCGTCCGTCATCTGCCCGAAGAGTGGCCGCTACAGAGACGCGTGCCATGGAATCGGAACAGTGACACCTTTAGCTGAACAACTGCGCATATATTGCACCCGTGAGAGATAAGCTGAGAAATAGACCTGAAGCATGACAAGTATACTGCAAAGAATTTAATATTAAGAAGGACAGATATCTAAGCGACACGCACCGACGGCGTACTTGATCCCATAACACTAAAAAGGTTACCGAGTTTTAATGTAACTATTTCGATATCCTTTCTTTCCGAGAGTTATAATAAAAGGGAATTCACTCCGCGCAGCAGTAGTCGACAGCCCTAAGGTATCATCTTAATTAGATGTATTTGTTTCAATAACGCATAGCTCAATATGTTCATGAACTTTGATATTCATTTATGGCATCTCTCTGTACATATTTGCTGATTAAGCTTTTTTTATTGAAATCTTTGTATTGCAGTATATTCCTGCATCTATCTGCGTGTCTTTACTGTACCTTTTTAGAGCGTATTCGATGCCTGTACTGACTTGTAACCCACTCCTACCTAAGACCTGAAATCCAGAGAGGCAGTAGTGTAATAAATTTTATTTTTAAAGTCCCGTCATGTGCGCGCGTATACATGTCCAATGTGGGACCTCTATACCCGTGGCATTTAATGCGCAGACGCTCTCTGTATCTACAAACGAGCCACGCGACGCGCACGCGTCCTGATTTCCAATTCATGGATGCGGCGGGCCAAAGGATTTTTCAAGTTTCGGGATCGAAGCTGGTTCCCTTCTGTATTTTTTTTTTCTACGTTGGCCGACTCAGCCGTGAGAGATCTCGTGCGCCCCGGTAGACGCAATAAACCTTCCTACACTCCGCTTCGCGTACACATAAAAAGAGTGCGCACTTTCGCTAGACTCGGTTGCTGCATAGCCCGCTTTATTCCGGTATACGAAGCCGCGCACGCGCTGCCTTCGCGCCAGTGGAGTCTTTATTTATTTCAACTTACGAAAGGCGCTTTGAAGTGTAAGGAGAGAATTAGCATATAATGAAGAGCGGCTTTTCCTTTGAACTTCACCCGGATTGTTCGCGCGCTGTTGTGAAGGGAAGAAAAAAAATAATGAAGAGGGCACGGTGGTTCTTGTGCCTTACTTTATATTGGGTATATCGATTTTGATTGCGAGTCGGTAAACTCGTCTTGCTCGAAATAGCATTCCAAGCGAGGCTTCCACTGCACGCGGGATATAGTGGGTGATATTGAACAGTTCGAGCGGAAACGGAAAAGAACGAAAAACGAACATTCGGCGCATTCTTGACAGGCTTGCTCATAAAGATGCCTTGCACAATGTATAAGATTCGCAGCCCCCACTGTTGGCAGGCTTCGGTGTTCTTGCAAATAAAATATGTGTACTTTGAAAGTGTTGCTACTGTTTCGTTTTGTTCTCAGATGAAGTATTTATATAGGAAAGGACATTTTCAAACTGCAGTGCCTCTAAGCGAGCGCGCGCGCGCGCGTGTATGTGTGTGTGTGTGTGTGTGTGTGTGTGTGTGTGTGTGTGTGTGTGTGTGTGTGTGTGTGTGTGTGTGTGTGTGTGTGTGTGTGTGTGTGTGCGCGCGTGTGTGTGTGTGTGTGTGTGTGTGTGTGTGTGTGTGTGTGTGTGTGTGTGTGTGTGTGTGTGTGTGTGTGTGTGTGTGTGTGTGTGTGTGTGTGTGTGTGTGTGTGTGTCATGTTATGCTGCGCTGCAGCATAACATGACACACACACACACAAACAGCTTTTTCTTGTCATCCTTCTCTTTTTTCAGTCATCTGCTCCCTGACGATGACATAGACTAAAGTTAGAAAACTAGCGCTTTTTCTTGTCATCCTTCTCTTTTTTCAGTCATCTGCTCCCTGACGATGACATAGACTAAAGTTAGAAAACTAGCGCTTAACTACAAAAATATGAGGACGCGAGTGTGTGTATTGATATGTCGCAAGAAAAATGTCTCTTACCTTTCTTTTTTTAGAAAACTTCCATATATGGCTTCTTTTTGCCTCAGCCCTAGAAGAGAAACATCGCTATGTACTGACATTTTCCTTTCTTGAGAAACGGAGTGTCTGCAAGTGCACATTGCAGTTTTGTAACGCGCAACAATAATTCATGCCGCAACACATTTCATGACGCGAATAGGGACGTTACTGATGCTTGGTATTGTAGGTGCTATCTCGCGAGCTCAGTATCGACAAATGGAGTACATCCGTTGTTTATAACGTGTGAACATTGTTGTTGTGAGTGGAAATTTTCATGCTAAGTTTTGTATTGCTTAACCATTACAGGCAATTTCATAATGCAAATTTTTAAGTAAGAGAAGAGGAGCAGCCGGAGCCATATCTAGGCACTAAACCTCTCCTTAAACATATTTAATACAAAAAATAATATAATTATGACCCCAGTGGGAGCACCATCACTGTTGCTCAATTATGGGTCTCTTTATCAATTTTCAAACTCAGAGATTGCGTTTTTAACCTCGCGACAGTTCTCTTTCCTCTACGTCTATTAAAGAGCGATACAAAATCGCGTCTTCTCTGACACCAAGTTTGCTTTGCGAAAAGACCCTGTCGCTGCGCGACGGCTTGTGGGTGGTTAATTGGCTTTACCGCTGGCCGGCTCCCTGTCTTGTATAACCGAATTTAGTTCGAACACCTTTGGCTCCACACGTCGAAGAACCGAATTCGATTAAATTCTCCTTCGTGTTACCTTTTCATCAGCAGCCGACACCATGCATGGCTGTTAAGTCGTTCCCACCATCTCAACTGGCTGCCATTTCAAGTGCTTTGTACCTAAATATAGTAAATGGTTGGACTAATAAGACTATACGCACACGAGATACAGGAGGTAGCAAGTTAATAGCTATTACTGTAAACAGCGTGCATTCGTTGTCACAGCAACTTCCAATGCATTGCATGCTTGTACAGTTCGGTATTAGGTGAACCGTACGACGTTAAGCGAACTTCGCACGACCGAACGGCAGCTCATCATTCACCAAAAATGCGGCAGAGATGACGGCTTCTCGCTAATGCTGGCATCAACAGATCTGACGTTCTAAGCGCCGAAAATAAACCTACTCCTCCTGCAAAACTAACGAGGCGGTAGTCATTACTTATGGCACTCCCCCTTTCAGAGTTTTCTTCGTTTTTTATGATCGAGTGAGACAGAATCGCGCCTACATGCTTCCGCGACTACGACATTTGAAGAAAAGAAAAACGAAAGAGAGAGAGGGAGATAGAAGCGGATGCGTGGTAAGCGTAAAACAGTGCAGAGACGCTTGCAGACAACATGAAGGTATTATACGTATCCCGTCCACCACCGCAGCTTTCATTTCCTTCTTTTCCTTGCACTCTTGAGCTTCTTCATGCTCGTCCCACTTCAGTTCCTCTTTCACAGCTATACAAGTATACATTAGAGGGACCGAAATTGCGATATCTCCGCTTACGAGCTAGCGCACGGTGTGTGCACCGAACATCGTGGAGCTTGGGGCCCGGTCCCGACCCTCTCAACGTACTTCTTTTTAAGCAGCCGCACCACGTTGTCGTCTCGTTCTGTCGCTTCGCTTCGGCACCCCCACGTGGCGGCCAAACGCGACACACGAGACGTGAAGAGACGAACTGGAGCCAGCCACGCTTACTAAGGTACATATGCCCGACACGAGAACGTCCTTACCCATCGCCTGCTTCTACGCAGCTACAGCTCCCATAACGTGGCATATAAAGAACAGATAACTCGGCGAGACCGACAAGGAGAGAGTGAGGGAGATCTGTCGTCGCCACGCACGTCTGTATTTTACCGGCATCCACTCCCGCTAGAGCCGACAACGCGACCGAGGAGACTCTCTTCCCGCAGTATATTTTGGAAACAAAGCGACTGGGTGTCCCATGTGTCCCCCCCCCCCCCCATTCTCTTCGCGCACTGTTCTGAGACCAGCGAAACAAGTCACATTATCCGTAGGTGGGATCTTCTTTTTCTCTTGGAATCTGCGTTTGCTGCCGTACGCGGTTCTCATGACATGTCGGCAGCACCTTGAGCCCTCCTTTTGTTCTCCTACACCTTTAGGTGATGGCTGCGCAGAGTGTTCTAAAAAGAAATGAGCGAAATTAAAGTTGGCGTGCAGTTGACCATACAGAGACATATTGCCCGGGATTACGAGCTCATATTTTTTCCTGTTCATCTACTGCGAGAGCGATGCATTGGTAAAGTGACCGACACGCACTTGAGCGAATCGGGCTCTTGTTCTAAACGAGAACCTTAACTGCAATATAAAAGTCAGCTGGAATAAAGGCTTTAATAAAACAACAATGAAGGCGTTGCGTTGCTTATCCCGAGTCGCATATACGTTTTTCGAAGTAAGTGACTGGACCTCTGTCTGCGCTGTAACCCGCTACATCTCACCAGCCGTGGTGTCCCTTCTTATGTGTATACAGAGTTCACTGCCTGATTCTCTTACTCAGTAGTGCTTAGTTTCTTCTCAGCTTAGCTTCGCCTTAGCTTAGCTAAGGCGAAGCATAATAAAGTTTTTCCATCCATCCATCCATCCATCCATCCATCCATCCATCCATCCATCCATCCGTCCATCCATCCATTTCTTGGCAGGTGTATTTCTCGCTGAAATAAAACAAATGCGAAATCCTCAAGAAAAGTGTTTGCGTCTAACTTCCCGGTCATTACGGCACACCGGGTTTCCGGTCCGGTAAACGTGGTACGTTCCTTGCCCATATTTTCATGCAGGCGTCAGTGACGTCAAGACCCTCGTGCGCCTTGCGAGCTCTGGTGCGAGCATCCGGCGACACGGGCCTGCGACTGGATTTAGAAACTAACCATTAATTCTCGCCAGGTGCATTACTGTCGCGTCGTCTCCTCGCCATACTCGTAGCAAAGAAGGGAGACATAAATACCACGAGCGGTTCGAGTGAAAACAACGCATAGGCTCATTTCAACACGTATGCTCCGTCTGCCGCGGTTATATTGGCTCGAGCACGTAAAAAATGCGGTGACGTTGCAGCTAACGGCATTCCAGGAAATTAACACTAAAGTTATTTTTCAAAGAATTATTCTCTGTATATGTCCTCTCTGTCGCCTGATGCATACTATAGAGGTGATAGAGGTGACTGTGCTCAAATTCTGTATAGTGCCCAACAAATCGATAATGTTGATCGAGAGTGATATGGCACGAAAAAGACAAGGGCATGAAGTCACATGAAATGAGCACAACTGCAAACTTCCGAGATTTTTTTTTTTCGAAAACTGCATGCAAGTAGCTTCTCTACAAAAATCATAAGCCGGAAATTTCATAATTGTCGTTGTGACGTTCGTTACTTTACACTGATTGCTCTTTCGCAAGCCCTCCTTTCTTAATCGTCTTCGTGAAGCTTAATCTCGGCATTACTTTGTGAGCGGGAACCAAAGACTTGCCTCATACGCGACGTGTATGAACTAGGCTCAAATAATTAAAGTGCCAATTTTCACATGTCGAAGAGACCCGTACATTGATGTTTGCTTATGTTGCAGGGCGCAGGTTTCATTCACGGCCACGGCGGCCGCATTTAAATGGGAGCGAAAAGCAAGGACACCAGTGTACTTAGATTAAAATGCACTCAGAAGAACCCCACCTATTCGAAATTAATCCGGAGTGTCCCGCTGCGTCGTGCCACATAATCGTGTCGTTGTTTAAGCACGAAAAGCCTACAATTACATTAAGCTACATGATTTGAAATAACAGACAGACATGAAAACCAAAGAAAGTATATGGGATGTTATTTGTGGTAATTATGATGTAAGTGTGAAAAAAAGTAAAGTGGACGAAAATATAGCTTGCCACCGGCAGGGACCGAACCTGCGACCTTCGAATAACGCGTCTGATGCTCAGTGAAATCAACATTTAAAGGCCTTGTATAAATCCTGTTCCTTGGCCTCTAAAGTACTGCGAATAAGCTACCCTCTGCATTAAGTAATAAAGACCAGTAGGAGGCCACAGAAAGACCCAGTTGAACAGCTCGAGTACTGAAGACCAGCCAAGGCAGGCGAACAGTGCGAGGCTATCAGCACAAGCGCACTGCTACGTGGAATAATGTGGCCATTCATCTTTTGGCATCAACAGTTTCGTCTCCAAAATAAAGTTTATTCACTCACTCCACCCAAAAATGCGTTAACCTCGTGCTTTCGTTCTTCTTTTTCTTGTTACTAATCAAAGTTTTTAATACGCGCTAATTGAAATAGTTACAACGAAGAAGACACAGTGAGGGGCAGAGGTTTTCGGGACAACTTCGAAATGAACCAACTAGCCCCAGACATCGCCTTATTGTTACTAACCGTTTGCAAAGGGCGCGTGATAAGGGTGCCGAAATCGGGAAGCCTTAACTGCATCGTCACCAAACCTCTCGCCTGAATCGAGCTTTCAGCGAACAGGTTCAGCTCCTCTCCGTCAAAGGGCGGCACAAATTAGGCCAAATTTTCCACTTTTCAAGCCGTTGCATTTTTTTTTTCTCGTAGATGTTAAGTGTATTCGTAGAGTTTAACCTAGCGTCCAGTTGATTTCAACTAGGGTGTCGTCTAAACGAGGCTGACTTCAGAAGCACCCTGCAAAGCTCATCGACAACGCACGTGCACAGAGTCGTTCGGCTGCCGCCATGCCCGCCCGTTCGTTCCTGCCGTGTCCAGGGCCGCGAGCGAGCGACCGCTAGAGGTGCCGCCGGCGTCTCCCGCGGGGTGCCTTTCTTTTCCCGCGCTGCGCGAATAATCGTTCCGGTGGCGCCAACCCTCGGGCGCACACCATTACGACCAAATTGCGGCTCCATTCGACCGCCGCCGCCACTGCCGAAACGACGCAGCTAGAGTCTCTCGAGCTGTCATCAGGTATCGCGGCGGCACCGCTCCAACCACCAACCAACGGCAGCAGCGGCGTGTTGTTTTGTTTCTTGTGCTTCGCCTTTCTTGCGTCTTTGCTACCTTTTGTCCTTCTTCGTCGTGTCTTCCGAGCACACCCCCCCCCTCCCTGGCCCGCCGCAAAACGGCGAGCGTCTAGCGAACGAGCGTGCATGGCATGCTCGGCCCGTCTCGAAACGGGACGATCGGCGCTCCGCATTCAGCACCGACACCGGACACGCCTTCGCCTCCCTTGCCCCGTTCGAGGCTGGCTCCTTTGTTTCCGCTGCGAGGACTCTCAGTGTCTTTTCGATCGACGTCTATGCCCCCGCTCCCCCCTCCTCCTGCCTTCGTATCAGAAAGTGCGTGAGCGGGCGTCTGTGCGTATCGTGAGTGTGCGTTGGACGAGAAGCTGCTGGACGGCGCTGCGTATAGTCGTCGAACAGCGCCGTCCGGCTATTACGTCGAGCGAGGGTCGACGGTAAATTGGCGAAACGTGTTTTGAAGAGGGCCGGACGATCGCGAATGTTGCATGGATACGCACTTAGGTTTCTCGAATTGTTGCCCCGAGAAGGTTGTTGACGACCGCATGGGCGCATCCAGCCTGGTCGGGGACGCAGCGCAAGGTCGCGCATGCGACGCTGGCTCGCTTCTTCGTCGGCCAAAGGAGTCTCTCTTCTTCTCCTACCTGTAACTTCTAGTCTATTTTCTACCTTTTTGGCTTTCTTTTTATATCACCGCACAGCTTACGTCAACGACAAAAACAACAAAAATTGATGCGCAGTGCATTCGCAACCTATTCCTCTTCAGTCATTCTTTCTTTTGTTCTTACGAAAAATTCTTCGTGATAACAATACACTGCCCTGTAAAATTTTTCTTTACTTGTGACTCTTCTCATTGGCGCTTTCTGGCAGATGCTTAAGGGACTGAAAGAAATGATGTTCCCAGTCTACTCGTAGCACCGAACGACAAAGATCACATTTATTGCGCATAGTTTTTATTTTCTTCGCAGAGCTATATGGGTGGATATGTGTATGTGGATTGCAGGTGCATGCACATATACCCACCCCTCTCACGCATACATACATACATACATACATACAAACATACATACATACATACATACATACATACATACATACATACATACATACATACATACATACATACATACATACATACATACATACAACCCGTGTGGGCGGAGGATGACCCCCTTCGAGCAAGGATGCAGCCCTGTTTGACTTAAGTGCATCAACGTTGAAATTGTGCCTCGCCAAGATAACTTCAGCGTCCGCCAACTTCGATTCTGTAATGAAACAGTTGTGCAGGTTCTTTCTCCGTGTTTTAAATGCGAAGCATTTCTTAGCGAACCTCTTGCACTTTGAGCGTTTCTATCTACGTATCTATCTATCTATCTATCTATCTAGCCGCCTACGTCTGGGTGCTCTCATGATCGCCTCCTTAACTAGGTCTAGACCAAAATTTGCATGGGAGGGTAAGAGGATTTGTCGAATATGATTGCCGGGTCATGACATGAATAACGTTAAAACCCTGTCGCGTACGTCGTCAAACCCTTTCCACTAGACACGTGTGGCACATACCCGTTTACCACGGGCCACGGTGTACGGGTATGCGCCACAGGTGATTGACAGTTTATATCGACCCAGGAACGGCGAGAACAGACATTGGTAACTTAAATGCTAGAGCGTTAAGGAAAACCAACATCGGCAGCGTTGGCTCAACAAATTGAAAGAATGAAAGTTAGGATCCCAGCAGGAATCGAACCCAAGTATTCTGCGTGGCAGTCAGGTATTCTACCACTGAGCCACGCCAGGTCTATAAACTGGTTTGGATAAACTATGTTTACAAGAAAGCAATAAACACTACATGATACTCCGATGTGTACTCATACGATACAGGCCTCATATCAGATTAACGTCTGTAGTTCCAGTGTTAGCTCCGCTCTTATTGTAGTCTAATTAACATTACCTTTGTATTCCTATGATTCAGCAAGCTATATTGAAGCATTGCTCGACCCCGGAGGGATACATCAACGAACGTTACATATGATATCCACATCACCGCACCGTAAAGTGCACTTCGTCCGCCAGAACGACGCAGTGTCCTCTTCATTTCTTACGAGGATGGGCGATGGCCTTATGCTGACCGAGGATGATGCTAGATTGATTGACAGCCGCTTTGTAGAATAGGCTACGCAGGCCACATACGCCCAGGAAGTCTAGGAATAGGACAAACACCATCCGCTGATGTTGGTCTAAGTAGCGCTATCCAGGCCAACCAGCCTCGATGGACTATACCTCACCAACGCGAAGGGTGGCTTTAGGTTCCGACGTGTCGCCGGCTCTGTCGACAGACAATTTTTCGACGAAAGTACCGAGGCATCCACGAATTCTAACAGCTCTACTACACCACATACTTCTCTAGACATGGACCCCTCGTCACCACGATCACGACCGGATCCTATAACAAGTCATGACCAGCTGCTGGTGCTAACTGATCACGGTGATGTGGCCCTTGTTGAAGAACTGTCAAGAACTTCTTGCACACACGCACACGGGTTCGTGAAACGTGCGTGCGTTCTCGAGACACGTATAAGAACTACATATCAGCTTAGCGCTTCTGGTGTTGGTAATACCCACCTTGCCATTGACAGCGTTACCCAACCGTGAACAACTGGTTAAATAACACATATGCGGCTCTTCAACATATATATGTGTGCTTATAAAATTTATACAAATCTTTAGTGTCATTTTGTAACGTGTCGCTCAGTAAAAAAAAGTTACGCCACAGTCACATACACGCCGCATGCTTCGCATAACATCGACTCCCACGGTACGTGGGATCTGCCGAATTTTTTTTCGAGTGATTATGATTGAACTGATTTAGCGAGCTCCAAGTTTTCTACACAAGTACACGTTAAACGAGGCCTTGATCTCAATAGATGATTTATTGTTATTATTTATAATTATTTATTTGTGCATACTGTAGTGCTGGTGCGCAATTGCCGGGTTGTGTGTGAATACAGAACACTGAGCAATATAGACAATATGAATATAAACAAGCAAAATGAAATAAATGTTCCTACTATTCAATAGCTTGTAAAAATAAATGAATTCCAGCTTTTGATTACAAGAGGAAGAAAGCTGTACTTAAAAGGATCTGTACGGGCAGAATAAGTCGCAATGTTTAGGTGATGGTGGCTTCTAGTATTAGATGGTACAGCAGGAGTTAGGTAACGACCTGAAGAGAGCCGACTAGAGGAGTTAATTATGCAGTGCAAGAACTGCAGGGATTCGGTGCGTAGGCAGTCTGAAAGCGGTTCTAAGTTTAGGGTTGAAAGTGCTGTCGAGGACAAAGAATGTGATATTATCAAAATCATATCACATTCTGTTTCTCCAAATGTTAATTTTTAGACCAGCTCTCAAGTTCTAGCAAGCTATCGTCATAAAACTGCTACTTAACTCCGAAAATATTTACAAATATCGAGAAAAACTTGGTGGACACTTGAGCTTCGCCTTTAGGTTTGGAACGCGATGGCGTAAATTGGGCCCGTCCGCGTCGCCTTCTCAACTGCTATAGCCTCGCTTCGGCTCTCGGTGGATGCCTCAACCGTGCCGCCAGGAAACGAACCACTGTGCGCGTAACATTGGCCGTTTCAAACTGTCCTAGAATACCTATACTGCAAGTACAGTTGTGCAGTGCCCACTACGCCATAATTCTTCCTTTTGCGAATCAGCGAAGGGCCCACTACGCGTCTGTAAGGCAACACGCGAACCTACGCAGCTGCTCACTTTGCTGACGCTTTTGCTGCTGATGATGATGATTAAATATGCCTGAGCGCGTTGTAATGAGTGGGCCTTTGAAACGCCAACTCTTTGCGCAATTCACACGTTTTGACGCACCTGGCGCGATTCTACGCTTCTGCCACGCAGTATCATCATGCTTTAAGGAGAATCCTCTCACTACAATACATTCATGTAGTGTTTTTTTTTTTTTTTTTCGAAGCTGTTTCAAGCAATGGCGTGGTTCTTTGGTAGAACACCTGCTTGCCACGCAGAAAGCATGGGTTCGATTCTCACTCGAACCAAATATATTTATTACTTATTTTATTTGCATCTTTCTCGATTTTTCGGTCACGGACAACGCTGATTTTTCGCTCACAACCAACGACGCCGACACCGGAGTTTCTGTGAAACGAGCTCTTTAACGCCATCTCGTTAAAACCTACTAAGTCTCACAGTATTAATATAAGATCTGCTCACCACATCAAATAATGGGTCCGATTGGATTAGATACAGTTTATACTGAAGGCAAAATACTGTATACTGTAGCAACGTCAAAACAGAGGGCGTAACGCACAGATCGAGAGAACAGTAACAGGTCGGTCTTTTCAATACCACGTGCCAGACAGTTCTTCTTCTTTGTTCTTTGTACCTTCTGTAGAGAGTATGTGCGTATTTGCGTTGTCGTTTTTCTCGCAACATGCATGCGGCAATATAGTAACAGGCCACGGTGTATGTCGCTTACGTTTGTTATACCTTTGAGGTTATTGAGCCACGGGGGAAATACATAAGAGCACATTATTATACGTGGTTTGGTGTGAAGGGAAAGAAACATTCTTGATTCATCCATCATAGGAATCGGTATATTGTGAAAGTTAACCGTGTCTTCACAAGCGTATAGTTGATCGTTTATTGTACGTTGATGTATGAGATCTTGCACTATGTCTATTGGCGTTTGGCAGCTGCACCGTTTGACGTGGATGCACCCACGTTGACGCCACGTGTCACAACTCCATGCCGATGGCTAACGCCAAAGGTCATGATTTAACCCTTGTGGTATCTGAAGTAGTTAACATACACCTGGGCACAGCATATGGTGGATCCCGCTCAAAGATGGCATTAGCAGGTACATAACACTGGTACTCGATGTGCACTCAATAATAATACACATATGTTTTAGTGATAGTGCAATGTTTTAGGGATAGTACAATGATAGTGGTAGTACAATCATAGACAATGTCTTAGTCGTAGTACAGATTACAGTATAAACAGACATACACCAAAGTCATTCGATGGTTCTCACTTCAACATTCTGTCGCCCTTGAATTATAATTCCTTGCCCGTATATCTGCCTATATCTTTTGACAATAAGTCACCAGATTACGAGTCTGTTTTACTACAACAATTTCTTTTGCAATATAAATGCTTGAAGAGGGAAGCGAAATAACTTACGTACTAGAAATAAAGTGTGTATGCGAGCTCCATGTGACTGAATTGGGAATATATAAGAAGAAAAATTGTTCACGAAGAAAAAGCACCGCGCGATTCTGGCTGAGCCCCATTGCATATAGCGATTACTTGGGCCCAGAGAGAATCTATGCATGCTCAACCTCGTATGACATTTCAATAACATTTGCAGGCTTCTATAATCTCGTGCAAGGTAATGCTTCCGCTCTAAACTTTGTTCTCCATCCGCTTCCCATGCCCCGAGATTGCAATAGTACGTTCATTGTTAAAGGGGTACTGACACGAATATTTTCAGTTGTCGTTTTTTTGCGTCAAATGAAAGTTCAAGCCCTCAAGAGCCTAGAAAAGGTAGTGCTAGGCGCGAGTTCGCCCTGAAAAAGTAATTACAGTATGTTTTTAAAAGCTAGTTTCGATTCCTACTGCACCCTGACGTCACAACACGGTATGAGCTCCTCGTCACGTGTTCGCACAATATACAGTGACGTTTCCACGGCCGCTCCGCAACGTGTCTCCGTTGGTGACGCACAAGCGGCCATTTTGGAAGTTTTGATGACGCACCACGGCCGGGCTAGACCGCACGCGCGCTTCTTTTCGTGCAGTCGAGCCCGGCCGTGGACGCACAAGCGGCCATCTTCGAAGTTTTGGTACCTAACGTCATCACAACTAGCCAAACTGCTGCGTGAAGTCACGAGAATTTGTACTGTGGCCTGACGTCAAGCTAGTGTCGATGTCAGTAGGTGCGCCATGGAAAAATTGATTTTAATATCAAATTAAAATACCTTACCAGCATTTTCTGAGCTTCACACTGGCCCAGAGCCGTCTCTGCCTGCAGGAGGTTGGTGTGGCAGAGTAAAATCGCCTTCGAAAAAAGGTGTCAGTACCCCTTTAATAATCAGGTAACTGACCAATGTCAAAATAAAATTTTAAGAAATGGGTGACCCTTAAGCTTCGCCTTGCAGAGTTTAACGCGACAGCGATATCCGCACTCACGTACAAGCACGCACAAACACGCACGCACATGTGCACACAAACACGCACACACACAAACACACACACACACACACACACACACACACACACACACACACACACACACACACACACACACACACACACACACACACACACACACACACACACTATCGCCTTTCCAATCGTTAGCCTGCCTTCGCTTCGCATTGGAGACCTAAAATGTACCACATGGAAAGCCAATGTGCAAATGCCCTCCGGCTCCTATCTTAATTTTATTTGCATCTACCTCGAATTTTCGCTCACGGCCAACGCGGCTTTCTCGCTCACAACCAAAGACGTCACCGCCACCGACACTGGAATTTCTGCGAAACGACCTCTTCAATGCTGTCGCGTTATAATAAAATTTCGGGATCTGTATGGATCCCTCGTTCACAATGGTAGCACGCTTCCAGAGGCATTGCCTCCCGCGTGTACCGAAAGCCGACCCACTCGGGTAAATGTATACCTCGGCTGCGAGTCAGTTCATCTGACAACCCACAAGCGCTCTGTGGTTCATTTCCTTACTACGTATTTTTCGTCACTTTATAACGTCATGCAAGTTTTCACATTTCCCGCGCCTTGGTGGGATTTTCTGTTGTTTTTAATATATTGTAGTTTAATCCCACGGTGACGTTCCCGTTAGTTACATTATTGCTTTGCTATAAAACCGCCGATTTAACATGAGAAGTGTTAATAGCCGGTCCCATACGCTAACTCTGCATTAGAAGAAATATGTGTTTTCTACATTGACGCGAAAGTGTTAAAGAGCTCGTTTCGCAAAAATTCCGGTGTCGTCGACGTTGGTTGTGAGCGAAAAATCATCAACTTGTCCGCGACCGAAAAAAAAATCACAGCATATCCACGGAGTGAATGATGATGAGTGGGCGAAGCTGCGGAGGTTCATCGGTAAACCGTGAATCTTCCGTGAATTCTGCCCAGTACATCATCACCGACGTGAGATCGGGCGCGTTTGTACTAAAGGTTCGATGAGTTATGACGACTTGCAGCTCACTTTAATTTTACATGTACGCTGTGAATTTTCATTGTTTAGAAAACCATTGCTTTAGAAAACATCTGGCGTCTTTCGTTAAGCAGCTGACGTCTTTTCGTTTTGCATTTAGAAAACATCTGGCGTCTTTCGTTGGTTTATTCATCAATCAACGGCGTTTTGAACAAAATTTTTATTGTTTAATCACGCACAGAAGAAATCTCACCAGGCACTACCTTGGAGGTAAACAACGGCTGCTAATGGCAATGAGAGACAGAAGAAGTCGGATTTTAGCTAACACTTACACTTCTACTTCTACTAACGTTTCCTACTGGAACATGCCAATGGCTGCTAATGGGGAATGAGAGACAGAAGAATTCGGCTTTTAGTTAACGCGCACGCTGCGAATTTTTTATTGTTCAACAACGCACAGGAAAAATCTCCCACCGGCACCACCTTGGAGGTCAAGATCTTGTCCTAGCGTTACGACTGGTTACGCACTACGACTACGACAACTACGAGGGACGAACGGGTGCCGCTTTAAGAAGCTTCGCACCTAAAACCGAGAAAGATGTAAATAAAAATGTTAGGTTCGAGTGACATTCGAACCCAGGCTGTCTGCGTAGCAAGTAGGTGTTCTACCACAGAGTCACGCTTTGCTTCAAACTGCTTCGGGAAAAAAAAAAAACACCATATGAATGTCATTGAGTGGAAGGAGTCTCCTTAACGCATGTAATATTGAGTGGCAGAAGCGTAGAATCGCGCCAGGCGTCATAACATGTGAACTGCGCAACGAATGGGTGTTTTAAAGGCCTATGCATTACAAAGAGCTCAGGCATATTTAACCATCATCAGCTGTAAAAGCATCGACAAAGTGAGCATGCAGCTGCGTAGGTTCGCGTGTGGGCCCTTCGATGATTGGCAAAAGGAAGAATTATGGCGTAGGGGGGCACTTCACTGTACTTGCAATATGATGATGAGGAGGAGGAGGATGTTGGAGGTTGTCGGCGGATCTAGCCTTGCGAAATTTGCAGGCAATCGCCCCGCCCGTTTTCCTTTTTTCAGATTATATTGAATAATGTCATTTTTAAAGCAAAGCGTGGGAAGGCTATACCAAGAGGTCGCGCGCTGCGCGACGCGACCATGCACAAGCCGGAGAGAGAGAGAGAGAGAGAGAGCTCTCTCTCTCCCTCGGATCCCCATATTAGCACACCCCACCCCAACATATATAAGGGCCACTCATCACGAGTCACATGCGATGTCTGTAGCATTTAAAAATTTCAACAGTAGCCGCGACACCTCTTTCCTGAATATCTAGTGACCACGCGGGAAGAGAATATTATTTACACTGTCGTGTGGCGAGCCTAAACGTTGGAGCACTTCAAAGAAACATTCACGATCTTTCTCAACTTCACGACACTTAAGCAAATAATGTTCTATGTCACCACAGGTCTTGCAAGCCGGGCACAATGGCGTCGCGGGACGGGGTCAGCGCATACTTGAAGTAGGCATATACAGGATAGTTTGAAACGGCCAATGTTACGTACACATTCATTTAGTTTCTTTACGGCACGGTTGAGGCATGCACCGAGAACCAGAGCGAGGCTAGAACTTGAGAAGGCGATGCGCGCGGAGCACGCTATCGCGTTCTACTCTTGAAGGCGAAGATCAAGCGTCCTCCAAGTTTTTCGGAACTTTATGCCATGTTTTCTTTGTGAAACGTGACTTCCTAGTGAAATGTTCTGAATATACTTTTTCTCTCTGCATTGTTCTCTTGCTCTGGTGTTTTTTTTTTTTTTCATTGTGAAAAGCGCACGACGACATTATACAGTGATTATACCGGCACAACGGTACGTCTGCATAGTTCAAAAATAGAAATGTACAGGTCGCTTCCCAATGTTTCTGATATGCTCGTAAACGACACAGTGATACTGCATCCCGGCGGGAGAGGCCTTTTTGTCGCTGGCGCACACTGCCTTGAGACTGCCGTGCTTGCAGACCAACGGTCACCATGAACCTGAAAGGAAGCAGGTCTCTGCAGTTCCAGCTTTCTGGAAGAGGTGTTCAGTGTTTTATACCCAGGACTAACCGCGCAAAGGCATACAGGGTGGGTACAAGTTCGCTGGCCGATATCCCAATAAATCCTATGGCAGCACGGCTTGGGAACTTTTGATAACCCCTGAACATGTGAGCACGGGAAATGTTCAGCATTCAGTTTGCGATATTCAAGGTGTGTTCGGTATTGCTTACCAGGAATATGAGAGCAAGACTCCACTTACGGTAGACAGCCTGTGTGACAACCTACACACAGCCAATCTAGAAGTGAACTAAAAGATTCCTCTTTAGAAACGAGAGAGAGAGAGAGAGAGAGAGGAAAGACAGGGAGGTTAACCAAGAAGAACTCTGGTTGGCTACCCTGTACTTGAGAAGGGGAAAGGGGTGCGAAAGAATGAACGAGGAGATTAGAGTCTGTATAACTACACTACAAAGTCATGACAACAGCACTGTCTAAAAGCAATACACCAACATTTTCTGAGACCAGTCGTAACTTGTCCTTCAGTCCGGTTTCTCGGAGAAGCCGCAGCAACGTCCCAATTGCCGCTCGCGCTACAGACTGGGTAGGCCAGTGATCTTGGATTTGTCCTTTGTGAGAGAGCGGTCGTCTAGGTTGCCTTGATGCGGCTGAGAGGACTGCTCTTTGGCTGTCGAAACTACCATTAGAATAAAGCCAGTGCGGCAGTACTCCCGTCCTTAGACTAAGTGACGCTACGAGTTTCCCGAAGAATGCGTGGATGTCCATGGTCCACCGTTACATGCAAAGAGTGCAACACTGGAACGGCAATGAATAGAGATATGAAAACGATCGCTTTGACCGCAATACCATCATTGACCACCACAATGATTAGAGGGACAAGTGAGGCGTTTTTCAGGGGCGAAGCACCTTAGGGTCTTCGCCTTGTCGGCGCGTCATGTCATCGTCACGGTCCTACATAAACGGGTAGGCACCACAAAAAAAAATTGAATAAATCCACTATACTCGCCACCGGTCCATACTATGCATATTATGAGTTAAAAGGTTCGTCGTTACTGCTTTAAAACATTATGTTTGGCTTAGAAGTGGTGTTAGAATCCCCGACTAAATTTACCAAGGCGCTCAAGTTAATTATCTAAAAGCAGAGACACAAACGTGCATCTCTACGGGAAAGTGATCTATTTGAAACACCACTTCTTGAAACATATCTGCATATGCGCCACACAAAACACACGATCACTTATGCATTTGCCTAAGAAGACTCGAAGGCGAAAGCCATCTTCGTCTTCTTTTTCTTCTCAGTTCATTGTATTGATCCCTCCCGCACACCCCGGAAGCTTTCTGTACCTAACGTGGTTTCGCACTGCCACCGAGATCCCAGACTTCGCGGGTTTTCTGCACCTCACGTGGTAATGCAGTGCCCCCGGGATCGTTCCACTCTGACCAAGCGACGATGTCCCGTGATCACGATTTTTTGCATCACTCGTGTTGATGCCGCCTACGCCGACGGTCACTTCTCTCGTTTGATGAGGAATATAAGACTTTCGCCTTAATATTTTGAATTGTGCAAGGCAATAGGATGGCATAAATGTACTCACGCCCTTCGCTATATATAGAAAAAGAGGGTGCACGGAATGCGACCTTCACACGCTTGAAGCAGAAGAATGACCACAAGACTCGCAATTCTGTAGGAACATGCTCGTCTGCATTTGCCTTTCTTTTTATTTCTTTTGTCAATAGCACTGGACTCGTCACCGTAAGGAATTACAGTAAAAAAAAAATACTGGAAACAAGAAAACAAAAAAAGCGTCTAAACGCTCCTTGAAAGCTGAGCGCATGCGAAAAAAAAATCTTTTTTATGCTATTAACCAATCGGTTTAAGGAGTCACAACAACGACACGAACGGTCAAGGAAATTACACATTTGTTACATTTTTTTTTCGCGGTTGGGATGGCACCACTTTCCGAAGTCAAGTCAATGCTTACACAAGTGACTAACCAGGCACAGCCATTTCACAAGTTTATCTCAAAGCAAAACTTTGCTACGACGGAAGCAGTTCAGAGCTGAAGTTCCATGTCTGCCTTTTCTTTTTCTTTTTTTTTTATACGAGAATATCCATCAAAATTCACGCCTCCGCTCTCCATTACACCACGTGTGAGGCGTCCTTGCTTCAAATTCAGATTTAAAGAAGTTCGATAAACGTACAAATTTTCACGGCGACTGTTACGAGGCTATATTTGTAAATGACGTCTTCGGCACAATCGGGTGTATCGCACGTGTCGTAAAATCGACAGTTTCATCAAGAGATGTAACACAGACATTCATAGACCCTGTGAGCAGCGAAGAAGCTCAACGCACTTGCAAACTGAAACTGCCCGGAGCGATAACAGCCGTTTAGCATTGCAATGAACGGGGCTAGTTGGTGAACGTTCATGATTCTTTTGCGCTCTGTAATTAGACTGCAGTGTAATACTAAGTGCCAGTGCAATACTAAACACAATACAATCAAAATGAGAACCAGCTATTACTCCAATGTTTTGCGAACGTGACACTTCAGGGTTCAGACTCATTCAATTTCAACGGCCTGGATTCTTAATTAAGCGGTGGTGCAAATACTGAAATTGAGTTGCTAGCTTGGGCCCAGTTGGATTACTAAACAGATATGACCACTGCTTTGGCACTGCGCCATTTTCCTTTCAATGATCCCATTCGGAACAGCAGGTTCCATTCGCATATTTATCGTTGCTACATAAGCGTAACAGATCTTCCAGTGGAACTACGATAACACTTACCAGCAAAGAACAATATGAACGTTTTTAGTTCCGATAGTCCGTGAAGCAGTGCACGGAAGATAGAGAAAACTTGAGTTTTTGTGTGTATGTGTTTGTTTTTTCGCTTCGTGACAGTTTTACATCGCTTCACTCCAGCCCCGCTTTCCGCCGAAACAGCGTGCGTCACCATGTAATCACGTGAACAATGGCGCCAGTCTCTGCTAAGAATCGCTCTTCGAGTGCGCTCCAGAATCACACTCCATCTTTACACAGAGAGCACGTTCACTGCAGTTCGAATATCCGGGACTAATTTTTTTTTTTCGCTTGTTATAACGTTCATAATGCACACGCAAGACACACACACGACACGAGAAGACGTCGAGAGACAACCGTTTAAAAAAAGTGGGCGAAAAAAAAATGTACAATTGCACAGAGTTCTTTCCTTTGTTGAGTCACTATGTACAACGTCCTAGATCACTGAAAACCCGTGGCAGAACTCTTTTAGTCCCATAGTCTCTTCATTGAAGAAAGACTCGCACTGTAGTACAATATAAAGCTCGACGACAATATCATTTTTTTTTTACTAATAGCACAAGAAAAGTTATGGGTCGCCGCGCGTGAAATTCGCGCGATTTAAGACCTCCTACTAGCTGAGCGATTCTTCGCGCGCACACATTATTAAAGGGACGAACGCTTTCGCGTACATCGTCGCCTAAAGAAAAAAAAAAAGACACCTATTTCGCGCGCAGTACACACACACAATCACACACCACGAAGTATAGTAGTTTCCATCGCGCAGATGCTGCACAGTGTTGCCAGTAGTTCGAAAGTCACGAGGCACACACGGAGTCGGCTTGACAGGAAGGCGACGTATGGCAAACGATGCTCGCTTTCTCTCTTCTGCTATGGCTCGTGTCTTTCATACGCGGCTTGGTGATGCCGGCGTCACCCGCCAGGTGACTTGGGGCGCACCGCGAGGCTGTTACAGTCACTTCCAAAACATGATCACGAAACCAATTGTGAAAACCAGTTTCCCTTATTTTTTTCGGAGCTTCGACTGTAATTCACTAATCATCATCAGATCGACTTCTCTGGAAAGGCTCTTGCAGAACCATTATCGGTCACATACAGCGCAAGTGGGAACACCGGACATCGTGTGACAGCTTTCGAATTTTGACGGATGTTCAGTTCAAGAATTTTTTTCAAACTTAGGATTCGAGGGCTTCAGTGTCAAGGAAAACGCTTGAGCCAGTGAATAGGGGACCGACATTCTACGTTCATCATATGCTCCACACAGAGAAATCACACGTTAAACATGAAGCCGAATTTAACTAATAAACGCAGCAAGAAAGGTAATCTGGTTTGAAATAGCGACAGCTTAGGCAAACTAGCGCAAATTTTAAAACCTCTAATGAAAAATTGGTCCTGAATGTGTTTTATTGAACATCCAGACGCAAATAAACTATTCAAAATCCATGAATGACCTGCCGGAAAATTACGAAAGTTAAGTGTCAATTAGTGTTAATTGGAAATGTAACCGTTTCCCATAATCGCGCGTTCACGGGTGTTACCAGCGTTGCAAACAGCCCACATGATCAATGCCCCATCCCAACCAAGTCTTTCAGTTCCAGTAGCTCCTTGTTCTTCGCAGACAGCCGAAGCGCAGAGTACAAGCCACCAGCGTGCCGACGCAAACCGGCAAAGAAAGCTGCCCGCACACAGCGCACCACACAACATCCGCGGGACGTCTTAGGACGCCCGCTGCACCGTCGCACAGGTCCGTCGGCCCTTCGCCCTCCCTCTCCAGAGCACGGCACGGATGGTTCTCCGGAGTGCTGCAGCCACCGACAGGCCCTTCGTACAAGCGCCGACGCACCCCAGGGCGCACCAGGACGCGCTGACAACGCCGCTGCCGCCGACCGTACACTCACTACACCCGTTGTTGTATATCGGTGGCGAGGACACCACACCGCATCGGAGACTAGCGCGTTGCTGCTGTTTCACTCGAGCTCTGGCCCTTGCATAAAAGAGCCTCGGTTGTAAAAGGACAGACGAGGTCCTAAACAAAAATTTAGAGACGCTCTTTAAGGAACGCCATAGTCACCGGTCAAATCCATCGTCGAATCGTTTTCTACGACTCTTCTAATTCCATGTGGTATACTCTGCACGGAGTGACGACTAAATAGTCAAAATAAACACGTCCTTGACTAACGCTGTGGGGCTCTCGTGAAGGTGGCCCCTGGCATCCTCATTGAATAATGTGGAGGGAAACGGGCGGCCATCGAAATGACCGTTTGGCATATTCGAGTGAAACAGCAGCAGCAATGCCGTCTCGCAGCATGCATGTCCTCTACTTGTGTCGGTGGGCGTCGGCCGGATGCGGAGCGACGTGCGCGCCTAGGACTCCTAGGGGCACGTGCGGCGGAGGCGGCGGGCCCAGGGCGAGGCCCTGGGACAGGCTGCCCGAGCCCAGCTGTGAGGGCGGCAGGCCTCCCATCGGATGGGGCGCCTCGCTCTGCGAGTTGTCCGAGTCCGAGCAGGATCCCGAGGAGGAGCCCTTCTTGTCGCCCGACGATCCGCCGCCGTTGTGCGTCTTGACGTGCTTGCTGAGGTGGTCGGAGCGCATGAAGCGCTTGTTGCAGACGGGGCAGGCGAAGCGCTTCTCGCCCGTGTGCGTGCGCAGGTGGCGCTGCAGCTCGTCGGACCGCGTGAACCGCTTGCCGCAGAAGAGCCAGTTGCAGACGAAAGGTCGCTCGCCTGTGTGCCAGCGCAGGTGCGCCTTGAGGTGCGACGTCTTGCCGTACACCTTGCCGCAGCCCGGGATGTGGCACGAGTGGATGTTCTTCTTGCGCAGGTGGGCCCCGGCGGGTCCGAGCCGCTCGGCCTCTTGGCAGTTGGGGCAGTCGCAGGTCGCCCGGCCCGTGTACCTGCGAGCCATGCTGCGTCGTCACAGGGGTGGTTGGAAAGCGAACCAGGACGCGTGTACACTGTCTCGACAGGCTCCAATACAGTTAGAGATACTGCCACAACAATGCTCATAATTACTGATAATTAATAACAATTATTGCAGGGTGAACTGCTTAATGACCTAATGGTATGGTCAGCCAAAGCCACGCTAATATCTCATCAAACAGCGCAGGCACTTGAACGATATGTGCTGCTCTTCAAGACATACCAAGGCAATATAGGCATCTTCTCTCTGACGATTGCAGAACAATTGACCATGAATGATAAATAGGCACTGCCAAAGTTTAATAGTAGCATTCGTCTCATGCAAAATATTTCACAGAGCACTAAGAGTAGCAGTGCAAGGTGCCTTGAAAGACTAAACAGAATTTTCAGCACGCGCGAACGACTGTATAAGAGGCATTGCATGAAAATCCACCAGTCTTAATCACACTACATGCGAATACTTGCCAGACGCCTTAATTGAACCATAAGTCGAAGACCAACGAAAGAAGCACACGCACAAGAAAGATGGAGCACACCTGCAGGTTAATGACCGTCATGCGTACTCCTCATTTTCTTGATGTGTTTGTATGCGTATTAGTGGTATTCGTCATAGTTTTTTACGTGTCAACCCGACCAGTAGTTCGGCCTACTTGCTTTAAACGAAAGTACGAGTGAGAAGACCAATACGTGCGGCGGCAGATGAACGCACAAGCGCGACACTCACCTCCGCTGTGACCGCGGAGAGGAGGCGGCGACCTGCGGCAGCGCCGGCTGCGCCAGCGAGAACGGCGACGCGACGCCGGGGGCACCCTGGCCAGGAAGCATCGACTTGTACGTGTCCTGCAGCAGAGGGGAGGAGCCGAGCAGCGGGCTGCCGGCCAGGCCCGAGCCGAGACCGTAGTCGGAGCTGGCGGCGGCCGCGGCCGCGTACGCGTTGGGCAGCTGCGAGTGGCCGGTGGCGTCCAGCCACGAGCCGCCGGCGCCCACCTCCCACCAGGGGGACGAGTTGAACGCGTTGGCTGCCTCGGGCTTGATGTGCGCCGCCGCCGCGTACGGCCAGTTGTCGCAGTAAGCGTGGGAATACATGCGGCCCAGGGGTTCCACCTTGGCCAGGAGGGAGTCGCTGGCCGCGCCAGCTGAGGACACTCCGGTCGTGGCGGCAGCAGAGACTCCCGGGTAGAAGAGTGACTCGGACGGGTAGCTGCACGGCGTCGTGGTCGCCGTCGTCACGGAGCCACTGGAAACCACTGAGCATGCGTATAAATCACACGTGGTTAGACATCTGCCGCACGTGCATGGTTGTTACATAATCACTTTGCATTGTTTGTGACGCCTTTGAAGACAGTGTGCTTCTGGGCCTCTTTCATTCACTTTCTATAACAGGATATGACGATGCCAGAGATTATGTCGACGATAATTTCTCGCCGAAATCAACTTGTCTCGAATAGAGGCTTTCCTTATCTAGATGCCGCATTTACTTCCATACTATCGCATTGGCTTATGTTGTCTAGGACTGCCTAACTAGTGGCTAACGCTGGCTCACTTTGTTTAATGCAGGCTAATATATATATATATATATATATATATATATATAGGTTAATGTCGGCTATACGCTGTTATAACATCAACATTGTCTTCATCAATGTAAATCCACTGGGTTACTTAAATACCAATTTTCTTTCTCTAATTTCGATTTTGGCAAACCCTGGCGGCTGTAAACATGGCACAGGGAACAGCTTGACCCGAGTGAAAAGCCACGACGTTTTCTGTTGTTCGACGCAATTCTTACAAAGTACAAAAGTGCGCCACGTGGTACGATTTGTAAAAGCAGTCTTTGACGGAATCAGAAGTACTTTGTGGGGTTTCATAATCGTAGAAAATTTCGACAATGTGTGATTTAAAAAAAAAAGACGGGCAATAAAATTCGCGTTTCACTGACTTACTAAAAACACCATAGCTATTCAAAGGGCTTAGGCTATTAAGTTACAGTCGTTAGACAACTAATTGGTGATTGTATTAATAGCTTGCATGTGACGTCAGGGACGCAGGTTCTTAATGTACTGGTACCATAGCATGGCGGCTTGGGTGACGTCAAGGAAAATAATCACGTGGTGGTTAACCCTTTTTCAATGTGATAACGACGCCGCTGGAACGTTCTTGGCCTATGAGCATCTATAACGTAATACCTTCACGTAGTTTTCTGGTAACATTGAACGTAACATCACAAACAGCGCGTCCCCTCACGTTGGTACTCCAACATGGCGGATTCACCGAAGTCTGTGCAAGCCATCTATTGTATAATCGACGAGTTATTCATTCATCCTGACCGGACGTCAATGTAGGTGGACTATGCCATCAGGCTCCGCATACCTGGCGTCCTCTGGTGGTTGTGTTGGTAAGGCGAGGAGCCCGAGTGCGCCAGCCTCGGGTGCTGCTGTCCGAGTGCGGACGCCGACGAGGTTTGCAGCTGCGGCGGAGGCGTCGAGGAGCTGTTGCCCTGCGGCGCGGCCTTCTTCCAGGGGTGGAAGCCCTTGCCCACAGCCGCGTCCGCCAGTGGCGGAGGGCTCTTACTGGCCAGCTTGTTGCACTGAGCCGCCAGCATGGCCAGGGGCGTGCCGCCCGGCCGCTCCTGCAAGTACAAATGGCAACGTCAGCACGTCCGCGGACACCGTTGATTCTTGCAACAAAACGTGAGCACCAGAGTCAGTTTAATATAAACGTTCATTCCGTGTGGTTCTACTCCTTCCGCGCCACCCATTCTTAATGGCAAGTCGGTCCTAACGACGACAAAGCTGGAGGTGGCTTGGACCTCCGACATTGACCTGGCCCTAACAGCAGATGGCCTCGTGCTGCAAGTACCTTCCACAGCACAACGCTCGTTTCGCGTAAGCCTAAGATTATAAAACAGCCTGCTATACTTGTACGTGCCGAAGAAGAAGAGGAATACGATTGCACGAAGCATTCATATATTGGAAATTTAGGGACATACATGCATCATACATCCCTTTACTTCTCGTCCGTGTCTTTTGTGCGCAACCCATGAATCAGTAACGACCCACCCAGCTTTCTTGATTTTTTTTGTCTTTTTTAATTTGTAGGATTATCAGCGAGTAAATAAGCCGTGCGAGCTGCAAACTTGAGTCCAGAAGTTCCTCTCACTTGAGCGTAACCTTCGCGCTTTGCAAGAATATTCCTAGCGATGTATTTCGGGCAACTTAATAGAGAGACACAGGTTCATGCTGCGCCTCACACACACACAGTTGAAGGGTTCATGCCCTAAGACGCGTCGTACTGCTTGCGAGATAATGGTTAGAGTCATATGAATTAGCATAAAGACGTATACTGAGTGAGTGCAGTATATAGTTGCTGACAGGAGAACTGAGAAGCTGGCTCTACCGCAATTAAACAAATTCTTGTGGAGAAGCACCGTGTGATTGTAAACAAAGACGATAAAAATAAGAAAACAGAAGAGAAAGAAAAATGAGAATAAATAACGTAATGCGCGAGCACCAAATTAGACGGAACTGGAAGCAGACTGGCCCTGCTATGGCGGTAACAACTAAATCTATGACACTAAAGAACGTTCCTGTTCACCTAGTGACGTTCACCGCACGCCAGCGAACAAAGAGGCAAAAACTGCTTCAAGTTACTGCGCGCATTCCGCAACGAGGCTTTAATGTACGCGACACTTTAGAAGTCCTCATCGCGTGTCATAGCAAAAAAAGTGTGGCATCCTTGCGCACTGTCTCAAATCATTCTGGCAATGCTACTAATTCACAAAGGAAGTCCTATATTTTATGCTATCAGCCATCATCTTTGTAATGTACAACACCAGAGCTATGATTGAACCAGAAGAAGCACTTCGTGTTGCTCACCTCCTTATACGCAATGCATCGTGTAAAGTATTCTAGGTCAATCCAACGCCAAGGTTGGAGTGCCGACCTGTCAGTTTCATACGCGAGAATGCAAAGGGTCTTAGGTACGGTTAGGCCCATTGTCAACGCAGGGTTATTGAGGCAGTGAAGAAAACGATTTAACGAGGCGAGAAAATATTTTATTATATCATTATAAGGAGTTGCTTACCAACTGTAATATTTCACTGTAGCGTAGCATACTTAGTCTTGCACAATTTAACAGGCCACGCTCGGGCAGATAGATTGCCGGTATATTATTGCACGCAAAATCGGTCTGCACCAGTTCGCACCATTCTCGTGTTTCTTCCCCATCACTGTTGTTTCACTCGAGAACAGTCCATCTGTAAGAATTTCTGTTCTCTTAATAAAGGTAATAGGGTATGAAAAGGCATGCAGTGGAACATGCTCATAAGCTTTGAATCGATGAATCCTAAGGTGCAGCCACCGACTGTCATCAAACCTTGTTGCGAAGCATTGGGATTGCAGCTTTCCGAGCCCTACGCTCTCTTTAAGAAAGTGCGAGCTCTTGCGCTACCCATGCTAACCACAACAAAAGTGCATCTTTTCTTTCTGCGCAAGTTCTCAGGCTGCCTATAGTGACAGGTGCTAATCACGTTATGTTCGGTCAGTGAACCGCAACTCGACAGGACAGCGACGGGTACTTTACCTGCGCAACCGCCAAAGACGGCAAGAGCGCATTAGTATGACAACAACGGCCTATTGGTCATGTATGTCCCCAAAATGAGCGCGGAGACCGAAAGGCAAAGAGCAGCGAAAGCGAGTTCCGCGTAAAAAGAGTAGGGTGTCGCACCCCGCTGTGACGGGCCCAGAAACCGCCACCGCAGGGGCACAGCTCTGCAGAGCAGCGGTGTATAGCGGTGCGGCGGCTTCACAGAGCCAATGCGCCGCGCATCGTTCTCGAACCCCCGCCGGCGTTTGGCCACCGAAGGCAAAAGCTGTCGTCGCCGCCGCCTTTGCATGCACCGCTGCCGCCGCGTGGAACATGTGGCCGCGGCAGAGGAGCGCGTACGCTTCAGCTGTCGCGCACTACCTGTCCCGCTGAGGCGGCATGTCACACACGGTCCTGAAAAGGGGCCGCCGTTCCGGCAACTTCTATCCCTTCCCCGTGCACAGCTCTACGCTCCTCCGGACATACACCCTCCGTTTTCGCGCTCCCGATCCATCGCGGCTTGAGCGCGGGTGAAGCTAAACGCTCCCTTCTCCATCTCGTACAGCGGGACGCGCACACACGCACATTTACTACTTCGTGTACAGTAGGAGACGAACAGAAGAATTTTTCACGGCTTCTCCAACCAGCGAGTGGTGGGGACTCGACAGAAAGGGGGAACGGCGTGCACGAAGGGACGCGGTGATGGCGGCGGCAGCTAGAACGGGGCTGTGGACAAGCGACGGCACACCACCATTCACGGCGGCGGGGAAAACTGTCAGCCCAACAGCTGTTTAGTGCTGAATTACAGCCTCTCCCCCTCTCTCTCCGGTGCGGGTGACCCCGAGCGCGGACGATGCGCGCACGCCGCGCCGCATCCGCACCCCGCGACTGTCCGGACGCTCGGTCGTCGCCACTGAGGGGAAACAACTGCACGTCGGCTGCTCCTGCATGCAGCGGGTGATGAGGACGCGCGCTAACGGAAAGGACCGCTTAAGGGCTCCCCTGACCACTGGTGCAAAGCGGCTTAAACGGAGTAATGGATAAGTGACCGTTACGCGCACCATCGCCTTTTCTTTCTTCTATTGTGAACTGCGAGGGAAGAAAATTTGTAAACAGGTTCTCATGCGGATCAATCACTTAGCTCGTACATTTGCATTGTGAATTACACATGCGAGTTCCTCGTTTAGGAACACTTGTAGATGTAAGTGTCCTGTCATGTGTCCGTTGATTTCTGTGAACGCATTCAAAACGAAGTCTAAACGTATGAATTAACTGAAGCTGTTCTATAGGTCTGCAAGATACAAGCTAGAGGCTGAAGCCTCTAAGCTGAGTGTACTGCTATCTTCCCCAAAATATTAAGCGAGTGAGCTCCCTTGTTGGCTTACGAGACGAGCGCACAAAAGGTTCTTTGTTACGTGTGCACGTTCACGGAAGAATCCCGAAGGGGTCCTAACCTTAACCCTCCCGCCACCCCCACCCCCCCAAACACACACACACACCTGATTTTTTAATGTACAAGCTTAGCATGGGTGTCGACGCCCGATACTCGGATTTGGGTGTCAGACTTCAGGTATCGGGCCTGGTCATATTGGCAAACTGCGAGGCAGCGAAAGCATTATTTGCCCAACAATCCTAGCGCTTGATTTCGGACATATGGTCGGCTATATGAATAGCTAGCAGTAAAGAGGACGCACTATGCTGCCTTTGATTTCACACTAACTGATAAAGCGAGGGACTAATGAGTGCGCCCGTGCTCCAACAATCCAAATACATCACCGAAGCTATAGAACGTGGGTTTTTACGCACAGGTAAGCACTTACGCAACGCGTATACCGCGGCAAGAAAGAACTGCCCTCGTTCTGGTCGAGCTGCAAGCAGTATACTGCTCCAAAGCGGGGCGGCCGCGCTCTCAAGCCCACCGCTTTCAAAGGGCGCCCTTTCTCTACGGTCTTCAGGCAGCTGCAATATCAGGGGCACACTGGCCCCCACCCGCCAAACAAGGACCTAGTGCCGGGCTCACCCCCTCTTAACCCACGGCTATTGCCCGCAAAGGGCAAAGCGCGGAGGCCCCCACTAAAGAGGCGCGGAGTAGCAGGCCCGAAGCCCTTGGCTGCTGACAAAGTTGAACACGCTGCATTACACCCCGACAACAAGCCGCAGCGACTTGCAAGCCCTAAACCGCAGCGGGGCCCGGACAGTCCGCCTCTTTCACTAACGCCCGCTCTCTATTCTTCGCGGACTCAAAACACCTTGGCGTATAGCGCCGCGGACACGCATGCGTTCCGGAGAGCCTAGCGCAGATCAAAAGGAGGGCTATAGCAGAATTGGGTGGAAGGCTGGTGGGGGATAGCGAGCGCTCACTGGCCGACGCATGCGCATGTCCACAGGCGCGCGCACAGAAAGCGAGCGACGCGGCTGCTTTGCCTTTCGGGAGCTCCAAGTCGAATGATGGACGACACGCCGCCGCCACGGAAGGTGACTCCATTCTGGGGAATCGCGCGGAGTACAGGGGGGAACGAACGCTACAATGAGCTAGAAGTGCCAAAGAGCCCGGCACGCCAAACGTAGCGAACCACAGAAGGGCCTCCCTATATAGATAGAAATGAGGAAGCAAAGAAGGTGAGCAAAAGGAACAATCAGCGCTTCCCTTATGCGACGAAATCGCGAGGCTATGACGCCGCGAAAAAGCATCGCCAGGAGCTTTAATGCAGCTCAGGAGTGCCGCCGGGACAACGCGCTCAGACCAGTGCCTCAGTCCAGGTCCAAGCAAATAGTGACACGACCACGGTGCCTTACAAGAGAGGTGACGACGCCATATTCAAGTTAAAATGTGTTGGTGGGGAGGAAGACTCACTGTGAAGGAGGAAAAATGCGAGCCTGAATGGGAGGAAGAGGGGCGAACCCCCGAGGAAGAAGGGAAGGATCCTGCAGTATTCTTGCGCCTCGGTGCGAAGCTCGGTACGGGGGCTCGAGGGGTACCTAGCGCGCTATTTATTTACGCGCTGAAAAGTTTAGCGGCTCCGTGAAGAAAGCGAGCAACGAGGCCCCATTTCGCTTCTCCCTTTTCACACCATCGCGCGTAGTTACTCTCTCCTCTCATGGGTGCGTCTTTCCTGGAGCCGTTTTTTTCTCTCTCTCTCTCTCTCTCTCTCTCTCTCTTTTTCTGTGTATTCGTGTTTCCTCTATCTGCCCACTCTCCATTTATGTCACCTTCGGCACCTTCAAATGGCCGCGACGCCTCTGTGGACATGCTCCCCCGCGGAGGCTGCATCTTTTCGCTGCCGCCGCCGCCGCCTCCGATACAAGAGCTCCTACACGTTCGCACACACGAGCACGTACGGGCACAGTGATACACAAAAACGCGCGCGTGCGCGTATGCTGCTTCTGTGCGACTCTGTCCCGCCGCCGGCTTCCTCTACGCGTTTATCCTCCGTTCTGCCGCGCGCCCTTTCTCTCTATTGTCCGGGTCGGTGGCCTCCCTTTCTCATTGTTAGAGGCGGCGCGACGCGTAACCCCTGCAAAGACAATCAATCCATCACGCGGCGACCGCGGCTACACAGCAAAAAAGGCGGCGAGAGCAAGAACTCAACAGGCGCGCAAACACGGCCACAATGCGGATTCATCGCGGCCTCTTGTGCGCGTCCCGAAGAATATCGGAGCAAGCGAGGAGTTGTCGGGGCAGCGGTGCTCAACTCGGATGCGCTCGATATCCTCTCGTAGTACTTCCTTACTTCCTTCCGACCGCTTCTTCCGCGCCCTTATACTGCTGCTTCCGCTTTCATAAATTTTCTCTCTGGCCCCCCTTTTATTCTATTCTCGAGGCGAGTGAAAAGACTGGGCGCGCTCGGGTCCTCCCAGTCTCCTCCCTCCTAGACTCGAATCCCCATTTCACACCACCTCTTTTCTTTCATCTCACCGAGCACGCGCGGTATAAACACACACATAGAGCGGGTACCGAATGATCGCTCCCTGCTGTCGAATGCATGATTTTGGGCGACGGCTGGAAATCTTCCAGGCGTGAGCGCCAGAAGGTGGTTGGTGCTCGGGTCTTTTTCGCGGCGCGCTCACTGTCGAGGAGCATGCAGCAAGGTCAAGAGGTGTCGACTGCTAGTCGTGCGTGAGGTGTGTATACGCACTATGATGATGGCCTAAACACGAGTGATCGATCGTTATAGTGTGACTTACAATAAAGCTGAATCACATCGAAAAGTGTAAGTAATCGAACAAGTAATCAAGGCTGAAGGTGTGAGGCATGTGAAGGAGAAACGTACAGTGGGCTACGGCGGCTGTTACAGAGAGCCGCCGTAGAGTAATGATAAGCACACGGTTTGCTTGGGGCAGGGGAATGAATGACGTCTGTGGTTTTCTACATATATAGAAGAACGCGTGCAATGACAGCAGTGTTACATCTCGCCTCTGAACGACGCAATATGGAGGCCTTAAGATCACCATAGTCCGTGACACACCGGGCTCACTCTCTTTCTCTTTTTTCTCCCTGCACCCAGTGGCACCATTGTGCGCACGCAAGGCTGCATTTCGCCCTGCTACCTTCTTTCCACTGCCTTCATTGTAGACCTGCGTAATAACAATTGGGCGAAAAAAGGAAGCTTTCGGTGTTTTTTTTCTCCCTCTTCTTTTTTTCTCCTGCTCCTGTGTCACCCGGTTGCTCTCTCTTTTTCAAAGGCGCCACCCTTGATAAACTGAAAAGTACGCAGACGCACGCTAAACGAGCGATTTCAATGCCCACTACTTTAACGGGGCGTGTTCCGGCAGGGGATTCGGTGCGGCCCTAGACCTACTAACTCTGCGGTTCGCTGCTCCTGGGTCGAAATATTTGGAGGCTGGCGACAGATTTCGCGGTGAAAAAGAGAAAGAAGGAGAGAGAGAGAGGAGAGAGACACCAGGTCCCTTTTGCTCTCGTTGAGCTCTCTCTCTCTCTCTTACATTACTATTATATTTTTCTTCTGCGTAGGTTTTTCGCCTCCCATGGTCTACGAGATCGCGGTTTTGCTTTTGCCCGAGTGATTCCAGTATTCCCTTTTGGAATAAGGTTTGCCTTTCAGCTGAGAGCGTGTGCCCCCCGCGTGTGTCATAACACTGTGAGAGGGGCCACCATTGTTGACGACGTGATTAATGCTCCGCTGTCATTCGGCCTTCTGGCGGGCTCACAGTGCGACCGTTTTCCGTATCTCTGTGCTTTTTTTTTCTTTCGCCCTCAACCTCGGCGAGCTGCGCAGAACGTAAAAATACTGTCAAGAGGTAGTCCCATAGGCGTGTCAACGAGTCCCAAGTTGTGTCAACACGCTACACTCTTCAGTTGGCGTTGCCACTTGGATTTTCATTTCATGGCGGCACGCTCCTCGTGCTAAAAGGTAGCAAATGTCTCTAAACGGTACCGAATGTAAGCCTGGTTCCTATCATTCTATTTTCTGTCCTGCTGTGTTGTCTGCAAACTAATACAGCAGCGAGCAAATGGCTCACATGAGTTGCCGTGTGTACGCAAGAAATGTATTACAAAGGTTTTTGAGCAAGCATGTCGAACTCAAAAGCTACAACACCACCTAATCACAAAAAACAAGGTTTAGACAGTCTTGCCGAGTATACTTCATCACGACACATCTCCAACCTTGTGAGCTTCCTGTGTTTCTGAAGATATGCCGCAACGCCAGGAAATTATCTCATCATGCTCACTCGTCATATTTACTGGTAAGAGGCTGCATGCATGAGGCACGAATGGTAGTCCGATAGTTTTCGATTAGTGTGATCGGGTTCCAATTGCGCTTTTTACGAACAAGCCTTCAGATGCTACACTTAATCCAACTGAACGCTCAAGCCCCGCTTTCATTTTACTCATTCACAACTTATATGTAAAAATAACGCTCGCTTACAGACTGAGCTTCAGCGCTTGTGATCATGTCCTAGCATCTACTTACCGTATGTGTCACTGGCTGCTAACATCAGTCACCTGTGATACATCTAGCGACATAAATACATCATATACTTCATAACTGTGTTCGGCATGCTATACGGGGTAATTTCTCATCACTCCAGCCACACGACCGATAAGCTCTTCTCCGACTTGAGTTCACTGTGGCCACGCTCAACAAACCCTAAAAAATCACGCGCTCCTTTATGCATTTTCCTAGGACGATACGAAGGCGAAAGCCATCTCCTTCTTCTTTTTCTTCTCAGTCGATTGTATTTATCCCTCCTCCCCAAAAGCGTTCTGCACCCAACGTGGTTTTGCACTGCCTCCGGGATCGGAGGCGTTGGAAGCTTTCTGCACCTCATCTGGCTTTGCAGTGCTTCCGGGATCGGCTCACAGTTGACCAAGCGACGATGTCGTGTGTGATGACGTCATAGTGACGTCATGGTGGCGTCACAGATTTTGGCGATCTGTGACGTCATGGAAGTGACGTTATCACATGATGATGATTTTTTTGCGTCAGTCGTGTTGCCGCGCCGACGGTACCTTTTCGCGTTCGTTGAGGAGTCTAACACTTTCGCCTTTATAGTTTACTCATCAACCAGGCAACGAAAGCTAAGCAAGCCAACACGACAGAAGTCCCCACGTACTACTACTAGACCCAGCTGTACTGTCTCTTCTACGCCGCCTGGCAAATGACCCCGTCGCTTCCATTCTTCCAGTTCCGCCATCCGCTTTCGGTCCAAAAAGCCCGCGTGTCCCGCGAGAAACCCCTAGCGCTGTAACGTGGGGTGGCCCCCCGCTACCACTGATTGCAGACGCTAGCACAAGGTGGCGCCACGCGCGCATCTCCGACCACACTGGCGGCCGCAAGATGAAGGCAAGCCGCTCAGGAACTGCGCGCCGGCGATCGCCGCCGTTCCGAGAAAGCGCTGTTCCGGGAGCCGCCGGCGAGCGAGCGAGAGGCGAACTGGTTCGGCCCCGAGTCACTTCGCTTGCTTTCTTTTTTCGCCGGCTCGGGCAGGCGGCCTTGTTTTCCCGCGTGGTCGCGGCCGATGATTGACACGTGCCTCGCGGCGGCGGCCGCCTTTGTTCTGCCCGGCGAAATAAGTTGACGCTTTCGCGAACCCCCCGCCAACCTTCGTTCGCATCGGCCAGGTCGACGACGACGTCGGTGTCCCGCTCACTCTGCTTGTCTTGTTATCGTCTGACCCCTGGCGCCACCATCGCCGCAACGGCGTAGCCCACGGCTCTCCCGACGGCGCAACGTTTGTTTTTTGTTCTTTAGCCTCTTACACGACCTCGCGGCGGGCACTTTCTTTCGGGGTGAGCTAGCTTTCTTGCCGAACGGAAGAAAAAGAAATAAAGAGCAAATAGGGACAGCTTTTTTTTTTTTCTCTCGAACAATGCGCTTCGGCTGCACTCGTTGATGCGCTGACAATGCTCGCTCGTTCGGCCCCTTGTGATGGCCGTCAAAACGTTCGACGAGTGCGGAAACGGCAGATACATTAAGGCGCGGCGCGAAATCTAAGACCATGGGGAGCATTTGCACGCAAGCCCTCCCCGTACCTTGTCCGTGACGAATCGTTCGTGTTCCTGTCAAATCTTCTTCCGTTTCCCGCGTGCGCTGCAACTGTCAGCAACTTACATAGACTATACGTGCTGAACCTGGACGTTTGAATCCCGTATCTATGTCTAACAGCCAGATGCGTGGTACCACAGGTCTATTCAAAGTGGTAACGAATGCGTTCAATGTTTTATGACCATGTTAGTTTGACGTCAGTGTGCACAAAACTGAGATATTCTTCACGTAGCAGGCCTAAGCTGAAGTGGGCTTGAGGAGCCTATAGAAACCGAAAGTACACGTAAGATCTACGCATGCGTTTTCATTGGTTGTGCTTCGCGTATGCTCTATGCTCGTCATGCAAATAGAGTGTTCTAGAACTCTAAAGTAAAGCGCCTTATTGACTGCGTTAATAACTACGCGAGTGCGATGTATGCATCCGAGGTTCGAATAAGAAAGGTCGAAGTAGCGAGATCATGGGCATGTTATAGCGGGTCTTTAGGAAGAATAACAAAACAAAAACACTCACCGACACCCACGAAACGAAACCTCCTTTCCTCTCTTGTGCGTACCCGTCCACATATGACGCGTTGTATTATGTTTCTGACAAAAAAAAAATCCCATTCGCAAATCGGCATGTCCAAAACTCGGTGTTAAAACCACGGTTTATATTAAGTGAATAATTCAGCCAAAAGCTATATGGAACGATAGCTTCTTATCTACGCACACTGGAATCATCTGCCTGTCGTAACCACTTACAGGTATGACGTACCCTGGAGATTTAAATTTGGAACTAAATCAACATTGTACAGCCGCTTCTTCAGAAAGTGCAAGCGGAGCCGTCATACTGCGATATTGATATCCATGTCCCGCTTAATAATTTTCGTTGGATGAGTTTTTCGTGACGAACAACGCGGTGTATTATGTAATTTTCTACCTTTAATAAAAGTCTAATATTTACTATTGTACATGAAATAATCTTATATACGCAAGACGCATGTTGTATTTGATGTAACTCCTCTCGTATCGTTCTTCTTCTCTGTGTTCTGCTTTACTGGTGCCTTTGTTCTTGTGGAAAATGCGACTGGTTAGAATGTGAAGCACTTTTCAGGCCCGCACTGTGAGCAAAACAGTAAGCTCAATAAGTTCAAATATTTAGAAGATAGTAGAACACTCAGTTTCACCTGTCACGTTCGCGATACCGGAAAAAAAAGTAAATGAACAAATAATTTTGTTCTGCCAACCAGCTGTCGAATCTCGCTTACGCAGCCAGAAAAAAAAAAAAAGAATTGCCCACGTAAGGCAGTGCGGAAATAATACAGGAAACGTGACGATAAACCCTGCACCTTGTGTCTTATATTACGTTGTCTATAAACTCGGTTTACGTAGCCCAACTTAACTATAAAACCCACACATATACTATACACATGTGAGCGACCCACGTTAAAGCCGTTCCGTTGGTTCACCTGCACAGCGTCGTTTGAAAATTTGGCGCCGTTAAGTCTAACAGTACGAACAGTCCGCGACTCACCACAACCGTGTTTACGCGTAAAATCGCTGTGTGTGTGTGTGGGGGGGGGGGGTATTATGCAGCTTGCAGTTACCGGCTAACGTGAACAAAACTTCATCTTCTATGCATTATTCCTTTTGAATTTGTTTGCAAACTTTTGCAAAATACGTTGTTCGATGAACAAGTCTTGTATTTAAAGTTTCTGTTTGCCCGTATAATGTATCAACTTTAAACGGCTATTTGATACTATTACAAATGTCGCTGCGTCCTAACATTCCGTGCCTGTTAACTATTCCAATCACAGGACCTACAAGTACACTCTAACTTTTATTCCGCAGGTTCCAGTTTATTCCAGCTTCGAGATTAAAACAGCGACACACCGCGGCCATGGGTACATATATACACATTAACACCATAATCGGCTGAGTGAATAAGATTAATATTCGGCTAAGTCATCTCAACTCACTGACGAACGACAGAGGTATATTGCTTCGTTATTTCTTTTCGTAACTGTCCAATCATATGGATTACTAATGAAATCTATTAGTTATATTCAAAACAACGCGCTTAAAGTGAAGTTAATCGCAAAACGAACTGTGATTACGTCGAAACGATCCGCTTTGTTTAGTGCTAGGGTACTGGTACGTATACGTATACGAACACGTGAGATTCGCATACTTACACTAAGGTATGTGCCCTTTGAACATTTTCAGAAAGGCGCGAAATCTGTTTTGCATTATTTTTTGAGAGCGATCGCACGCGACGTGTCATTTTCACAGCTTACTGAGAGATAATGCGATCGTAGCGTTACAAAAGAGGCGTAAATAAGACCGTCATCAATTTTTATACGTTTGTTTTTAAGCTGGAAACCCACCCTTGACTGTACTCCAAACGATGTGCCATTGTCAACCTGTAATACCGTCTCCCACGCTCATTTTCGTTAGACCTACATTTTTTTCTTGGGATAAACTTTTTAAAGTATTTATTCTATCCGCGTACAATATAGCTAAGTGAAGCATTTTTCCTGGAAATTTCTTAAAGCTGTTGAGGAAATCAACGACAATGTCGCCTGACTATCGCGTCCCCAACTGATTCATTTTATCAGCTACTCGAAGATTTCAGTGCTTCTCTATTTCGTCATTTAGAAATCTTGAATTTCTTATTAACTCTGCTATAGCGCGCAAAAGAACGCACGACGGAACGGATGACACGGACACAGTGCTATGTTCTTTTGTACGCCAATATACTATGGATTACCAACATGCGCAAGCATGCGCTCTTTTAGTTGAAAATTAAGTTTCACTCGATAAATAAATAAATAAATAAATAAATAAATAAATAATAAATAAATAAATAAATAAATAAATAAATAAATATCGCTTTTGTGGATACATCTTACTAATTAGTGAGTAATAAAGCTAGTATTAAACCAACTTAACGTGATGTGACAGTTGTCTTCTGAGGTATCGTACTTCTAAAATTTGGTATGCTTTCATCACGGACGTGCATCGATTTACCATGAGTACACTTGTTGTCTACTCAAAGTAATTAAAGTGCGTGACGTTCACATGCATCCCACACATAGTATGTCGTTTCTTTTAAATACATATCACGTTTGCCTATTAAAGGATACACTTTTCTTCTATTAAGAGCTGGCGTGATTAAATTATGCGTATAATTTTCACCGCGCAAAGGAGCCGCACCGTTCCATTAAGCCTCGAGCATCTACAGCGGCGGAAAAGTGAGCAATAAGACCTCATCACGATGTTTCACTCGGCCGTTAAACATATATGTTGAACCCCTATACGTACTCTGCATGCATGGCTTTTCCAGTGGACACATTTCCGCGTTTAATGACCGGTTTTGACGTTCCCCACCGGCAATTTTCGAACGGCGAACATGATTAGTTGCCCGTACAGTATCGGGAAGCTCCGTATACGAGTTTTCATCCTGGCGAGATCATGTGCGAACGCACTGTGTGCTTCGCAGGCCGAACATTGCTACACATTTTGCGGCGCTTCTGTTACTCCATGCAACGACTCACGTATCCCATAAAATAATGTTCTCTCTTAAGCTGACGAAAGCTGACACGATGACCATAATGGTAAAAAAAGAAAGGCTTGGTTTGTGCTGTCGAGTAGAAAAAAATGTGAAGATTTGAAAGAGGTACAGAATTTTTCAAATGTTCGTGCAGAACCAGACTTCCTTGAAAATGTGAATTCGACTGCAAACGAAGGCACTCAGCGTAAGGGTATCGTGCACGTACATTTGTCAATAAGTAAAATAACTTTAGTCACTGAGTTTCACATTAAAAAGCGATCAGCTTACAAGGAGCGAAATGGTTAGCAGCTGTATATGTAGCGACATGGGTATAAGCGGTCTAATATTCGTGTGTATAAAGCAGCTGGCAAACCTCGCTGTCAGTGCAAATGGCTTTAGTCGAAAAATTACATGGCTCCATGGTGCCCGCGTCAACGTATTCCTAAGTGAACATATCAGTGCTGTGTATAAGGACACATCGTGCCCTCAGTGTAATGGACACGAAAATATTTATAAATTGCATTAACACGCGGTCACGCGTTTGAACTCTCGCAAAAGAACAAATTCAACGATCCAGCATAAAATACTTTAGCACAAATAAAAGAACAGCGCGCATGCGCTCGCTCATCGTCAAACGTGTAAACGATCGAAATCGACTTCCTAATTACATTCGCGTCCTTGCAGGAAACTTGCGCCACATTAGAAGGAAGCAGCATCGTGTCGAGACTTCCAATCGCGGTATTATTCCATCGTCGCGCATCGAACGCCCAAGTATAACCTAAGCTTCAAGTGTGTATACCTTGCGCCTCCCGTCGGCATGCGGCACTCCAAAACTTTACCAACTTATGTTTTTGCTGCCTTCTTGCGCACGCCTATACTCAATGCTCTACTCTATACTTCTACTAATGCATCCAGGAAATGAGACGAAATATTTTTCTCAACCTGCATATATATATACATTCAGAGCACACCGCCGCAGCGTTATACATAACGTTCACTATAGCTTCAAGTTTAGAAACAGTTGCGTTTGCACGCGCATATTGGTATGTGAAACATTTTCATGCCGAAGATGTGTCTCGCAAACAGCCTCGGTGGTCTATAGTATAGTTATGGTTCTCGATTGCTGACCTAAAGGTCGCGGGATCGAATGCCGGTCGCGGCGGCCACATTTCGATGGTGACGAAAATGCCAGAGGCCCGACATAATGATATCGTGGTTTTGGAACGTAAAACCCCAACAATTGTTTTTATTATGAAACTGCGTCTCGCGGCGCTCCGTTTTTCGCAGCAGAATTTATCGCACGTTACACAGAGGCACATGTAACATTTGTCCCGCATACTCATGACGGCGCAGCTCGCTCGACTGATTGACGCGTTGGCGAACGGATGCAGCGGAGAAGGTGCGAGTGGGCAGATACACATAGATGCCACCTGCTCGGCTTCAATTAGTCTCCCCCTCTCCAACACTCTTTCAGAATGGCCGGCTGCTGCTGGCACCACGCCAGGTGTGACGCAATGTGTCGAGAATAGCGCGGCCGTACAACAGCTATGGTCCGTCCGCAACGGGCTCTCATGCGAGCGGCCGCGACTCAAGGCCACGTCGCATCGATTCGAGACAACGTCGACGGCAAGACAACTGCGACCCGCACCGTTGGGCGAGATATATATATACATCCGAGCAGCAGGACGTGACGGTACAGACGCGTGCGGGTTTCGGTGAAGCTTGCTTAGGAATGGCAAGAACAGTATCACTTCCAGTTTTCTAATCTATATAGTTATAAAAATCACACCTCATCATTCTTATAGCAGTATAGCATTAAACAGTCCATGGCGGGAATAAGAACTCTGGTTATATGTATTCGACCTGGCAGATACGTTGCTGTAGAATGCGTCACGCCACAGAGCTGCATGGGATATGCGGGCAGGATATGCGGGCCCGCGCTTTAAGTTCAGTTGCCAAACAACATACTATAATAATACAAATTACGCGTGTTCTGTGATACTCGAACGCAGGTACTTTGACAAAACGGAGTACACTTTTGTAAACTGTAGAGCAGTACGTGTATTTCGAATGTACTTCCAGCTGCATGGTAATATTTTTATAGGCACGAAAATACCACCACAGTTCTCTCATATTTTTTGTGTCTTTTGCTTATCATACTTTTCATTAAGCACTCTATTAACGGACATACGATTCGGTGTGCGATAAGATCAAATTAATTGATTCATGCGTCTCTCTCGCTACGAAAATTCAGTTCAGGAGCCTAATCTTCGTCGCCATTTTTCTTCTATTTTTTTTCAAATTCACAATTCAGTACAATTCCTACCTACACAGACGGTTTAGACAGTCGCTATTTCGGCCAGATATGGAGGAAGTGGCGTCCAGCCACTTTAAACCGTAGTAATGGTAAATTATAGACTACGCAAAAATCAAAGCGCTTGGTTAAGTGCAAGCGCGTCTCCCTAGAGAACGGCCAAGCGTACAAGAAATTCCGCCAAATGTTCGTCTAGTACAACACGTCAAGACGTAATGCCACCACTTCGAGTAAGCGTACGCGTGTCCAAATAAACTTCGAAATATCCTAACTTTTAGATAACGTGCGATAACGACAGGTGCCTCGCCTCCTAGCCCATGTTTCAAGAGCAAAAACAAACCTGCCAGTAGCATGGTGTCTTCTCAGCCTCCGGGGTTCTCGCAAGGGCTCGTGCGGCTCGGATTAGGACGGTCGAACGAATCACTGGACGACTTCGGTATCACCGGTCGATCGCTCAGTCCGCGAGCGACGGAGATAAACTCCGCGGAGTCCCGACGGAAGAGGCGAGAGGTCGCAACACGACTACGTCGAGAAGGCGGTAACAATGACGACGATGACCGTGACCGCGGCCGGCGTCTGCACGCATCGGTCGGGGCGGTAAACAAAAAAGCGACGTCGAGGGACGGCCGGGCCTCAAGCCGCACACGACAACGAAGATGCGCTGATGGGGTGTGCGTATATACTGGTGGTAGTCGTGGAGCCGGTGCACACCCCTTCCTTCCTTCCTTCCTTTCACGCGGCCGACTTTTGTTTTTCCTCCAGGGCAGCGGAGAAGAGGACGTCCGCACGCGAGCACGAGCGCGTTAACTTTGAAGCCGGCCCGTTCCGCTGCTGATCGGCTCGACTCTCAACCCCTATACCGAGGGGGCCGGAGGGGTACCTCCCGGTATCGGTGAGGGGGCGTCGAAGGGAGGGGAAAGTTGCCCCCCACCCCTCTACTAAGGATGCCCCCCCCCCCCCCCCCTCCATCATGAGCTGCATCAGGGGCAGCCGTGCGGCGAGAAAGGGAGAAAAGCGAGCAGCCGCCGCGGCAACCACCACCACCCTGGAGGGCTGCTCGCTGGCTCAGTGGGCCATCCGGCCGCCGGACCAGACCGAGAAGAAGACGATCTACGGTAAGGAGAAAGGAGCTCATTACGGGATCCCTGGAAAGCGCCGCGCGACGGCGGCGGCGGCGGCGACGCGCTTTGCTTTTGACTTTTGGCTTCTCGCACCGCGCCGAAGAGGAAAAGTAATGATGATGGTCTCTCTTCCCCTCTCGCTCACTCGACGGCGTGGACGAATGTACAAAAGAAAGCAGAGGACAAAGAAATGACCGTAGAAAGTGATCAACACGAGCGCGCGCGCGCGTCCTTACGCCCAAACACACGAACGGTCACACGGTTGTGCGAAAGCAGAAGAAAAAAACGCACAGCACGCGCCGGGGAGGAGAGCCCTTACCAAAGAAACTGAACCGATTGTTCTAGGTAGAGCATGGCCGAAGCAAAATCAAAAGAAAGGAAGCGCGGCGCGTACAATACGATGGTTGGAGCGAACGGCGCAGTATTCCAGTAACTGGGAAAAGCTCGCAGGAAGCCCTTTAGAACAAAGGAGGCGAGTGCACTGTTGAGGTGGCTCGGTTTGTAGAAGAAGCTGGTGCGATTTCGGCCGCCGCTCCTCCTGTTCCGGCGCTTCCGCCGCAGCGGGGAAGAAGAGCGCGTCGCCGTGCCCTCACCTGCGGCATGCATGGCAACGGAAGAGTTCGCCCATTTGGACATCGTGAAAGTGTAACGGCCGCCGGTATAGCCTCGAGCGAGGCTTCATTCTCTCTTTCTTTTTTTATTTTATTTTATTTTTCTGAGCGAGTTTCAGACGTCGTTACGTTGCCATTTGAATCGAGATTTGATCGCCGTCCAAGGAGGGTGTAGCCTCAGTCAGCGATAATAACGACTCCTGCTCAGACGAAGTAAAGAGAAAGAACCGGGCTGTTGCTGTGGCCACAAAACAAAAGCAGAAGTCGAGTCGGAAATGTGATTTTGACACTAGACAGAGCATCACGATTGAGAACGAGCATGGGCAAAGAAGAGAGACGAGCCTGGCATACTTCTGAGCTGTTATTGAACAAAAATATCTGGGTCTTCTTCCTTACTTTACCAACATGGTGCACCTCATAACTTCGATCATGCAGGTGTTGCCTACGTTACTTAAAGTCGAACCCGGATACAATATAGAATCTGAAGGAGATCACAAAAAAGTTCTACATATAGGTAATTCAATATATAAAATATTTTATATATCGAAAACATTTCAAGAGGATTTTTCAACTGTTCAATATACACAATAATTCGTTATATGCGGGTTCTAATGTATGTATGTATGTATGTATGTATGTATGTATGTATGTATGTATGTATGTATGTATGTATGTATGTATGTATGTATGTATGTATGTATGTACAGCCGCCCAAATCTTTCACTAGCGTGCGCTGCGGCGACTTTTCTGTGTGTCGGCGCCATATGATGGAAGGAAGTCGCAAAAGATTGTTTTCTGAGCAAGTGCTTTATGGACGTGTACTTGCCCTCACCTTCTCTGGAACTTAATTCAGTCATATGGCGGAGACAAAAAGGAAAAATTGCTGCTCGCGCACGCTAGTTAAAAAGATTTGGGCGACTGTACGTACGTGTGCATGCACAGATTATTAAGGCGAAAGCCTCAGACGCCTCATCAAACACAATAATTGAACGTCGGCGGCGTCGGCGTCAACACGAGTGATGCAAGAAATCATAATCACGTCATCATGACGTCGCATAACGTGACGCCACATGATGACGTCATCAAATGCATCGTTACTTGGTCAAAGGTGGGCTGATCACGGAGGCAGTGCAAAACCAGGTGAGGTGCACAAATATCTCCGAGAGGGGCGGGGGAGGTTCAATACACCGAGAGAAAAGAAAAAGAAGAAAATGGCTTTCGCCATCGAGTCGTCTTAGGTGAATCCATAAGGGACCCTGTGAGGTTTTACAAAGATGCCTTCACAAGTCAAAGAGCAGGAGCGTGTCTTTCAACTTTCAAGGGCGACCGCGACCTTGCAGCGTATCCGTCTCGCGACCTACGAGGTGGGCAACGCCCCGCATGACGCACTCATTACACGCTCGCGCATTATACTTTGTTTCTTTAGCCACTTGTTGCGCGCAGCGCTAATACCTTGAGCACGTCGCCGAAGGCGTCCGCACGAACAGCTAAGTTCCATCAGTCGAAAGCCGCCGCGGCTGTCCCCGCGTGGCGAGCCAAAGCCACCTAGCAAAAATTATTTTTTTCTAGGTGGCTCTGAGCGAGCACGGTGTCATGGCAAGGGCAGCCTATATAGAACTCGTCATAGCGTCTCCAATCCGCCGGCGCCGCCTGTCGTCGCCCGGCCTATCAGCCTGACACGGACTTGACGAGCATCAGCGCTCAAAAAGAAAAAAAAAGAAGAAGAGGAGGAGTCGAAGAAAGATGCTCAGAGGATGATTAGCGATTCCTGAAACTGTCCGCGCAGCGGTCCGCGTTCGTCCGAAGACGCCATGCAACGCGTAACCCCTGCGGTGTGTGCGAGTGTGTCACCCTTGTAATGACGACCACACACGCACGCGCGCCGTGTGAGCGGGCCTCCGCCTCTTCTTTTGTGTTTCCCCCAGAAAAAAGATCTTGCCGCTTCTGGCGAGAAGTCACGTGAAAACAGCGTGTGTATACCCGCTGAGAAGGCAGCGGCCTATCGTTCATACACGCGCGCGTCTTGGTGGACACTGAGGCTTTCCTCTCGAACGCGGCTGCTGAGAGCGGGAGGTCAGAAGACAGAAAAGAGAAGGAAACAAAATCAAAGAAACGAGAGCTTTCCAAAAAAGCTCCCAACTGCGGGCTCGGGGAGGGCTCCCTAATGAGGAACACAGAGTCACGAAGCCACCTCGTAAAGCGTCGCTCTTTTCACGGACCAAAACCTCGGTGATCAAAGGCAATGATCTGGGAAAAGAAACGGTATTGTGCTGGCCGCTTACACGTCCCAGTGTTGCCGGGGACGAAGCCCCGCAGCCTCGAGACATCCCGGTGCGAGAAGAACCTGGTGTAAGTGAAGCCAAGTCACCGGTCTGCGAGTGCGTGTGAACGCGCGGTGCAGTCCGTTTCGTGCCTCGAAGTCCCGCTGCGTGCAGCTTGAGCGCGGTGCACTTGTTCGGTTGACGCCGAATGGCGTTCTAAAGCCAGTGTCAGAGCTGGACAAAAACGGCGATTTCTGACTTTTTCTGATGTTTCCATTTGCTTGCGTGTGCGTGGTAATTAAAACAACAACATGACAGAACCATAGAATGTGGGCAACGTTGGTGGCTAAGGGTATTTCTCTGGAATGTGCGTGTATATTGTATTATTTGTCCGTTGGTTTGTTTATATGTTATGCACGTACTGCAGCAGATCCTACGCGCCTTGTTTGAATGTATACATATACATACAGCGATGCTCCGTCGTATCTTCGCCTTTGACTCAACGCTGCAGTTGCTCATGACGCGACGTGTCTTGTTGAGACCTTTCCAGCCACTTTCTGCAACGGACAGGTGATGTCCACGATGTTCACAATAATTTCTTACAGAACTGGCCTTCGTTATGACCGGAAGTGAACTTAACAGGCCGAAAGTATAGAGATCGAAATCCGAATTCAAGTGGCATAACGGAAGTTAGGTAGGATCGCGTTAGACATCCTGCAATTTCTTTTTTCTCAAACTTTAAAGTATGACCTATTTCGGTTAGACAGCAACAACCGGCAGCAGCAGCCGCGGCCAGCGAAACCTGGACAAGGGTCAGAGTTGTTTGTATTGTTCGCTGACAGCATGCGTCTTTTTCTTGCGCGTCTCGTCCTCGCCCCATGAGCGACAGATATTTATGCACATCGCGCTGTTCTTTGAGATATCCTTTGTTCTTGAAAAGCGCCTTGTTATTACATGACAACTGTTGTAGCCTTCTAACTGGCTTCGATAGCTCTGGAAAAGCAGTGATCGTAACACTGTATAATATTTTTTTTTCTTTATAAAAATGTGGCGATATTACGAGGAAATCACACCATGATCTATTCCTATTCGTATTTCCATACATATACGTACAATTAAAACTCGATCTAACGAAACCCGATTTTACGAATTTCCCGATTTAACGAATAAATTTCCATTTCCCGACAGGTACCCATAGGGCTCAATGTTGTAATCAACATGAATTAACGAAGCTTTCATGGCGGTGAACTCTAAAGAATTTTTTCTGACATAAATGAGCAAAATGCGGTGATTTCTTTCCAATTTTTACGCACACGTTTTTGTCTTCCGACGTGCGCTGTAACGCTATAGCGTTAAAACATCTAGCCACCCTAGTCACGACACTAGTTTTATTTTGATGCGGCTGCGCTCCAGTCGGTAACGATTTTGCATATCGAATGTCGCTGGGCGGTATAGTGGTTTGTTGTCCCTGCAAATACTCCAACAGGAACACGGTGGTTGCTTTCGTTATTTAATGTTTTATGCGACAGCTGGCACTGATCGTCTCCTTGGAACTTTCTTGCTATGCCTGCTCGCACATTAAATGCATTCGTTCACCCTGTCTTTTAATATCGGCAGCATGTCGTAGCTTAACGTGACCGTCTAGCTCGCCTGTATCGACCTGACATGGGAGGAATTCATGGTCGGGCTGACCTCGCGTACTTTCTGCATGCGCAGGTGTGTATATTAGTGGCAAATAAAATGCCGCGGTAGCTTTCGTGCTGCGCTATGTTACAATTTTAGATTGCGAGGGACCGAGAGATCTCTTCCTCGATTTTACGAACTTCTCGATTTAACGAAATAATTCGAGTGCCCTCATCACTTCATTGATCAAGTTTCAACTGTATTACATTGTCTTGGGAGCTGGAACGGCTCGTAAGCAGTGCACTCACGAACGGTTGTAAGAACAGTCACGGAGGCGAAGTGCAAGTCTGACAGTTCTAAAAGATTATCACATCCTTTGCAGGATCGCGCCTGAAACGAAAAAAATAATAATAAAGATGGCTCATCCCTCCGTCATAGGAATCGGTATAACACGAAAGTGAAACGTGTCATCACAGAAGTAGTTTATTGTTTATAGTGCATTGGTACATGATAGCTTGTACAATGTCTACTGTTGTTTGGCAGATATAGCACCCCTTGATGTTGACGCATCGCACTCACGTTGACGCCTAGTGGCACATCTGCGTACCGACGAATAACGCCCATGACCATGATTTGACCATTCCGGTAGCGGAAGTTCTTAACATATACGTGGACACCGCATATGGCGAATCCCGCGCAAAAATGGCATCAACAAGCACATAATAAACACTGATACTCGATATGCACTCTCCTTCAAAGCGTCGTGAAATGCAAAGAGAAACGCTACACGCGTCGTGTCTTCCCTCTATAGCCTGGACGTTACTTCTCACAGGGCGAGCGGGGAACGCGGTGCGACAGCCAGGCGAGCGTCTGAGAGCTATTTTTCGACATAGATGGATGCTATGAACGAGGCTTTGGCTAAAACCGTCACCTCACGGTGTGTTAAAGCGTTGACAAAATTAAACTTGTGTTGGAAACGCGCCGAATGGGATGGTCGTAGCAACGTCGCGTTTCTTTTTTCTTTTTTTTTTTCGAGCCTGGTGGCACAGATGTCACCGCCTCGTTATAAAGGGGACGCTCATAGCATCCATCCATCCATCCATCCATCCATCCATCCATCCATCCATCCAAGAGCACTGTGAGAGGAAAGTGTGAAAGATAAAAGGCGCGTTCATGTAACCTCTGTAATGTGTTTGGCGGTAGTTCAGTGGGCTAAACGCCCGCCAGCCATCGTAGCGGACCGAGAGATCATGGGTTCGACTCCCGTCAACGAACTTTTTCCTATAGTTTTTTTCTTTGCCATCTGGTGGCGTTCATTTTGCTGACGTACTTCCGTGACGGAAATACGTTATGAAAGTCTTGGTGGACCCCGGCATAAAACACTTTCGTGTTAAAACTAATTAGGACCGTTATGCCCTGCACTTGCGCAGTTGGTGAAATAGTTGTTTCAGCCGTTCACGTAATAGGAGGTAAAAATGTAAGCTCCAAGGCTCAGCCTGCTGTTAACTTCGTATATCCGGACGACAATACGTGCATTTTATAACGAACGAGACCCTATAGTATTGGTCTACTGCATCTTATTGGAAGAATTACCCGCCACGGAGTCTAATGGTTCTGCTGCTCGACTGCTGACACCTTAGGTCGCGGGATCGAATCCCGGCCGCGGCGGCCGCGTTTCGATGGAGGCGAAATGCTTCAGGCCTGTGTGCTGCAATTTAGGGGCACGTAAAGAACACCAGATGAGCAAAATTTCCGGAGCCCTAACCAGGGCGTCTCTCACAATCATATCATGGTTTTGAGACGTAAAACCCCAACGATTATTATATTACTATCGGAAGAATTCGCTAACAGCGCAAGGAACGGCACAGACGGAGCGCTGACTATCAATCAGCTTGTCAACCACAACCATCAACCACCCGAAGCGCTGACTATCAACCAGGTGGTTGATAGTCAGCGCTTCGTCTGTCAGTCAGTTTGTCCCGTTGCTAGCACCGTAACCTGATTCTTCTAGTATGCACCAACCAGCCCAAGTTAGCACTTTATTAAATCTTACAACTGAGAACATACGCGGTAAATAACGGCCCTGATCGACACAGCTCTTTTTAACAACCAATAGCAGCAGTATACATCTCAACCGCATGCAGCCGCGTGGAGCCGCGCGCAGCACCGTGCACCGTCTGAAGAGCACTTCACCTCACTGCTGCCCAGGCGGCGGTGAAACACGCTGCGGCAGCTTCGCATAAGAAAAGCGACGACACATGTCCCGCTGCCATACACATAGCGGCTCATCGGGGCACACAATGAGGGCGCTCTTGTACGTCTCGACAGACGTACGGCGCTCGCGAAAGGATCTGACACCAATGGAGATCGTTCGCGCCTTTCAACGGGAACGAGGTGCGTGAAACGGGAACAACGGAACCAGGGTGTGGCGCTCGCGGGGCCTTCCAAACGCTGTTCATGAAGCTTCAACACCGTTCGTGTTTCCGCGGACACTTTCACTGCGATCCGCGCGAGGAAGCGTACGCGGCATGTACGATCGCTCAGACGTGAACTATAAGCTGCTGATTTTCGCGCATATAGGGTGTGTCAAAGCTCCGGTGCACGACTGGCAGCGTTTAGAGCTGCGAGTGGTTTGACATGAGTGTCTCGTACAACTGTCTATTGTACTATACGTCTTGTCGCGTCGCGAAAGAACAGGAAAATAATGCTTGACAAGAGCGCAGGGAGTATGTGCAGCACGGAGGACAGCAAGGAGCACGGTATTTGTGCTGCATGAGTAATTCGTACACGAGACGTATGCATGCGCGGTGCACGTATGCTTCGCGGCAACATAGGGAACAAGAACAGGCGAAAAAGCCTTCGTTCACCGTCACTCTCGCGCAGAAGCTGTAATGCGCAGCTAACGGTTGCTGACCTTTATCCACGTATTCCTCTATCTAATCTTCAAAGCTATCGCACGCTGAGGCAATGGTGTTATTGTGAAGCAATATAGATATATGACATCGACTTATACGGACGTGGTTGCGCGCATGGATACACTGCAGTGTCTTCTCGTTGCGCCTCAAGACACTTGCGGCTGTAGCTTCCCTTCAAAATATTTATTTATGTAAAATTTGTGACGTAATATTGCATTTATTAAAATGCCTAGACGCATGTGCCAGATTACAACAACTTGCCCTTTAGACGAAGGCGCACTTATACGTTTGTGTACGCCGCCGAGATGCAACTTGAGGCTGCTGTCACCTGAGGCTGCGTTACTGCATGCCTCAGCACTGGATCAGCCGGCATATAAGCAGCACATCTCAACAGGTAAGGTCGTTTGCGTGCGTGTGTCCATTGAAATGTGAGAAGGGGGCGATCCAATTTCGAATCGAACGCTGTATACCTGTCAGTACACTGAGCGACGAGGATTGTCTATTGTCTCGGAGCAAAAGAGGTTTCCCGCTGTCAAGACGGCGTCTGATCTGATGCGTATACGCCTTGAGGGTGTAGAGACACATATACGACGAGACTATTGCTTGCTTGGCTCTCCGCATCGATGACGTGTAGGCGTGGCGAAAGACGGCCGATTTTCTGCCGGGCTGCATCGGCCAGCGCGTTTTAACCGCCCGACCAATGCGCTAACGTCACAGATTCTTCCTTCCGCTATACATCCGCACGGAGCAGACGCCAAGTGAGAGAGGACTGCAGCACGCGAACCGTTCTCACGTGTGCTCCGACGTGCGAGCACAGCTGAAAACTCCGCGAAGACTGCTTACCCTGTCTGTCTCCCCATTGTACGAATAGGCGACGAGCAGCACGGCGCATTTCGAAGCGCGCGCGGAGCGAACGTACTACACAAGCGTAGCTGGGACCGCGAGACGCCTCCATTGTGCCGCGTTGGGCTGTTCAGACGCGGCAGTAGCGGCATTGTGGGACCGCGCGCTAGTCGTCCGTTCATGCGATTCATTTGCGTGCATCACGGCAAGACCTTGGCGGGGGGCAGCCGTGTCGGCGAGGTCAAGTGCTGGGCCCTCTATGCCGCATATACGACGCGGACGAAGGAACGACCAGCCTGAGCGCGACCTTCGCCTTTATGTACAACACGTAAAACCAAGCGCGAGGATAGTGTGATCTTTAGCGTGTGACGTTCGATATGTTCGAAAGAGGTAGAAACGGGACGAGAGCGTGTTGCGAGAAAAAAAAAAAATAATAATAATAAACATGGTTTTACTGCTGCGTCCGCGGCCGCGACAGCCACGTGATGCTCGAGTTAATGTGATGGCTAACACCGAAGCGGACTGCGCAACTATTTTAATGTTTTTCAACGACGGAGCTCAGGATCAAGGATATGTCCATAAACCACACGACCCCCGGACGACACAGTTTACATCGAATATCTCCCACCGAAATTCTCTTTACTTCAAATAATACAAACTGTCTCCAATACTTTTCACTCGCAGCGATGGTCTATTGGTTATGATGCTTGACTGACGATACGCATATCGCTGATCAAATCTCGGACTCATTTCGATGCAGGCGAAATGATAGAGGCCCGTGTGTTTAGATTTTGATGCACGTTAAAGATTCCGATAGGTTGTCGAAATTTCCGGAGCCCTCCACTATACGGCGTATCTCGTGATAATATCGTGGTTTTGGGACGTGAAACCCCAACAATTATTATTATTATTATCGAATATTTTTCACTATTACCACGACAGCGATTTACCACATACTGTAGTTGCCTTATGTCGGCAAACTATCGTTGCCTTCAACCACAAACCGATGTTTTCCCTAAAGGCGCCTGAATTATGCATCCGCTAATCTCCAACAGCGTGTCCCCTACCCGCCACGGTGGTCTAGTGGTTATGGTTCTCGATTGCTGACCTGAAGGTCGCGGGATCGAGTCCCGGCCGCGGCGGCCTCATTTTCGATGAAGGCGAAAATGCTTGAGGCCCGTGTACTTAGATTTAGGTGCACGTTAAAGAACCCCAGGTGGTCGAAATTTCCGGAGCCTTCCACTACGGCGTCCCTCATAATCATGTCGTGGTTTTGGGACGTTAAACACCAGCGATTATTATTATTAGGAGCGTGTCCCCGCAAAGCGGCGTGTAATGCAGGTTGTCACTGTGATTCCATAATTCGCGTGCATGCGCCTATCTTTGAAGTATAAAACGTAATCAGTTATGACGGCGAAATGGGGATATATTGACGGACCAATGATGCAGATAACGTCATCCGAACGCGCAAGTATATACGTGATGACAAAAAGCGCAACTTGCCCAAAGACTCGGAAAGAGCACAGGACGGAACCAGGGGCGTAGCCAGAAATTTTTTTCGGGGGTGGGGGCACCTCCTTGATCTGAAGTGGGGGTCGGGCAGGCAGATGTGATCGAGTGTCATTTTGAGCTCTGTATGCCATGGCAAAAAAAATTTCGGGGTGAGGCACGGGCCCGGTGTGCCCCCCCCCCCTAGCTACGCCCTTGGACGGAACACAGGACGAAGCGCTCCGTCCTCTGTTCTTTCCGAGTCTTCGTGCAAACTGCGCTTTTTTCGTCATGAACCTTTACCAACATGCCCAATTAATTGCCGTTATCCTAAGTATATTCGTTGGGAAGGTGACGCGAAAATGCTGGAGACTCACCTGCTTGAAATCGAAATCCACCACAGACGGCTTTAATTCGGCCTCCATGATGAGATCAAACCACTAGGACTGCTACTAGACGTTGTCACGTAACCCGATGACGTAGTTCCCGGACACCCGTCGCCACCAATGCCCTGCAGCAATGGAAAAGAGAAACAAACATCAAGTTAATTGTAGACTTAATAACCAGTTCAATGTAAATTGCAGTGTTTCATAGACTTCCCGCTGCAACAAAGTACCACTGAATGTTGAATTAAATCACAATGAACAGAACCAAACTAATATTTTCCAATTTCTTTTTTTTTTTTCATTCCTGCAGGCAAGGACGCGTTCAGTGGCTATTGAAATACATAGCTGGAGAACCGGATGCTTCATGAAATTTTTTTTTCAGTGGTTAGGCATTTGGGACAAAACATTCAAGTGATTATCCATTTTTCAAATGTAAGCTATAGATTCCTATAAAAGCACTCATCTGGCGGAACACAGTCGATATTTATCATTCATCAGTCACACCGCGCTCTCAAAGCCTTTTTCTTTTTTTCACCGGCAATCTTTCGAGCTTGCAAACGACTGCAGCAAGCAGGGGCGTAGCCAGAAATTTTTTTCGGGGGGGGGGGGGGTTCAACCATACTTCATGTATGTTCGTGCGTGCGTTTGTATGTGTGCGTGTATATATACGCAAGCAAAATTGAAAAATTTCAGGGGGTTTGAACCCCCAACCCCCCCCCCCCCCCCCCCCCCCCTGGCTACACCCCTGGCAGCAAGCATAAATGTGCCACGCATGATTTCGACGACGTCGATAAATGTATATTTGTTTTATTGCCATGGTTCTCGTTCTGATTTTTAAACAAAACTATGGATCGTGGTCCGTATTCACAAAGCTGCTCTTACGCAGCGTTTCCTCACTGGACGGCGTTCAGGCGGCTACTATTTCTCACAGCGACCACCGAAAGAAACAACTATATGAATGCTGTTGCGTTGGCTAACTGCGCAAAGGACTCATCAGAGAGATATATTATAATGGAGAGTTTCAAGTCTGGGTCAATATGTGACTGAGCGAATAGACAGGAGACAATCTTTAGGGGTAACGAAAGCGTTTTGTGAACGCGCTTGCAGGTGTACTTAATGGGCAATATATAACGTGCCAGAGTGGTCTGTATTGCTGATACTTGAAAGCGAGTGATTTAACTTCAGCAGGAGCTGCTTCCCTCGTCGCCTCATACATTGCTCGTAAGTTGCGCAACCTACGCTGGGCTACGCTAGCTGGGGCAAGTTGTAAATGGCATGAAAGAGAAGTCACAGGGCGCCGACAGCGACACCCATTGGCGAGGCGTCACATTGACGGACGGCACTGCAGGACGAAGCGTTTAAAGAGAGCGCGTCCCCAGCAGGTGCCGCCGCAGCTAATCGAGTGGATTGGGGCGTGTAGACGCACCGTGCATTGAGGCATGCACCGCGGAAAAAGAGAGGGGACATCCTTATCAAGATGGCGGATCTCGAAGCGAGTGACCTCCCCAGCACCGCGGTCGTCCTTTTGAGTTTCCACCTCCGCCGACGCACAAGCACACACTATAAGATAGGTAGTTTTAAATAAATAAATAAAAGAGTGCTGTCCATTCTTCGCGGTGTGCCTCGCGCGCAGCCGAAAGCATTGTCGGCGAACAATCGGTGCGCCGATTTCTGCGGCAGATTTTTTTTTTTTTTATCGCCCGCGTAATACGAAGAAAAATAATGAAAAGTGAACGAGGCTACGTAGATGTATATAAACCGGCGACTGGGGAACGGAGGCAAGAAAGAGATTGTTGCTGATTGCCATCTCTACTTTGGCGGATCTCAATCCCCTCACCACAACTCCTCACCCCAACTCCCCCCTCCCCCTCCCCCATTTCCCAACTCAAAGCTGCCTGCACAACTTATCCTGTAGTGAGGCTTCAACGCCGCCACGGCGTGGTATATAAGATGCGAGAGGATGATAAGAACGATGCGACCTGGCGCGGTTCGTTTATTTCTGATTCCCCCCTGCCCCGACCGCGCGCGAGGCGAGTGCCATGTCAGGAGAGTAGCCGCCGCAAAAGGAGCCGCAGTCGAAAGAGCCATTCACGGAGCGGTGATGATAAAGTCGGCGTGATTAGCGCCTCTCCCTCTGTGGTCCCTCATAGGTTGGGTCGTCACCTGCCCTCCAACCCCCTCCTATATAAACCGCCTCGTTTCGGTGCGTCTCCTGCAGCTTTTGACTTCGTTTATTCATCATGTTGTTGCTCTATAGGAACTGTTTACCGTGCTCAATTGCCTCTTCGGTATAGGTATGGCGCACAATGCATGCACTGCAGGTGCATTTGCGAATCAAGATAATGAGAAAGAGAAGAGAAAGAGAGAGAGGACAAAGAAAGGTGTGGCAGCAATGTTAAAATCTTGCAAGGCGTATGTCAGGCAAGTTGTCGTCTTTTTCTTTTTTTTTTGTGCAGGAATGAAGGAACCGCCTCAAAGGATAGAAGACAACGTTGATGTTGAATCGTGTCTACCATTAAATATACGGCAGTGACAAGGCCCTAAAAGGATGCACGCCCGAAATATGTGGCTGCCGGTGCGCATATACAAACATATACGCCGCTCCGACTAAACAACCACGCAGTGCACTTGGTGTTTGCGCGAGGTATCTCTCCACAATGCGTTAGTAATAGAGCACAGCAAAAAGAAGAACGTACGACACGAATGCGCCGTTATTAGACGTAAAATTATCGACCCAAGAACGATAGAAGAGACGTAATATCTCACGTCCTAGAAGGGAAAATAAATTGAAGTTTGCCCGAGAATATACAGATGCTTGCTGTTTCTTTTTCTTTTTTTTTTTTTGTCTACGGAGTTTCGAGGATGGAATACTGTTAAAATAGCACGTTCCGTTCACGTGATACATAATTTTCTAAATTCTGTGTTAGGATCTGCGATGCGCCTACTAAGATGCCACTTTGGCTTTGACGATGTCTGGGTTATGTTCGCACACCGTATACCCCGCCACGGTGGTCTAGTGGTTATGGCGCTCGACTGCTGACCCGAAGGTCGCGGGATCGAATCCCGGCCGCGGTGGCTGCATTTTCGATGGAGGCGAAAATGTTTGAGGCCCGTGTGCTTAGATTTAGGTGCACGTTAAAGAACCCCAGGAGGTCGAAATATCCGGAGCCCTCCACTACGGCGTCTCTCATAATCATATCGTGGTTTTGGGACGTTAAACCCCAGATATTATTATGTTCGCACACCGTGCGCCTTATATCACGATTAATTATAGACATACAAAATACAGCGAAGGAGATTCGTATGTGAGCACGCACATAACATGCATTTACATCTATCTAAGCGAACTAGCGAAGCGAAGAACAGTTAAAAATTCAGGATGAATTTGCAGCGTGCAAAGCTCGAGTGCTTTCTCCTCCCTCTATATCTCATCGTTTCTCCGCGGCACAGGGTAACAAACCTGACACATGCATTGTTTGTGTTCCTTTCCTTTCCCTATCTTTAGCCAGTTTACGCAAACTTTTCAGTGTTGACTGTAGAAATGGTAGACGTATGCATGCGTGGTCTACCTGTGATATATCTCGAGTAGTAAAAAAAAATGTTCCGTTCTTTCTAATTAAACAGCCACATAGCTTCAGTTTACTGGATGCTATATACCAGTTGAAGCTTTATGCGTTTCTTGTCGACCATTTACACGCTTCTTCTGGTTCACGCCGCAGCATTCATATACGCTTCGCTGTCGTGTCCTTGCATCTATAACGTCATTGTTACTGACTCGTGCACCTGACCCGTACTACTAATTTCACCGTATTATGGTACTACCTGGGAAGGAGAACCTATCCCCTCCAGCATAAAAAGCTTAACAGAGTACGAGCATCAACGCTCCGCATGCTTCAAACCAAGTGATATCCTAACCTATAGCATTCCTTGACATCATCCATCCCGAAGCCTTCAACCCACTCTGCCCGGCCCGTGGCGAGGTTAGCAGCCTAGATCCCATGCTTTGGTGGTCGGTGCTCCTCGCTTGGGGTCCCAATCAAATCAACGAACAAAAGTGGTGCTCCGATCTGCGGAGCTCGGACCTACTCCCTCATTTACGGGCCTCCAGAGGGCTCACGATACGGAGTTTAGGTTTCACCTACCCGTCACCACGAGGGACAGGCCCGACATGCTGCCTTTGGGACTCTTGTCAATAAAGTTTGCCGTATCCGTACGGAGAACATGAAATTCATGGGGTGAATTTGTCCGTTTGCTGACGCACGAAATGACAGCACTCAATGAATGGAGCGCTGCAGCGGCGCTCAAGTATATAGAGACAAGCCTTGATCACTGCTCATGTAAGAACATTCAGCTGATGCCTGATTGCAGTTGCTTGGTCAATTGAAGGGACACATTGGAATGCAGCAGCTTAGCGCAGTCATCGACACGGTTGTAAAGCCTGTGTCTTGTTCCTCTCTCTCCCTCACGTTGTCGTGAGCATTTCGATGCTCTTACACGATTCTCAAAAACCAGCTTTAAACATCAGCTTTAGCCGTTATCAGAGCGCCTCCGTCGATCGTCTCTTCTAGTCCGTATTGCGTGCAGTTTTTGCCCTAAACTGTGCATAATGAATTGCACGGGACGCCGCGCATAGCCCGCGCTGTGCAGCCTCGTGAAACTATACCGGCGCTTATACGTCCGAGCACGTAAGCCCGCGGTCGGAAGGAAGTTAACAGAGCTTGTGGAATCACCTGCTCACTCCTTACACGTGTTTCGAGCCGAACTCTGGTAGACTCGACGACTGCCGGTGAGCGTGTCGGCACCGGATTGCACGGCAGTACACCACCACACGTGGGGGTGCCTGTGCGCGTGCGCAGACAGCCCAGGCCTGTCGAGGTGTACGGCACTAATCTCTCCCTTGCATGCGCAGGAACAATGAACGCGCACGCTACGCTTCGCTGAGGCGCCCATTGAAAAAAAACGAGGCGTGACGGCCAAGCCAGAGCGCTTCGCCGAGCGAGCACGCGCTATGTTGAACGGCGTGTACACATACACCCCTGCCCGCGCACTGTATAAAGCGTATACGTATAGCCCCGTCCGCTGTGGCCACCCTCAGCCATGGAAACCGGGCGCTCGTTCCAGCAAAGAGTGTGAGCAGAGGAAGTGAAACGCGGTATAATGGCGTTATGGAGGGTATAAGGCTTCCGAGAGTGCGTATATGCACTCGTCTTCCGTGGGTAACTGGCTCCTTCCGCGTAGCAAGCCAGTTAGCCACATGAAGTAGCTGCCATAAACGATTACGTAATAGCAATAGGCATTAAGTAGTTAACTGTTTTGCAATTAAGCCCACTAAAAGTATTATTTGCATCGTTTCTGGTACACCACTGACTGTTTCCCATTTACAGGAAGAGACCAGAGTCACGGACAACGCAGTTCAGTGCAGGTGCTAATCCAGAGCTCTGTCAGTGATGTCCGGTGTAATCACAGTCACTCACCAACGTGCATTATACAGGCATAAACTAGCGCATACACACGTATGACAATATGGCAATGTAAGGCTGTTTCTTCGCTCTTTTTTTCTCCGACCTAGTCGCATTCACACTACATATATATATGGCGCATCGACTTTGAAAACAACTCACTAGCACTTCCATCCATTCATAATCCCCAACAGTAACCAGCTCACACTATAGAGCCCTGCCACTGCATGCTGTGGTTGCCACCACCTGCTTACATGCACTCTCACATGTTTAGAAGGGCCGTAAGCAACATCTTGTAGCACAGGCATGTCTGACGTTCGGCAGCGGAAATGTTCACTAATGGTAGCACTAAATACGCGGTTTTACTGACATAATGTATGAGCAGTGTAAAGGCAACGCACGTATGCTATTCCTATATGCACATGAACACGAACAATTACCACACTGCGGTGCTCATATACGCAAGCGCTGTACGCGCAATCTGCATTCTCAGCACATTCCCGAGCACGCGTCGAATTCACGTAGGTATAAAGTCTTATATAGCAGTGCGTACTTTGCGTCCTATACGGCGTTGCGTACGTCTCATCACCAGGTTTCACACAGAGTGCGTCCGTAGATCTGCTCATGGCTCATGCGAACTATGCGAAACACGGAGTTCTTATGTACTCAACGCCGTTACGGACGCAACGTACACAATACTAAATGCTAGTGTGAGTAAGAACGAATCCACAAAGATTCTCGCGTGGTGCGAACAGTCGCACGCAGTCGGCGTGGCCGCGTAGGACAAGAGAGGTGCGCGAAAAGAGAGCGGCTCCTCTTTTTTTGCACGTGCGCCGCGCCTTCGAAGCGAAAGAAGAGAAAAAAAAAGAGGATCGAGTGTTCCGGGGCGAGAGAAACCGTCCCAGTTTTTCCGGCGGCCGTCACACCGAAGAAGCCAAGAAGCACTATGCCGCCGACGAGCATGTCTCTTTTCTTTCTCGCGCCGTACACGAGGTCGCCTTTCTTCGGGATGCTTTCGCTTTGATGGATGGGGCGGCGTTGTCGTCATCTCAACAGTCTCCTCTTTCCCTCCAATCTCTTCACCGTAACCTTGTCTACGCTCGACCCTTTCCACACACTCACACACACACACACTCTCCTTCCTCTGCGCTGTCTTTCAACGCAGTCTATTTCACGCTCTTTTTTATCTTCCTATCCAGCTTAGTTTGTTTCTTCTTCGGGCTCAGGAAGAGGTTCGAACGGAGGAACGAGAACCCATACGACAGGAATCGGAGTGCGCGAGAATAAAGCAAGGACGGCTGCCTGTGCGGGACGAGACCGAAGCGGAAACCGAAATCGCCGCGCTTTCTGGAGAGAGGGAGGAAGTTGGCAGCAGCAGCAGCAGCGCGATGCTTTCTTTTTCGACAAGTGAATTAAGAGTACGGTTCGAGAAGATGGCGTAAGCAAACAGAGGGCGAAGAACGAACGTCGGAGGGAAGGTGAGGTGGATGGAGGTTGGAAGGGGAATTGTGAGGAAGAGAAAGGGCCACAGAACAAAGAAGGGAGCATTTTTCTTCCGGATGAGCAGCTATAAAAAATAAAGAAAACAAAAGAAAAGAAAGGCCGCCGTAAGGTGGGCACCGAAGACTGGGAACAAAACACAATAAGGAGGAGACTTCTTTAGAAGAGAAGGATGCGCCGATCTTGTGTACGCCACGGTGCTTTTGGGAGCTCGTAAAGAAGCGGTCTACGAGTAGCCAAGCTAGGAACTCTCTCTCTCTACGTACTTTATTTGTTTCGATCATGCACCGCCACTATTATTGTCCTCGCAACCAATAAAATACTTGAAGAGCAGGATGCGATGTGACGTAATGCAAGGCTCTTACGTGTTATGGCGGGCTTCGCTGGCAAGTCTAAATAAAAGCTATAGAACAACGGGTCGCCATCGCCAGAGCAACTGCATGCTGCAAACTGGAACAAACGAACTTGGCACAACAGCCCTCGCCGTTCGCGCGCGCGCGCGCACCTTTCAGTGCTGTCTTGACAGCAGCCTTTCAGGGCAAGGTGTGGCGGAGTACGGCATGCGGCAGTGCGCAAAGCCGTGGAGGGAAAACGGCGATGGTAGCGCGGCCGCCGAAAGCTCGCGAGATGCAGCCTCGCACGTGTGTCTATGCACTGAGGGCTGTCTTCACCGAACAAGAGAAGCAGACGCCTCTGTGAACATGGGCGCCTCTTGTTCTCGGCTTTCAACGTGGCAGGGAGTCCGCCGCCGGACGTATACGTCAGTAAAGAGCCACTCTCTCGCTCGACTTCTAGCGGTGATTTGTCTCCACGAACAATCGGCGAAGGGCGCGTGCACGCAAGGTCTCTATACTTGCAGGACACGTACGCACGTGAGCTGAGTGAGTGAGTGACTGACTGACTGGCTGATGGGGGCATGAAGCTAACCTGGTCTCTTTATTTTCATTCTTCTTCCTACTCGCCTTTCTTTTCTTGCGGTGGTTCGAATTGCTTTTCCTTGGTTTTTGTTGGTTACCGATTTGCTATTATCCGAGAGGCGAGCGCGAAAAGGCAGCGTACAAACAAAGATTTGACGTCCGCTCTGCGGGTCGACTGGCCAAAGGCCAGTTCAAATCAATTCCACGCTTCTTGAAGTCCGCGAGATGCCTCGGCTATAGTAAGTACGGCGTTCTATTTGCGTGCCTAATCCTTTCACACTTGGTTCCTGGTTCAGAATAGACGGAAGCAAGACAGCAGTGATGCGGCAGGAGCTGTGCCACGGCCGCTACATGTGCATTCCGCTTTTATTTCTTTTTCCCCTCGTCCTTCAGCGTCCGATGAAGGCACCACGGCGCGCTACAGGCGTTATTCTTGTCAGTCGGCTGATATAGGCGTTTTCTCATGATCGAAGGGAATTTCTTAAAGGGGCCATGACACGGTCTCCCAAAGATTTGTGCTTTTCAGCGAAAACTAGTAGTAGATGGTCTATTATGCCTATACAGATTTCAAAAGTGGGCCGTAAAAGAATATTTCAGTGGAAAACAAGCCCTAGAAGTCGCAGGTTGTAAACCCTGCCCACCGCCGGCGACCGTGCTGCACATGACGTCACACCGCCGGCGACCGGCGTGTGTGACGTCATGTGCAGCGCGGAACGGAGCCGTCGTCTTCTACCAAAGTTTCAGCCGCTGCAAATCGTTCAATTTCAGTGCCAAGCTGAAGAAAGCTAAAATATCTCGATATCACCTGCAGCTGACCATGGAACAATATCGTTCGCCGCAATGCAGACGCTTGCACAGCTATAGGTGCTTGTTACGTCACGGCTCGCAAGTGCACCAGTGTTACCCGGCTGTAGGGCCGCTCGTGTGTTCATAAAAATATTCGATTATAAATTAAGTGCTCGACCAAATGCGCTAAAATTTCGCCAGCTTATTTATGAATGCACAAGGATTAATCCACATAACACAGATTATGATCGAAAATTGGGTGTCTTGGCCCCTTTAATGATAACCAATAAGCGAAGAACGTTCGCTTCTTGCATTTCTGTGAAGCTCGGAACTCTTCTTTGGCCTTACGTAAAGATGATAATTAAGGATATTTCACTGGTAAACGTCCCTGTGTTCCCCTCTAAGTTTTCTCTCAAGGTCAAAGTGTAGCGCGGAGAAGCAAACTTGGCACTCACGTTCCTATAGTATATATATACGCGGTACTGTCAAGACAAGCGTTCTCCTGCATGTTGCAAGGAGGCAAACAAAGCTTTAGTTTCATGTGTGCCTGCTACGCCGTGACCGCGGCCGTTCCCCGTACACATCGACACGCACTCAGCTGGCCCTGGAAAGTAGTACAGAAGTGAATCTCCAAGCTCTGTCCTCCACACGACAAGCACAGTTTCGCGCGCCACTGCGCGTCGACTCATGCCTTCGAGCGGCGCGTTCCGCGGACAGCAGTCGCAAGGAGCTAGACAACGTCTGAGTAGGAGTGCGGAGCATCCGCCCAACGATGCGACGCGCCATCGTTCGTCGGCCGGAGGACGGCAGTGAAGTCGTCGACGCTGATGCAAGCGGTGCAGCCGCGGCCGGCCGGACGCCGGGGATCCGAGGAGCGGCAGCAGCAGCTCGCCCTGTCTGATGGGCTCCTCGCGTGACCAGGCCACATCACCTCGCGTGACGGCCATTTTGTCCTCCTTTTGTACCAAGCCTCCACACCGACGACCGCGGCTGCTACAACCCCGAAGCCTGCGCCGGCGGCGAGGAACACAACTGCAGATAACGCCCCTTGCGAGCCAGACCCGCCGATGAGACGCCGCCGCCACTCCCGCCGCATATGTATTTATATATCTATACTATATATAAGCGGTGCCCGTGATGGCTTGTGTGCATATATATATATATCTACACGGAGGCTGCTCTTTATAAGTACGGGTTCGATCCGGCCGACGCGTCTTCTCGGGAGGCTTAAAGCTCACACGCGTTAAGATCCTATCGCTGAATGCAAAGGCGTTAGTCTACGCCTTGGTATAGAGAAGCACGTCGGGATAAACACTCGTTAGAAGGTGTCGCGCTTGGTGGTTACACATCACCGACTGTGGGCAGACGGCAGAAGTTGGTCAGGCTCATTTAGGTCTCGCGTGCAAACGTGCGTGCTCGCGGTGTTCGCCTGGCGGCACTGGCACCGTACACTCGAATGTCTTTGATTACTTAAAGAAACAACAAAAATACCTTGAGAAGGTTTCGGTGTATCTTGCCACTTCATGTTGCATCAGTGCTACCTATATGTGCATGGTACCTATATGTGCATGGTATATAAACAATAAAGGAGATGCTGAAAACTTCGTCACTTCTATGTATTCATGGAGGCGCAATATCCTCCTAAAACCACGGGAAAAAAATATGTTTGCGCTTACCGTTGCTCTGTTCTTGCTCAAACTTCACAGCAACGTTCGCGAGCAAACATGTTCTTGTTGTTGTTCCCTGTCATATGGCTCATACCCACGCAGGGGAATTGGCCAAGAATTGATTATATGATTTTTTTAGCTATTTTGAGTATTAATTGTTGATAAAAACAGGAAAAAATAGCTCACGCGAAAATGCAAGTGCAATAATTGTTCATTCGTACATTCAGACCGCACTTTAATCGTTGTCCCGAATAGAAATTAGAATAATGAAATTAAAAAAAATATTGCCCATCTTTTTAAAAATAATAAATCATTGCGATTATAAGAATACTTATTCAAGTATAGGAATTTAATGTCGTATTGATTTTGTTTCGTGAAGGAAACTGCAAACAGCATCAAAAGCGTTCCTGTGGCTGAGGCCCATAGCCGAAGCACCGAAGGTAAGTACATTGTCAATTGTTACGCTCAGCCCCAGGTTAGCAAATTGGATATCAAGATGTCTTTTTCTTAGTAATATGTAGCGGCGACATGACAAAAGAAAATTCTCTATTGATTCCATTTCTAAACAAAACTGACGTAAAGACACAGGGGTGCTTTGCAAACATGCTAACATTTCTTCGTCTTCGTATCCTCTTGGATATACCCACTAGCCATTAATGAGAACCGATCTCGAAAGCCATGCTTTGCCTTCTATAGCAGAATACGGAAATAACTCTTAATCAGATCCCAGCTAAAGTGCTGGCTATAGCCAGGAAACCAGATGAAAACGGCTTGGCTTCCTGGTTATATCTAGAACTTTAAGCAGGCATGATTAAGAGTGACACAAAGATCAATCACTTGCCGCCCAAAACAAGGCCGGTATAGCATCGCCAAGAGTTATACTGTACCATTCCGACCACAAAATGTGATATTTATGGGACATTTAAACAAGAACACATCTGTGGCAAGAGCAAAATTTCTTGAGTAATCTTAGGAGAAGGACGAAAATTTTCCTATTACAGTCTTGCCGTCGGAGAAGATTCTACAAATTAGAGTTTCTCGGCAAAAGTTGTTTTGCGAGCGCGAAACTTGATGGCAGCGCCACCGCAACCTTGTGGCGTCATGCCCTTCACTTCATGTATGACGACGCACTCCGAAAATGTTTTCGTTGGCGTTGCCACTTATTTGATCACAGCAGGATTCTGATAGCGGCTGGCCACCGTTTAGTGAAATACGTGACGAAGTTCGTTGCGCCGAGAGTAGAGTTTAGTAAAGGCAAACGGCAGCGTGTTCCACTGCGTTCGTGGGGGGAGCCGCACGTGCACAGTATGCAGGCACAGTGCACGCCACGTCGACCACTAACAGATGGAGAAAACCACGTAAGGATAGCCCCAGTGCCCTTCCTTTTACGCTTTCACGTACTAAAGAATGAGGTGGTGCAAAACCAAGCAAACGTAAAACACAACGCGTCCCCCCCCCCAACCGACCCCCCCCCCCCCCTCAAAAAAAAAAAAAAAAAGAAGGGGGTGGGAAAATCGCTACTCCAGAAATAAAATAGAACGCGCAGTTTCGGATTGGTTGGAACTAGACAATGTTAATATTTCGGGCACCAATTGAAAGCGACGAGACAAGAAAGAAAAAAAAGAGAGAATAGAAATGAGACAGACGTAACGATACAAAAAAGTACTTTTTTTTTATTAACACCACAAAACAGTGAGCGATGTTCTTGCTTTCTTTGGCTTAATTTACTTTTCATTTCGACGAGGCACAGAGTGCGCGTGCGTGCACGACAAGTCGCACGAAACGTGCAGGCAAAAAACCATACGTCATCTCCCAAAACCCACCACTTATACTCCCTGTTGATTCACGCTTAATGCTACCAAAAAAATAAAACGTCGCAAAGCTTGAGAAGAGGGAGAGAGAGAAACGAAACGTTCACGCAGACCAACGGCTCAGTACGCTGCATTTGCAGAGAGCAACGACTGTTCTTAAAACGCGCTCTACGAGAGGATAAATAGAGAGGCCCGGCATATAGAAACGAACGCAGGGTGCTCTGAAAAGCGAGGACAGGCCGTGGCGAGCGCAATGAAAGCAAAAGAGGGCTGCTAGGAGGGCGGCAAAAAAGGTGGGAAAGGGGCGTGGAAAAAGAGGTAGAGGAGGGTCGCACAACGCCAGCGTGAATGGCAAAGCCTGAAAAGAGTCAGCGCGGTACAAACCAACCGGATGCTTTCCGCTTGTCCGATTCGGAAGATTGATGTCCATTTCCGCGGATAGCGGTTATGAAAGCAGCCGAGTGGATGGATGTTGGAAGGTGGGGGGGGGTGCTGACTATGGCACAGAGCGGGATTGAGGCGCCATGCCAAGAAAGGCACCGCGGTGGCAGAGCGCTTGAGCGATGCAGAGCAAGCCGCGCGGATTAAGAGCGTTTCGTCCGCGGATTAAATCCGCGAGCAGCGGCGACAGACCCGCTGAAGCCGCCGCTGGCGTAGCTATAGCAGCCGTCAACACAGGGTATGGGAAGAGTAGGGCGAACTGCGCCATTCTTTCTCACTCTCCCACTCTCTCACGATCTGCGTGCGTACCACTTGGTACGAAGTGACGTCAAATAGGTTCGCCGTAAACGCGAGCCACCGCAGAACGTGTCAAAGTCGGCTTAGGGGGCGGCCATTGTGCAGTGCGGATTTGTGGCGACACAACTGCAGAAGCGTGCGTGTTTTGTGCGCGCGTTTCGAACGCCTGGGACGGGCCGTGCCAGCTTGCGGTGCGCTGACAGCTTTATCTTCCATGAACAGGCATCTTAGCGACCGCGCGTCTCTTAGGGAGCTCCCTATCAACGACTGATGAGCTGAAAGACACCGCCATGTTCGCATTACATCTGTTCTGAAAGGGGCACGTCCGCGCAGATACTACGAGAGAGATCTGTAGAGTATGTTAATTATAACACCTTGATGGGTAGTTGATGCATTTTCCAGTAAACGATTGTGAGCTGCGCACAATTAGGAAAAAAGACAATGCGAAATAAGAAACACAAAACAGACCGAGCACCCGATCTGTTTCGTGTTCCGTCTTTTGTGCTATCCTTTTCGTAATTCTGCGCAGCTCACAGTCACTTACTACAGTGTGTGTGTGTGTGGAGCATTTTCGTATATATATATATATATATATATATATATATATATATATATATAATATATCTTCTGACTTTTCAGGATATACCTGGCGATTTCTGTCGTCACCTCAGGACACCCAAAAACCTTCGTTTATTGTATAGTCATTCCGGCGGTTGTCCTTGCAGGTTAGCTTCGCAGAATTAATTCATTGTTCAAATCTCAATTTCAAATGTTCCGAGCCTTGCCTGGAGCCATCTTTTGCAGGAATAATAACGAAATAAAATGTCAGTGTCGCATCACAGAAAGCAGCAATAGGTCAAGGAATGCACAGATGTGAATTCGGTTGAAGATATTGCCATTTTTCTAATAACGTATCAGTAGTTGTTCTTTTTTTTTTAAGATTCTGCCTGAAAATTGCGCACACGATGCATACTATTGCCAGTGACAGCAATATATACGCTGATGTCGCAACGCTTAAGTTACGTCGAAGTGATTTCGACAGGCGGTGAACCAGATATGTGTGGACATCGAAATGGCGTTTAATTATACCCGAGTTCTTCGGAATTAAGTTCCGTTTGGTGACAAAAACTTAGCGCGAGAGCACCATTATGCGGGGACGCGGATTTTTCAACATCGAGCTATTTTCACAAAGATTGTACATATACCGTTTAATCTGATGAAAAGCAATATGCTAAACTTAAATATATGCGTGAAATCCCAGCATTTGGTCATATAAACGAGTCGAGCAGAGCTGTATAGTGTGCATGCATATGAATCACATTTGTCTATCGGTCGAGCGTGTGGCTGTGGACGCTGTCGTCATCCGCGCGCTGCTACCTCACATTAGCTACAAGCGTCCGCTTATGCTTTAATCGTAGCATAAGAACCGAGCATGCTTTATGTCTATGGTTGGTGCCATTACGGCGTCGGTCTTTGCATACTACTGCAAAAAAAAAAAAGAACAAAAAACACGATGGCTGAAACGAAGGACTGGCCGAGGAGTGTGAATCAGATTGTATACATACGGCCCTACTAATGTGAAAATGGTCATGCGCTTATACGTATAATCTACTCACTGCTTCAAACATATGCACGCATATTCTTTTTCTATATTTTGTCCTTGCTTTTTTTTTGCCCCCAGCAGCACTTTTCGGTGAAGATCTTTAACGATAACCTACTTATTTTTTCTTTCGTTATCGCCCCGCACGCCACCGTGCATCGCCGCGGGATCTGCAGGTCTATGGCACACGATGCGGCGACGAATGACGAGGAAAGAACCGAATCGAAGAAAGATAGTCATTGCAGAGTGCCCGGTAAACGTCTGCGTGCTTCCTGCAGCTAAGAGAAAAAAATATAAAAAAAGTCCGCTGATTTGTCGCTTGGTCGTACATACCGTTCTATAATGTGCTGGTATCTAACAAGTTGCAGTAGGCAGCGAAACAGCCGCTGAGTCAAGACGAATTAGGAAAAGGCCGCAGAAATCCGCAACTACGAGAGCGAAACGGAACTGCAGGCGCGAGAATCAGACAAAAAAAAAAAAAAGCTCTAGAAACGCGGTGAAATCGCCGCCAGGCCAAGGCGGAGCTAATGTGCCGGGCGAACGCTGTAACTCGGTGTGTACTCGCGCAAGCGAAAGGCAGGTCGCTGAGGCGGGAGAGATGAGTCAGCACAAATTGAGTTGGCGAGTTTTCGCGCTGAAACGGACACGATGGCGCTAACAAGCAAATTGACCGATTAGGTGAGTTAGAAGTTGTTGCTGCGGGTACGGAGGGAGGACGATGAGGTGCGCAGAGAAAAAAGTTCGTCATCATCTGCGACTCCCGTCATGTGTGAAACGGAGATGGGCAAGGCATGTGAGTGTTCGAGTGTACCCCTCGGGCTCTTAGCTATACCATTTCTACCTTTTTTGTAACTCTAGTCCAAATGATCCCCCGAAACCTGATAGGTAGCAAGGTGAAGAAGAAACTTTTTCCTCTTAAATTACGGGCCGCGCTCGCAATTTACTACTCTTCGGATAAACTTCTACTCGCAGGTGACGTGGTGTCAGGCACGATGATTAACTTCAGCTTCCGCTGAAAGCAATGTAGTGTACATAAAGTGATGGATAACAAGTCGCAGTCTGCGCAGACTCGCAAGGTAGCGGTATATTTATGAAAAGGAAAAACAGACATCCGCCAGTTTATGTAGCGTGGAGCCTGTCAAATAATGTTCATATGTTATATAATTTCACAGAAACAAAGCCTCCCATAGTTGACGAAAAAGTCTTCATCGTATGAGATTCGAATCCGGGACCAATGCCTTTTCGAGGAGTTCGCTGCACATTACCTAACCAGGTGGCTAGCATGGCTGAGTCAGATTGTTCTAGTCCGGGTTCTAGTGCGGGAAAGCCTTCTTTCTATATGAAATCCGTGGGGTTTTTCTTCGTGGCTTCGTGAAATCGGCGGCTAGCAATAGGTGTCAAATAAAGGTCACTTACTGCGTAAATTAGCTGATAAACAATTTGCCACGGAATTTCTTGTGTCCACGTGACCTAATAATGCACAGACGGAAAAATAACTTCCTCATATCTACTGCGCAGTTGTACGAATTACTTAAGTCACTTGCCGAGGATAGAAGTGCTGGTGTAGTTAACACAGTAGCTTCAATTCATCACACGAACCCGTATACTTCAGAGAGAATGTGCAATCAATCTTTATTCTTTAGCGTTTTGTCTGTGTGTGTACGGTGCAAATATAATATCTCAACTTTTTTTTTCTCGATACATTTCATTGTGGATAATATCAAGCTGCGGCATTCAATATTGCAATATCGTGATCTTGTGGTCACCATCAAGTACCTCGTTAAGTGACCGAGTGATGGGGGTAAGTTTACAAAGTTCTATTGTTTGTTAAAAAAATATTGACCATTCGCCTGCTGTCTTCCCTAATAATATACCCAAAATCAGGATTAGTTATGACATCTTCTATTACAAACAACTGTACTGGAATAATGTTTTTGTATAGACAGCAGCCACGGTTGATAATGATTGGAACAGCTTAGTGCGCACCCTAAGTATTTCAAGAATAGTAAGTACAGTACTACAGTCCCGCTCAATATGACTTGCAGCACGGGAGCGCGTGGCCTCACGAGTTCAATGACTGTTATGGCTTCCACTAGCCGTTATTTCCATAACTAAATGCTGTTCTCGCACTCGGGGATGATTCCAAATAAGAAAATATCATTTAGTTGCTGAAATGGAAACAAGTTAAGGCCATGCGCAATCTTTGGACTCGCGAGGTCACGCGCTCCCGTGTTGCAAGTCATATTGAGCGCGACTGCAAGCACGTAGGCAAGGGGGGCAGGCCCTCCCCCCCCCCCGAAATTCGTCCAGCCTTCTATATGCCTGGGCAATTTTTTTTTTAGCCGTGGAAAGACTTTCTTTCGAACATTTAGGCTTTGCCCCCCCAACCCCCCCCCCCCCCCACCCCCGAAAAAAACTCCTGGCTACGTGCCTGCGCGACTGTACATACTTCAGCAACAGAAAAAAAAAGGATGAAGAAGAAAAGAGCCGAAACTGGCGTAATTTTTCAGAAAACCGATATACTACCTATGCATCAGGACGTAGGAATGCGAAAAAAAGAAAAGATTTTCGAGGAGCGTGCGGTAAGCTGTATAGATGCCTCGAATGCGTCATACTGAAATTTCCCTTCTAGGAACAAGCTTGGACGAAGCAGGTCTATACACCCATGCGAGCCGTGACGTTTTCGTTCGAAGCGGCCCCTTATGTAATATATACGCTCACGCCAGCGCCCAAGAAGGCTGAAAAACAAGTATACAGATATTTGAAAGCAAAAATTAAAGTGAAAGACCTCGGAAGGTCACACCCTGTAGTACGTGTGATAGAAATAAAGAGGAAAATTAAGAATAAAAAGCTTACTGGAAAAACCGAGCCACTAAAGGTGCCGACGCGTACAGAAAAAAAAAAAAGAAAAGAAGGGAGGGGTGCAGGTATGCGCACAAAATTAATTACCGCGAGCGGAGCCGCGCGGAGGAGTTGTCATGCCCACGGCGTCGTCTTCAGCGACCTTACACAGGCCTCCTCAGAACATGCAGCTTGGCAAACGCTTGTGTGCAACGTAGTACGTGCGAAAAGCCGGCCACAGTTCACATGTAGATACATATAGGCCTACATACTGAAACATCCCACGCATGCAGCGTCATAGCAGAGTTTTACTTGCACATTCCGTAAACTCTGTTTTCGGAATATCGCGTTGCCGGAGGCACACGTATATATTCCAGCAACAAACGCTGGTAGCAACTTCATGTCACGCAGAGCTTAACCACAAGCATGCGTACAATACTGTATACTAGTGAACCGCCATATTTTTGCGAAATGGTAGGGGCCCTCGTAATGTACGATTTAAGCTCACGTTAAAAAACCCCAGGTGGTCGAAATCTCTGGAGCTCTCAACTATACGGCGTGCCTTATAATCGTATAGCGATTTTGGCGCGTACAATCTCAAGATATTATTATAAACACTATATTTCACTTTGGTGCTGGTGTAAGGAGTCTTGAAGTATTGTGACATAATCGTTACCATTCTGTTATCATTCTGTTTTTCCTTCGAGGAAAACATTCGTGCAACATGAACGCTTTTCCAACTCACTGTAGTTGGAGAGACAGCGACAAAATGTCGCCACTACCAGCAAGTCACTGCCTTTTACGGCAGTGGTAAACCGGTAAACCACAAGTGATAAGAAAGTCACCAATAATTAAGCTAAAACTCTCCATTGTACCGCATGTTTCTTTTGTATATGTTTTTACGAAAGCGATACAACGTAAGCGAGACGTATTCATATACGATTAGAACATTTCGCGATGGACGTGCAACTATACACTGCTGTACGCGGGGACGACCTTGCTATCTAGAGTTGGGAAACAGTCGTTTAAGGAGCACTGTAGGCATGAAGGTATATCCACATGGAACGGCATACCTTTCGTTGAAGGTCGGAATCCTGCTGGAAATACGCGGCAACAACAAGGATTGGATTGTATTGGATTGGATAAACTTTTATTCGATGCTCCAAAACACAGGTCACTGTGTCGCGGGCCACTAACGCGAGCCATTATCGGCAAGGGAGACAGAGGCAACATGTATATCGTCTACAGCAACTGATTATTGTGAGTGGGGAGCGTATTACATAACTATAACGAGACACTGCCCGTCTGCCTGATCAAACACAACATGAAGGGTTCCAAAACCTTCCACCTCTAGCCATCAGGTTCACCAGAGATCTTGTTTCTTTCTAAACGATTTTAAAAGTCATTGTCATCATCCTGAACTTGACCAGTTCGCCATTAATGGTCACTAAGTAGTGTCTGTTGCCTAGAATTGAACTGTAAGAAAGCCACTGTTGCAAACGCAAACCTGCGCTTACTCCGCGTATCGGTGGTATAAAGAGCAACCACAACACAGGGAGGTGTGACGCACGTGTACCTGCCGCGATCCGACAGCCTATATATACTGCGTTGTCTGAACGTCGTGTTCCCTGTTTTTTTTTTTCTTTTATAGAGAGAGGTGACAGTTTCTTCGAATTACGAGAGTTTGCTTTTGGCTTATATACCACGAGGACTCTCCGACGAGACACGATACATTAACGTGAGCAAGAATGGAGAAAGCATTAAGCGCATGCACCGCCGTTACGTAAGACCCTACGACTCCCACATCCGTGCTAAGCTGCTCGGGTGACTCTCCGCGGCCCATAATGGTCGTTGCGTGGCAACTGGTTCACGCAGGTGCAGCAGAGTGGGGAACAGCGACGTGTCCCGCCGCGGGCTTTCGTCGGTCTCGACAAAGGTTAGCAGGCGCTGCGCGCATGTGTACCGTATATACGACCGTGGCGACAGCGGCATGCACGCGGCCATCAGCGGCGACGCCTGCGCCGGTGGCTCGCACGGTGTGAGCTACGCATACCTTGGCGACGGCGTCACACCGCCATCTCGCGAGAGGGCCGAAGGCGAGAGGAGGAAAGAGACGTCGCAGACGGCGCCGGCGACACGCCCCGGGCGGCCCGCCACCGTCGTCGCCTCACCGCAAGTGTGCAAACTGCTCGCCATGTCGACAGCTCGCGGACACAGAAGGCGCCATCAAAGTCGCCGAGAAGGCGTGCCGCCTGTATAGCTTCGCAGTAGAGCAATGTGGCCATCACCGCGTGCCGGAACACACTTCTTCTAATACGCCTAAGACAGGTTTGACCGTTTCGTATATACATATTAGAAGTAAGTTGATTGAGCTTCTCAGTAATCGACGCTGCATGCCTTTATTGAGCTTGGCGAGCAAATGATTATTAGTGTTCTTTGAACATCGTAAAGCCTTCTTTCATTCCCATCATATATGTCTCTCTCCTCGCAAGATGACGCTGGAGGCGATGTACACGACTTCTCTATAGGACATAGACAAAAGAGTGAAATCGCAGCAAATGGGTTCACAGGATAAGAAATATCAAGCCAACGTTGGGATATTTAATGTCCATTTTTAAACGACGCAACCTTGTCCACTATACTTACCACATCAACATTGACTTTGCTGAAGGGACTGAATAAATTATAGTGTTCAAGACCACGTTTTCGAGCTAAAAGTATACTCGATGTTATAGAAACAATACGTAACAGACCTCAACAGTATACTCGTGATGTTAACTTCACCGCCTTTGCAGTTCGGTCATTTAACGCCGACCTAAACCTTCCACTGCGAAGTTTCACCTCAAGCACTATCAACATTCGCAATAACATTCCGCTACTTTTCAGTGCACTCCTTCTCAAGCTCAAAAGCATGACGGTTTCTCTTTAATTCATACATGTCGAAAGACCCATGCAGACACACGTCTTATCGAGACTATCACTAATAAGTTGCCAAACGACAAGGATGAAATTGTGGAAAGTGATTTACGGCGGGTAAACTTTATGCGTCTATAGGTAATGCAGCGCACAAACCACCACCAATCATGAGCTTATGGAATGAGAGCTCGAATGTTGTGTTGAATTTCCCAGAAAACTTGCATATTTTGCACGTCACAGCTAATGTCACGGTATACAATTTCCTTATTGCATTTAGTTGCGTTTCGAGCTGCGCGAAGTGCCAAGAGCATGTTGTAACCTAACGGTCCCAACCTAACGTAACCTAGCACTGGTCAACAGAAAATACTCGGATTTGTTGGGCCTTCACTGACCTTAAAGGGGTACTGACACAATATTTCGCGGCCGAGATAGCCTGCGGGATCGATTCCGGTGAACATGCGCATATCATCTGCAAAATACCAACAGCGAATATAGCTTGGAAGTTATTTTAAATGAATTTTGAAATTTGCGTGAGCGATCGACATCCTCGCGCTACTGACACCTCAAAGGGGACCCTTGTGGACCCTCTACTTCCCTCACGTGACCACGCTGCAACAAGTTATGATGACGTCAAAGCCGCCATATTTTTTTGCCCGCGTTTGCTCCAGCAGCCTGCTTCTCGGCGGTTACTCGCGAACCGTGCGGAAGTACGTCACAGTTCTGTGTGCTGACGTGATCGAGCGCTGCACCCGCTAGGTGGTGATAGTTGCACCCGGAGGCATGTCGTTTTTGAAACCGAAACTGACACTGGTGGGTAATGAGGAGCCTGTAATTAATTATCTGTCGCGCGCTGCAGCAAACGATGTGGCGTGTTATGACTAACAGGCCCCCAGCAACACAGTGCAGCTAAAAAAATACGAGAGGCCAAAATTTTTGAGCCAGTACTAGAGCACTGCACGGGCCGTGATTTTCGGCCCGGGCCCGGCCCGGGCCCGGAACTCGTTCAAGGTTACCCGCCCGAGCCCGGCCCGGTGATTCAATACGCGACCCGAGCCCGGCCCGAACCCGAAAAAAAATTTCGCCTACCCGGCCCGGCCCGGCCCGACGGCAGATCAGGCCCGACAGAGGCCCGAGCCAATAATATAGGTGGTGTTGCCAGAACATAGAATCTACAGCAAAGTGTTTTAAGTAGCAAATATCTGCGCTTTGTTGGCAAATATTTCGCTAACAATTCTACTTTAACGTACGGTAATTTCGTGTAAAAAGGTGCTCACGGAGGAAAGAGTTGAGTGGACATACTGGGTATACAATGAACGTTTGTTCGACAATGGTATACTATAACTATTTTTTTCTTTTTTTACTAATGCAACGGGAATAATCAAGAGCGTTTCGTAGCAGATATTGCAGCAAGGAAAGTTATTTGCAGCATGAGTTCAGTTTCGACAGGAAGTGCAATAAAAGACAACGCTCTCATTGCGCTCTTTACTGAAACTTAAAACATGCTCTAACGACAAAGCCAATCATGCACCCTTCTGGATATGTAACACGTCTTCAGCATGGAGGCACCTTGTCACAGCAAGATGGAGGAAGAAATTAGCCAAGTTTATTACCTTGCTGTATGTACACTAACCTAGAAAAAAAATTTATAACGAACCGTGTGCACCACGTGTACTCTTAGAGATACGTAGGCAGCCGAAAGGACGAAAAAAGTATTTGTGGTAGCATTCTTTTCATATATCACACCACTGCTACTATATACAGTCCGTAAGTCTTTTGTGGCATATTTTATAGTTTAATTCTTCATGTGTTATTCTGCAAAAAATCAAATTATCTAGATATTCCGGCTTTTAGCACGCCATCCAACGTTGTATTACATATCCTGCCACGCTATCTCGCACTGCATGCGCTCCGCAGGGGTGCACATCTGCCTTGCGAAATATGAAGGCGCAGGCAGTCGTTGTTCTTCCACCACTGAAGCAAATTTAGGATGTATTTGTGGACCTGTGCAGAATGAACGTAGCTGTGCAGCTTATCCATTCATTTCTATCGTTCCCGAGCGTTGCCGTCGTGACACTCTTCAGTATCACCTATAAAACTGCTCTTTGAGGGCTTCTGCTTGCAGTTTTCAGCAGTGTATGTAATGCACGGCTTGCACCGCGCTCTTCTTTTCTTGCGTATCATAATGCTCTATGCCTTCCTAACGATGTTGTACTGGTAGAAGGTCACCATTGCACTACGCGGATCGGACTGGATGGAGGTGGACGAAGCGATTTCGATCTATTTTTGGTGTTCGTTACAGTTTGGTAATAAAGGCGCGAATAAGCTTCTCGACGTTTACTCATTGGATGCCTACGGTTCGAGGTAAAGGGACATCAACCGGCAAGGAAATCGTAATTGTCTTTTTTCAAGCCTGATATTTCGTCAACCGAATATATTTTGCCTCACGCCTTATGCTGTTTGAACCTATATGCTATTCCTGCACATTCCAACGGTGTTGTGGCAGTGTCATGTAACTCTCACACTTCTGTAGAGCGCAGGGGACCCAAACACGCGGCCCGTGGGCCTCTCCCTATAGAGGCCCGCGGCCCGCACATGACTGTCTTCGTCCCAGTTTTTCATTGTCTTTATAAGTATGTTCTTAAGCTACACAGGCATGACAGGTCTAAAGCTTTTTTGTCGTGAGGCATCCCCTGCGGCCACCATGTGTTGATACCTAACCGTGAAACAAAGCTCTATATTTCAAAATAGGCCTCCTGATTTTAGTCATGTTGAAGATAGGTATCGATATGTTGTTGGAATCCTGCCGCCAAATACCCTTCAGAAACGACACATATGTGACATATGGGAAAGTTGTTCTTTTAAATGGCAACGTTGGCTGACATTTGGTACGACCTAGCCCCTCAACACCCCCCCCCCTCCCCCTTCGCGCTTTTAGCTGCGTTGCTGTCCTGGCCCTCGCGGGAGTAAGTTTTCCTGATTCGGCCCGTTACCTTAGGTGGGTTTGACACCTCCGATATAGCGGGAAAAGGCGAAAGTTCAAATGTTAACAAATTGGGCCCACCAAGCAGGCTGCGCACGTCCATCTCGCGTCACATGACCACTGGGGCCGTGACGAAGCCACGGAAAAAGAATGTCTCTGAATAGGAATTCTACGTAACGAGACTCCGTGCAGTCCTTTCGTTTTAGTGTAGGGCTGGAAACTTCAGAAACGTTTCCTCGCTTTGGAGCTCTATGATCGCTCTTGCGATAAGTTACAGGTATATATTTATCATATTACGTTTATTACTGCGATTACAGAATAACAGTTCGGATATGAAATCATAACGAATGCAAATAAAGCACAGAATAACGACATCTTAACTATATAAGCGCCTGGTATATCTACTTTTAGCTCGCCCGTTTAAGATAAATCATGTAGCCCCATATGCAAGGAGCAATGAAGTTTAGTATACTTGTCTCTAATAAAATTTCTCTAAATGGCTTGCCCCACATAAAAAAAGCGTTTATTTCGAGAGAAAATGTGAAACATATATGTATGTATGCACAACGTATGTGGAACAAACATGAAGGGACACTAGAAAGAAAAACAATTTCTCTATTATCAGTAAATTACTCTTTAGCAATTCCTAAATCACCGCGCTCGCCGGTGCAAGACTCTCGGTAAGTGAGCAAACGCGCAAAAACGTAAATGCGGGTGGCGACGCCCCCTTTAGGTTCGCGCAGCAGACACCGTGGCATCTTAGATTGTGACGGCGTCTAATGGGTCCTACGTAGTTCCTAATAACTAAAAATGAAGTACATTGACCTCTGAGGGGCCATGGACTTAACATACCAAGTCCCAGGAAACTTTATAGAGCCAATGTCCCCAAATACGACAAATACAGTTTGAAATACGTGGCGTCACGCTCGGAGATTTCGCCGCGAAATTTAATGAATGGAATTTTGACCTTGATTTTCTCACCTGATAATAAATTTATGATGGTGAAATGAATGAAATTCGAGTTCTTAGACTCAACTTTATCATTCTAAACCGATTCAGTGCTTCACTGTAGTGTCCATTTAAGGACCCAGCAAAGTCCAAGCCCGGGCCGACCCGAGCCCGCCACCTCAAACCCGGGCCCGGCCCTAAGCCCAGAGATTCAGGCCCGAGCCCGGCCCGGGCCCGCCGTGAGAACTACTTTACCCGGCCCGGCCCGGCCCACGGGCCGGGCCGGGCCCGGGTTTCCGGGTAGGCCCGAGCCCGTGCAGTGCTCTAGTCAGTACCCCTTTAAAGGTCATTTATTGCGTTTTGGCCGTTGTTCGTTCTGTATACATCATAATACATTCACGGTGGTCATCACCTAATCCTTCATCAAACGTCGGCAGTAGTACATGTCGCGGCCCGGCAACAGCTGAAATTTAATCTGAGCGTGAAAAATACCAAGTAGGCAAGCTCTGTCAATGACTAATGACCAACACCCAGCAATGAGTCCGGAGCGCATTAATGTGACTCAGGTCTCAGCGGACTCGGAATGAGGTTAGCGTTAAATACAACTGTTATCTCTTTCTCTCTTTCTCTTTTTCATATATATATATATAAACAATGAAGTGCTAACAAAGGACCCGGAAGTAAAAGTTAAAAAAAAATCAAGCACTTAGGAAAAATTGTTCAGTAAAGGACTGACGTTTCGGCCGCGGAACCGGCCTTCGTCGGAGTCAGTCCTTTACTGCACAATTTTTCCTACGTGCTTGACTTTTTTTTAACTATATATATATATATATATATATATATATATATATATATATATATATATATATATATATATATATATATATATATATATATATATATATATATATATATATATATATATATATATATATATATATATATTATATATATATATATATATATATATATATATATATATATATATATATATATAGTATGTGTGTGTGTGTTCAAGCATGAAGCAAGAATAACATGATGCCGAACTCACTACGTGCAGTATTTCTCCAAACAGTAATCAAGGAGCGTCCTCAGATATATGTGCAAGAGCCATCACAGCTGTGTCGGAGGTCATGCAACAAACGAGGGTCCCGCGGCGCCGACGGCGAAGCGATGTAGCACGGTAGCCAAGCGCGCAGTCAGTAGCATATATATCGCGTGCGCCAGCACGTATGTAATACACACAAACACACACACACACATACACATGCGCACGCTGTGCACATGATGGCGGCGGCTCGCCGCTGTCGGTGTCCCGCTGAGGCAATTGGACACGCGCATTCCGGCAGCGATGCCGCCGCCACCCTCTATGTGGCCCTTCTTAAATGTGTGCAACACTACGCAAGGCGAGACACGTGTCGGCTATAATCAGCCAGGACAAACGATTATATTCCTGCTATGCATTCATCTCGGACTATGTGCGCATAACGGAGGCACCTCATAGATAACATTTGGAGTGCATGTTTCAATTTAAATATAAAACGGAGGTTTGCAAAGTATTCTTTACGGGAGTTCTTTACCATATGTGATATTGTTACCTTAACTGAATCTGTCATAATACAGAAAGGCTAAAATTATTGCGGACTCGGTATTGGTGAGATGTCCGGTATATACACTGGTCTGTATCGTCCCTGCGCACGTGGTGTACCTATATCATGTTATATCATGTTGACATTGTGCACTCTATTATTATTGTACACATATGATTTACCAACGTATACGTTGGGCACGGCGTACTGAAACTGGGTGCACAGCATGCGGAAGAAGTAAGGAATACAAAAAAGGCAATGAGGTTAACTAGACTGCGTCCAGTTTTCTACCGACAGTGCACTGAACTGAGCACCTCTTCGTTAAAGTTATTTCTTCATACCGCTGTTTTTGTTTTCGCTCCCGAAAGTTCCATGTTTCATGGCTTTGGAGTAACCCTCTTGTTGTAGGGTCAACCGCTTGAACTGCGCAAAATACTTTCTAACTATTCCTTTCTGACTCAAAGCCAACAGTTCGCCCTTTGTTTATGTACACGGTATCGGCGCAACACCGTTATCATAGAGGTCACGGCTCATGAAAATGCGGACGATAGTAACAGAAAAGTTAACCTCCATTACACAGCACTGTATATCGGCACGCACAAGTAGCGGAAAAAGAAAAGCGGAAAAAAATTGAAAAAAAAAAGAAAGATCGGCACAGTGACCCGGCCCTGGGAATCCGGAACTTACGCTATGTCTGTCCAGCTGCTCGTTCTTCTCTTTCCGTTAATTTCCGTTCGAATTAAGCATCTGCGTGTAAGTGAGGAAAATGCGATGTAATTACGTTCAAATATGCCACCCCTCTGCTTTAAAGACGATGCTTGCGTCATCGCTATCGCCATCGTCGTCTTTATTGTCACTAATGACTCAAATATAAAATATAGCTGAGGTCTACAACAGAGAGGGCGTGGCATGCACATATATAAGGCTCGCTCTAGAGTTAACATATGAAAGATCAATCTGAATGCACTGCCCCGAGATGTTATGCGGAGAATACAATTCGCAAATGAGCTCGCGCTCAGAAATGAATCATCGCGGACCAATTAAGATTGCCAGACCTATGATATATGGCAAAGCCTCTCTCTGAGTCGTTCTCTTGGACACGGTGACGATTGCAAAATTCGCTTTACAAGTACCTGGCACTGCAGCTACCCGGCTTCATCAATGCTGCACACATCTGATCCGTCACAGTGTATACTTGGACGGCACAGATGAAAGGGAGAGAGCAGTGGCGTGGGCGAGGAGCGCCTTCCGCCGTCGGGGTACGCAGTGCCCCTTGCTTCACGCAGACCCTCCGGGCGATGGCTTTCTCGGAGACGCAAGCCGATGGACCTGCAGCTGTCAGGCCGACTGACCAAGGCGGCAGTGGCAGTCGTACTTTCCTCTCTCTATCTGCATGGCGTGCCACTGCGCAGTCTGAATGCGATGGCGGCGGTGCGTGCGTGCTTCAGGCGGTGAAACAAAGCTATACCCACGCGTGCGGTCTTAATCCACCACCGAGGTACGCGCTGTCTGTGCCACGAGGCAGCCGCGCAGCTAGCTGTGCCAGTGAATTGCTTCCTTTCGAAGAGATAACGACTGAAGCTGTTGCATACGGCGTCGTTGTCAGGACGCGTAGCCCCGCATGAACGCTGAAGCGTGTTCCTGTAGCCGCAAATGCGTAAAGAGATTGAGTTGTAGCGTACGAACGTAGTTGAGCTCAAATCGCAACACAGATTAAAGAGACGCGTAAACGTCGCAGGCGTTGTGACGTGCGTCTTTGCGCCGTTGCATAGCATTATATTTTTTATCATACACAAACTTTATGGCCGAACGTATGGTGCATCCATGAAAGTGAGAGCAGTCACGTGACTCGCTATACATGTATCAATGTTTTCATGAAATTTCTGTTCACTGCAATTTTAGGGGCGAAGCACCTTAAGGCCGAGGCTTGTCCGTATGGCGTCCGTGCGCATGGCACAGCACCGTGTAAAATCGAAACATCAGGTCTAACAATAGACTAATAATAATTGGCCAGAACAATATAAAGCACCTGCAAGCACAGACCCTTTACACTGGTCGGTGACTTCAACATACACATTATGGAGCTTAGAACCTAGCTTTGTCGTCGATTCTCACTCCGCTGTCACGGTAATAGAAAACCGTTGCTATAGTCGAAACATATATGTGTGTATGTGAATAAGAAAAAGGTTTACAATAGACGAACATCAGTTAGTATTGTTACAGAACAATATAAAACATTTACAAGCACAAACGCTTTATACTAGTCCGCAACTTTAATGTAGACATTATGGACCTTAGGACCTTGCTTTGTCGTCGACTCTTTGTCACTTTATGTCCCTTTATGTCACTTTATGTTACTCAGTTTACGTTATATGGGGCAACGCTCGGGTAACGTACGGTTACTCACCCGTATACGATACCCAGAGCGTCGCCCACTCGTCATGATTCACATCGTGGAGATGCGTGGTATTTTTAGCGGCTTTTTCCGAGTGCCAGCTCTCTTTAGTCTGACTTTGACTCCTGCCAAAGCAGGGATATTTGTGAGAAATTCCAGCAGATCCACGCAGCCTTGAACAGGCACACATACAGCACTGACGGTGACTTGCAGAGTATCGCAAGAGTTGCAATAATCGTCATACATATCAAAATGTGAGTAAGAAACATGAGCGCGCATACTTAGCATCATAGATCTGGAATGACGATGCACTGTTAAGTGAGAGGTTCTTATCAAACATTTCGCGTAGAAAAACACGTTATCAGGTGCACCAGTAAGTGAACAACCTGAGGTCGATGACGTAACCTTTACTATTTAACATGTCTGTAACGAACTCTGCGATCCGCAAATACAGACTCTGCTGCAGAGGCATGCATGCTCAAGTCCCGCAGCATGTTAAACTCGCAAGATGAACGGTCTGTGAAGGTGATCTCAAATTTCTTTCACGCGAACATAAAGGGGCTCTGATACATGTAAAACTAAGTGTGTCTAGCGCGTATTTTCTTGAACAGCTCCACATAGATGGAAAAACATTCATGGGAAGAATGGTGGCCACATGCATGGACAAGCATGCTGTACCAAACAGGAAGCAGTCAAAAAGGAGTTCACTGTATATAGCAGCACGAAAGCGGACGCAATTTTGTTTAAATGAGCACAGAATAAGAAACTCCTGCTGTTACTATGTTTAAAATATTTTTAGTCAGTCCAGGAATCCATAGGGGGGATTTGGCGAAAGCCGTGCATGTATGCCTGATCGCGAATTAAATTCCAAAAACTTGAATCTCTCTATTCCCATTTCTTCTTCTTCTTTCTTTTTCGATAAAGCGACCTGCCACGCGTATCAGTATGCGGGATACGGCATGCATAAAAAGGGTCGATCTACTTCAAAGAGAGGAGAAGCGACGCACCTGGAGCACTCTATTAAAATGCTAAGAAGGTTCGCTCCTCTATTAAGGCTTCTTAGTATAAGCGTGAGCGAACAGCAGGCACACAGCTGTACCGTCTGCATAACTCTTCGGGAAAGTTACGGCGATTACTTCTAAAAACTGGCAAAAAATTTGTTTTGCATGATGGTCAGGCAGTACGCCGATTCCCTTTCTAAAGATATGCGTCGTATATACGCTTTTGATGTCTGGGTAACGTATACGGTAACAATCTGTAAAGATAAAAACTAATATCTATGAATCTGAAGCACTATGGCCGAGGGAAACGTTCAAATGAAACATTGCAGATATTATCTACTATTTATACTATATATAGCACACACGTGCGTAACATGGATCGCACATTCTTGAATTCTGACAGCCCATGTGACGAATCGCCGCTTTTATAGTCGTACTTGATACTGCGTATAGTTTCTTTCTCCTTGGTCGTCCATGCCTTTGTTCGTGTGTGTACGAATTCGAAGCTATATTCTACTATATTAACGAACATTCATAGAAATACCACAATTGTTTACGGTGATTATGTTTGTGGCTTGTATAGCCTTTGCGAACGCATGCGTTTACTTTGTGTGTAAGCGCAATATAAAACTCACGGGGTCCCTTGTGCATTCACCTAAGCACACTCGAAGGCGAAAACCATTTTCTTTTTCTTCTCAGGCGATGTATTGATCCCGCCCCTCCATCCCTCCGAAAGCCTTCTGCACCTAACGTAGTTTTGCACTGCCTCCGGGATCGGAGGCACATCACCTGATTTTGCAGTGCCTCCGTGATCGGACAACCTTTGACCAAGCTACTACGTCGTGGGGACGTTACGTCACGGGACGTCACAATGGCGTCACAAATTTTGGCGATCTGCGGCGTCATCGTGACGTCATATGGTGACATCATCGCGTGATGATGATTTTTTGCATTACTCGTTCCCGACGCCGGGGGATGCCGATGCCGACGTTCAAATTTCGCGTTTGATGAGGCATTTAAGGCTTTCGCCTGAGCAAGGCAGTCCTAAAGAAAACTAGGCTGCTTTCGTAAGAAGACGTTTTATTCTTTATCTCTTTGGCACGTACCGTCTCGTTCATCAAGACCGGAAGACTTTGTTAATACAAAAAAAAGGTGGTAATAAGCCAGTAAAAGCATGTTCTCATGTATATGTTACCGTATTAAACATCCGTACACTATTCTCAATTCTTAATTACAAAGCGTATTGCACATTTTCACATATAGATGTAGAGTTAACTATTAATGTAATATTCAGATACTTGGCAGTTTCGAAAAGCTCCCAAATAATATGTCTAAACCACACCGTTACAGATACTGTCTCTGTCAGCAGTTTCAACCGAACTGTTTCAATCCAACCAGTAATGCTTCTGGTTATTAGAAGTTCAGAACAAGGAGGATTACTGTTAATCTCACTCACATTTGCGAGCGCCGAAAGTTCTTCAGAGAGTCTCGTATTTTAGAGTAGCATGCAGCTCGGCGTATATATCCCACGACGTGATGCAGTTTAAACACTTTTGAAATGATCTGCACTCTGGTATTATATACGTTATTGTAAAGCGCATTAGGGGATAGTACATTAAGCGGCAAAGCCCCCAAAATGTATATACCTCCGACTTCAATGGGCGCCTCGTCACTGAGTCTGTGTTTCACACAGCCCGATGAACATATACTGCTATCGAGGTCTACAGAAACTGTGTTTGGTTAGCGCTAGATTACAGTCACTGGATGTAAATACTTTCATCGCCAATATTCGCTAGAATGCTCACATCACAGCCAGCAAAGCATTGTGGTGTCTACGGTGAAACTTAAGTGATCCCTAAAATAAAATATCTTGCTCATAAAAGTCTGGTCAGGCCCATGAATACGTGAACATTGCTTGTTACCTGTACATTCAAAGAAATTCGTCGAAACAGACAAAATTTGATAATTAGCGCCCAAATTCGTTTGCAATAAGCTTCACCAAAGTTGATTCAACTACACAGCTTTGCAAACTTCTCGATCTCAATTGCCTCCCGTCATTCCAGCCCTTTGTGTGAAAGACTGAAATTATTGCTTTTAACTGTGCATAAAGAGGGTAGGCACATGCAAATTAAGTGCAAAGAAATGTTCAGAGATTGCCACGTTATGACATTTCAATGCTGGTGCTATTAGAAGATCGCTTTAAGCATTGTTTGGATTTCCTCCAAAAGCTTTAAAGAGTTGGCCTATTTTGCATTACGTTCCTCGCGAAATTGAATTTTCCTAGAAAAAAAAAAACTGTTCATAATATCTTTACTTGAAAGCCATCTTAAGAGACGTAGCGCTCAATATGACTTGCAACACGGGAGCGCGTGGCCTCACTATATATACTTCAAAGATTGCACATGGCTTCAACTCGCCCTCATTTCCTAAACTGAACAATACTTTCTCATTTAGGACCATCCCCAAGTGAGAGATCAGCAATTAGTTGTGGAAATGAGGGCATGTTAAAGCCATGCGCAATCTTTTAAGTATTGAGGTCACGCATTCCCGTGTCGCAAGTCATATTGAGTGTGACTTTACCTGCAAGAGTGTTGCGATTCTGGAAATGTATACTCGTATTGTTTGTTTTTAATATGTGTACAAGCAATTCGTGCTGTTTTAGTGCTGATCGGATAATGGCGGCTGTATGTTCAACCCTGATGTCCACCCCTTTTATAGTCCGGCAGAGCTGACAATATTAATGAATCATATAAAATAATGAAAACGAGCATATGCCACGTCATAATGTTCAAGTACGTCTCATATGGGTAGAGACCACCTTCAGTGGATTTCAATGGTCCCAGTGTCATAACGGAGGGCTCATACTCGGGACATTGCATATACTCGCTAGGCAGTTCAATGACGACAGTCGCCATATGTACACACGCGCGCAGACACACACACACACGCACGCACACATGCACACACAAACGTGCGGACGCAAGGAAGAAAAGAAAGAAGGAGTGCCGGTGAACAGATCCGCGAGGTCAGTCGAATACCGTGGCGCCATCTCTCTGGATTCGATAGTGGTAAGCATCATTTTTGGATGGTTAAGCTGTCTTTCGAGACTATACTCTAGCAGACGTTTCGTGTACGTAACTTTAGTGGTGGGGCCCCCAAGTGGCTTGTGTACCCAAGCTCTTCCGTTCTTTAGTACTCCCCCTGCGGGTGGCCGGAGAAATAGAGCAGGCCGGAGAAATAAAGCTTGGGGCCCCAACGCCTCGTGATCCCCAGTACTAAACCTCTCTGTTAGACAGTTGCGAGAACACGTCACGTCGTACGCGCAGTACATTCTTACAGTTTCGTATCAGCGCAATATATCTGCATGTATACGCACAGCTTCAGTGGTAATGGCTATCGCGTTCAAACAAATGCAACTCCAGAGGCAAGCTTCTCCTCATGAAACATCTTAATGTGGCAAAAACAGCTTTAAAGGGCAATGTTACACATGCGCAGACACGTTTCAGCCCGCCTCGAAGAAGTATACGTCCTGTCGGGGACTAATTAAATCTGAGGCGGTGAAATGAAGCGAGAATAACAAAACCGAACAATTGTACTTGAGGTAATCAAAGTACATCATTGTACATAGATAACCGCGATGTGTGATACACCTTTCTTTTATTGAAATAGATCTCTTTCGTATCCGCTTGCTCAAAATTTCCTGTTCGCATATATTATTCAACTCTGCAGCGCATGGTGACCGCTTGTGAAGCGTCCGTAACGTGTTCAACCGAAGTAATGAAATTTCGAGACTACAGGGTTTCACTCGCGTCAAAGTTTATACTGCCGCAGTATCTGAAAGGCGGTAGCTCTATACATCCTTGTGAGATTAATCTGTGTTATCCACAATAATTTATGGTGGTGCAATATGTGAGGTGTATATAGTGCCACTTCAGCTTCTGATGCACAGAATAATCGGACCTTTTCACTGTTCAAAAGCCTGTAATGTCAATGCACGACACGACCAACTGGCGCATGAAAGGTGAGAAAAACTGATGTGGTGAAACAGTGATAAATCGAACTTCAGAGTAATCTAAATTTAGTTTGCTTGTCAAGAGCAAATATTACACACAATGCACGATGATGAAACGTTGTGTCAAGTTTTCTATGAGAATCATTAACTATGGTCGGCCATTGTCTATACTGAACGTAACGTTTCTTGCTTATAAGCATAGTCATAAACAACACAGTGTTTTCAACGCCTTTTCACAGACTAACAGAAGTAGCTAAACGTCTTCGTTCGCTAATTTTTATGCATATATTCATTAACTGCTTCTTTAGCGAAAGCTACAGTGAAAAATAATACAAACAAAGATGTACATATTAAAAGTTAGATATAATAAAAGAATTTTGATAATAATCGGCAAGGATCTGGGCTTGGTAAGATTATTCTTTTGTACAGGTGACGCGAATACAACCATGCACGCATCTATGCCTACGGCGTTAAACGCAGGTCCATGCAAGCATGCTAAAACATGTCTTTCATGAGATTATTGAGCGTAAGTAAGGCATGTGCGACCGCTTGAATATGATAGCGACATCGCCTACCAAGACGGTGTGGATATTAAGCGTCGTGCTAAGCATTTAGCGATTTAGAATCTGGGGAAATGAAGAATACGATGTTCTTTTCGGACGCCGGAGGAGAAATCGCGATAGATGAAATTCTTTTCAAGACGACATATGGGCTCTGTTTCGACACGTGCCGCACGAAAGGATCAGCTGCGCGAGAGCGAGATCCGGCTGTTGTTCGATAGAGTTTTCGTATTTATTTATTTTTTTCTTGTGTTACGACGAGGAGAATAATGAATGATTTTCATTGTCTGCACCGTACGGTTGTACACTATCGGCAAATATATCCCGATTACCCAATATTCATGCCCTTGTGCAGCGTGATTGTCTAAATGTACGTTACGTGTCTTGATAGTCAGCGTGCGATAAGCAAAATGCCTTTTGCCCCTGTCTCGCTGTTTAAAAAAAAAAAAGAGGGGAAAAGAAGGATTGTGGACATCATTTTGTTGACGGAGTGGCTGCTGACTCGGTATATCTACCTTATGACATGCTGCAGTGCGTGTGACATGAAGAAGTTCGTGAGAAAATTCTGTGGAGAGAGGAAACGATGTTAACTTGTAGGTGGAGTATTATGGGTATAGGCCTACTGACAACTAAGAGCGGTGCATACTAAAACGCCCGGTGTGCTTTCAGCTCTAGCATTAAAAAAGAAAACATGATTGAAATCCTTCTCTGTATGTGAGCAAACATCAGCAGTTTCTATTATAACACAACGGACCGCCTTTTATATTTTATTCTTTTTTGCATAGCTTTGTAACGACGTCAACGACGAAGGAAAGACTAAAATATAAGAGGTCCGGGTTGCGAAGGAAGGGAAATTCTTATTGATATCAATGTTCCAAATTCATTACGTCTTATAAGGAGTGGATTACAATTATTTACGTGAGTTGCGAATCATTTCTTTTCGTGCAATGTCAATTAGATGTTTTGGCTGATTCGAAACAAGTAATGGAACAAGGACAATGCAAGTAGCTTGGAAAGCCAGGACATCCACGAGGCACGCGTCTGTATACTGAAATCACATGTTGCGTCCGAAAATCGGGCCGAGCGCCCTCTTCTTACCTGGCGTGCCAAGCGAGCCATGGTCCGCGCGGGCTTGCCGCCTGTCGCAATCCAAACCAGCAGAAGAGTTGGAGGGAGGAGGATCACTGTATCGGGTCTGATGGTCGGGATGACCGGCACGAGAACGGAAAAACGAAAGCGACAATCGGTCAACGTTCGCGCACACCCCGTTGAACACGCCGACGCCGAGTTGTCGGATGAGGTGACGGCCTCCAGTCCATCTTGTAGCAGTGTGGAAGACGAAACGAACAGCGACGACTGAGAAGCTCGCGCCGAACAACACAAGAAGCTCTCGCCCGCTAGCCCTTCGACAGACTTTCTCTCTACCGTCGGTGGCACCGGTGTTGTTGCATCACTTGCCGGCAACGCGAGCTCGTCGTGCCGGCACCGACATGGTCGTCGGCCCTAAGAGCGAGTACCGTCGAAGAGCTAGCTAATCGCGAGCTCGTGTTACAAGGCGCGGCGGTTGCCCGCGCGGCGAGCGCTCGCTGGGAGCGCGCGTGCCGAAAGTACGACGCACCGCAGCAACGCCGAAGAAATCGGCGGCAGCGGCAGCAGCAGCGGCAGTCAAACGACCAACACCATAACAAGAGAGCACGGCACGCTGTTTGCCAACGCGGAGAGACCCCTCACACAATGAGATGTCGGCGCACGCACGCGTTGGCAGCGCCGGGGCGGAGCCTTGTGGGCGGGCGCCATCTTTGTGTTGTTGCTCTGTGTAGTTTTTCCTTTTGTTTGACTAGCGGCGGCGGCCTGCGCTAGGCCGTGCCCGCCCATCCTCGCATCGCAGGATCCGGGGAGGAGAGGTGGGAAGAGAAGCAAAAGGACACAACGAGATGAAGAAGAAGAAAACCAAAGCGCGAAAGAGGAAGGAGCCTGAGAGAGAGGACATGAGGGGGAAGAGAGAGCGCGAAGAGGTGAACCGACGGGTGCTGCCGCTCCCCTTTCCACCGGCTATTTTGCCGGCCTCTAGTGGCGGTAACGGGAACCAATGGAGGGCGGGGTCGTTCAGCCCTCCTTCCTCGCCTCCCTCTTGACTCCCGCTGGTGCAGGGAAAAGAATAAATACACAAACACACGTACGCACCGGTACGCACGCACGCACCAAGCGCTCGACGTTTCGCTGAGGGGAAAGCGAACAGCAAGGAGCACGCACGCAGATGTAGCGAATCGAGCTATGTGCTGGCGAGAAAGTAAAAGTGAGCTGCACGAAAGAAAAGAAAGATACGAAAGAAAAATGAAAGACTCGTGACGCAAGGAGGACGACGGGGAGGAGTGGTGTGTCTGCAGGAGATGTGCTACGGCACTCCGCGAGCCGCCGCTTTCGTAAACGAGGCAATTTAGCGGGAGTAATGTGCTAAAACGTGTGAGACAATGAAGAACTCCGCGGGGACGGAGGAAAAAGGTGAATTCCCCGGGGTGCGACGAGCGGTTGAGAAGCGAAATGTTCGTGGCACGTCTTTCGATCGTCGTTAGGCCATGACTCTCCGTAGAATGTCTTAACGCCCAGAAAGACCGATAAAAAAAAGTGACTGACAAATCCTGCTGGAGGCCGACTATGATAATATGTCGATATTTCTCTTCTTTTTTTTCCCGCCTCTGTCAATATTCGGTCGAGCACCAAGAAAAATAATTGTAGCATTCGAACGGCTACTTGAAGTCCTTTATAAGGCGTTCATAGTGATCGATTAACCTCCCCTGCAGAATTCATGCACATCATTTGTCAGGACAAGGTTTTTGGGTCGTCAACCTCCACACTATATGCTCATATAGTTTCATGGTCACATCATGCGAAGGGAGCAATGCTTAGGTTATCCAAAAAAGCATGGGTATGCAACCTCCGCGGTATCTATCTATCTATCTATCTATCTATCTATCTATCTATCTATCTATCTATCTATCTATCTATCTATCTATCTATCTATCTATCTATCTATCTATCTATCTATCTATCTATCTATCTATCTATCTATCTATCTATCTATCTATCTATCTATCTATCTATCTATCTATCTATCTATCTATCTATCTATCTATCTACAAATCTTCCTTCCATATGTTTTTTATGGTATTACTAATCTAAACAAGACAGAAGTTGATGGAAAGATGGTCCGTTGAAGCGACAAGAAATCATTAGACAGGGAATGTCGCTGAAGCTAACGTATCCTCTTGTCGAAACGCTGGCCTCAGCGACATTCTCTGTTCAACGATTTCTCATAGGCCTATGCAGTAAATGTATAGTGTAAACTCTCTAGTAGGGCTTCTGGGTAGAAAACGAATACAAGAAAGGCAGGGAGGTTAACTAGACTACGTCCAGTTTGCTACCCTAAACGGGGCGAGGGAAATAAGATAAAAAAATATACAGAGAGAGTGAGAGAAAGTAGAGTCCCATGCACTTTATACCCGTAAGGGCCTTACTGGCACTTCATATCCGTCGTGACAAGCGCGTCTATTGTTGTCACCGATTGTATTCTCTCCTCCCCCCTTTTTAACGAGCGGGAAGTATAGAAAGTGCTGTAAGCTGTAACAGCGCCAACAGTTATGACGCCTTCCGACATCTCAATGCATAAACTCATGAGCCATGCTAAATAGCTATCATCATCAAATCGCTATGGCAACGACACGACAAAATAATAGTATTGAAGTGAATTCACCGTGTTGATTTAGAAATGTCACCTGAGAGGGCGTAATGCACTTTACGAAAAACTGTCCTAATCATGAATGGCCTGTATACCTTTCTAGCGCGTGCAACGCAATAACTGGACCTCCGCGCTCCCTCTTCGTCCTCTTCCTCATCTTCTGCTTCGCTCCCCGAACATGTGCGCCCGGCGCGCGCGCTCTCCCGCTGCGCTGATTTGTCCGGCGTGGGATGCAAAAACTCGGATGGGCGAGAGAGCGGGTACATAGGTAGATAAAGAAACAGGGAGATAGAGAAAGAGAGGGAAAGAAAAGAGCGAAATTCTTGGCGACAAGAAATTTCTTGGCGAGGCACGATTCGAACCCGCGCTCCTACGATCCGATCGCGAGCATCGTAACCGCTCGACTGTCCTATAGCAGAGCAAAGCCTAGCCTCGTATTAGTTGTACAGTATATAGTATTGCAAGGGAGAGCGAACGGGAAGCGAGCGTGAGGAGGAAAGAAAGGAGGGTGGGAGAGAGTAAAGCATATATAGCATAGAAAGAAAGAGAAAGAAAGGGAAGAGATGAAGAAAGAACGAAAAAATAAAAAAAGAGAAACGAGGAAGGCTGCCCAGCTCCGTTGTCTGATATATACATGCCACTTTCTTAAAATGTCCATCATCAATTTATCTCTCTCTCTCTCTCCTTGCAGTGCGCATCATATAGCTTCATCTCCGGGGGGCGCGTGACGCGAATCTTACGGCACCAGCGATGTATACGCGAGACACCTACAGGCTCTGGCGACCACGCCAGCTAACGTTTGCATGACCTCGGCAATAACAATATACAAAACTGCGAAACCGGGCGCATCATAACGATTCGCACCGGCCGACGTGTTTTCGTGACAAAAAAAAAAACGAAAAAATAAACACCACACCAAGGACACCACGAAGTAAAAATGATGGACGCCGCGGTGCATTTGCACGTGCGTCACCGAAGCTGTAGCCGAGTCCGCACGCAAGAGGCAGGCATGTCGCGGTGAACATGCAACGCATGGCACGGTGAGTCTCCAGCATTGCAGTATATATAGGTGTATACTGAAGCGTATGCAACGCTACGGGTGGCAGCGTTAACCTAATGACCCGATGCAGCAGCACGAAGGTTAATTTAATGAGCGGACGGAGGTAATTGCTGTCGGCAGCCACGCCCAGTCGCCGGAAACGGCAACATAAACAACGACAGCAACAGCATATAAGCGGGCGGAAGCGACAACAAAGAATAAAAAAACAAAGGAGTATTCAGAAGGTCACAAAATGCAACGAATACCGCGTGGCTCGCGTATCTGCATCGCTTTTTCCAGAGCGTGGTTTCAGAGCGCATTAATTGCTAATAAAAAATATAGAAAAAGGAAGGTGCATCAATATACAGAACACGCACTTGAGCCCCGCATCTACTTTATTCGAAGTTCGTTTCTTTATAGATTTTCGGCAGAGCGGCTCTTTCGATCTGTCTCGCGAGCTCACTCGAGCCGATTTCGAGAACGCGCTGACACGGCAGGCGATGCGGGCGATCACGCCATGGATCGAGGGAGGCGCACGCTTTCGTGTATCCTGTGTAACGCGACGCGCCGAAGCACGCCCGACACACACGCACGAACCCATGCACTTCTCCTGGCATCGCCACAGCTATATAGCTTCCCTCGGAAGGAACATGCACTCCGTAACCCTGTCCTCAGGGCATGCTCGCACAAGCACGCGGTGGCGCCGGGATTCGAGAGCCATGAGAGAGAGGGTTGGACGGGCGGTGTCAAATTCGAGGCTATTAATAATCGCCTCGTTTGTTGCAAAGTCACGCTATGCACACTCGCGCGTGGCTGCCACCCGATAGCCGCGGTGCACGTCCTCGGCAACGAAACAAACATCAACATTTAGAAAAAAAATTAAAGACAGAAAAGAACCTCGGCAACGTATCCTCCGAATTTTTGTTTATGCTTTATGTATACGCGTTGTTTTACACGCGTACTGAGCACATTAGTCTCGCTGTCAGCGCCGAGACGGCAACATCTATCTTTTTTTCCTGATGTTGTTCTCGCGCATATAAACGTGACAGTTTGGAAAGGTGGGCAGCGTTCGCACACGCAGACACTGTACGCACGCACACCCATTGGCCGCGAGAAGGAAGGTCTGTATGCGGCAGCGCGTGGTCTTGTATAGACGCTGCGTTTGAGAGAGCGTTTTAATAGCAGTGACATAAAGAAGCCAGAATGGCTTGCTTCGTTTCTTTAGGATGACGCTTTCGGCTTGCTCAGAGCTATTTCATGATAAAATTAGTGAGGCGTGTAGAAAAAGAGACAAGAGGAGAGAACCAGACACGTTCTTCGCTTTCGGTGCAAAATGGAGCGATAACGGTTTACACAGGCGTGCGCAGGGTACTACATTAGGGGGATCGAAGTCCCACCTACAGCTGCTCCCCCCCCCCCCCCCCCCACGCCCCTTTGGTCGAGTCCGAAAGGAATCAAGCTTCTGCAATGTACGTTAAAATAAAAATAAAGCTATGACGTGTTTCTCACAACGGCCTGCCTATGGTCCCCCGCTTTCCTGGGAATGGTAGGACAAGTATGACTGAGTAAACCTATGTGGCAGACTTAGCAAGCCCCCTTACATTATCAGGTGTGACCCCCCCCCCTGTGCACCCGCCTATGATGGGCTATAATAGTGCCCCTACCGTCAGGTGAAGTTGGCTTTGTTGCACTACAGCGAAGCATGCCTGAAAGCCATGCAAACGGAGCCCGTCGTGCGGTCATCGCCCTTGGCCCGAGTGAGTTGTCGCGCCTTCACGTCACGGAGTGCCACTCTTGCGTCAGCGCACGTCGACGTCTCGCGCCTGCCGTATTAATCACTCTGACACGGCTTGGATCCAATGATTGTCGCGTCAGGCACGGAAGTCACCGGATGAGGGGACCGACGACCATGGCGGATGCGCGCCTATCTTCCTTTTTTCCTTGAGTCATTTCATTCGCTCGAAGGTCATCGCCAACCAAGGCATAAGCAGCAGCAACTTTACTGAAAAAGTTCGTTTATAACACAAACACACACACACACACACACACACACACACACACACACACACACACACACACACACACACACACACACACACACACACACACACACACACACACACACGCGCGCGCGCGCGCGCGCGCGCACACGCACACACACACACACACACACACACACACACACACACACACACACACACACACACACACACACACACACACACTGATCTTCACTAACCATCGGTAGCTTAGCTGGTAAGGTGTCGCGCTGCTAAGCTCAAGGATACGGATACGGGTTCGATTCCTTGCCGTGGTGGCAGCAATTAAATGGGAGTTAAATGCAAGAAGACGTCTGTACCTAGATTTGGGTATCTTTTGAAGAACCATAGGTGGTCAAAATTAATCTAGAGTCCTCCGCTACAGAGTGCCTCATAATCATACCTTGGCTTTCGCATTTACAGCTTCGGAACTTATCTGACCTGCGTTCGTGCAAGCATAGACACACGCACAGACACGATCGCGCACATCCACGCAGCATGCACGGCCGCTGAATTCCGTGCAGAAAATACGCGAGTGACCCCCTCCGACCGAGCATGCACTGCCGGCCCCGGGCGATAAACCCTGGTAAGCACGGGCACCTTGCCGTGCATCGGCGCGCGCTGTCGCGAATCGGTTCGCTTCGAGTGGGCCGACAGGCGAACCCCCGAGAAACGACCGTGGCGCCGTGATTCCTCCCGAAGCGAGGCCGGCACGCCAGTCAAACTGTCACTCATTCGAGTCGACGACCATGCGTCGATCGCCTGTGAGACACGGATGAAGGAGGGGAGGGCGTCTCAAGAGCGGCTGCAACGCGAACCTTTAGCCCCGAGCTTCACTTGTGCGTTCTCGTTGTGCGCTTCGCTCCGCTTCTTGTATACCTGTTCTTCTGATTCATTGGCTCATACGTGGTTCTTATTTCGAGCTTCTCGTCAGTTTTGGAAACGGATTTTTTGTACGCTCACAAGCCCGAGACCTAGCCGCATATATATATATATATATATATATATATATATATATATATATATATATATATATATATATATATATATATATAGTGTGTGTGTGTGTGTGTGTGTGTACACACTGGTACTACTATAATGTTTTCATTTATTTATCCTTTGAGTGTGCACTATGTATATTAATGACATTTGTGCGCTAATTTTTTTAAACGCTTTTCTGCCTTCTTATCGCAATTCGCGAAAGAACAAAAAGATGGTCTCCCACTTTCATTCCCGCTCTCATTTATCCATAGGGCATTGAAACAACAAGCCCATAAAGCTCGTTGCCCACCTACATAGACAAAAACCAATGCCGAGCTTTCCGTGTACGAAGTGTCAGATAACCCCGCTCTTTTCCAATCACTATAGCACTTCAACCGACTTCACTCACAAAGAACACCGCTCAATGGGAGAGATAGACGGAAATGCGCGCGGTGAAGCTCCGTGGCCCGCTCGGGTCCCGTTCATGCAGTGAACATTCGCGCGCTATACATCGAAGACACGGAAAAAGCCGCCCGCGCGATCTTTACGTCTACCCTGCCGACAGCATCGGGCTATATTTCCGCGAGTCTCTGAAAGCGTCTCCGAAGGTGCTGCGGCAATCTCATCCGCCCACTAATCTCAAAGCGACACAGCTAACAACAATAATCACCCGCCAGGAACCGCACACGAAGGAAGCGTGCAAGTGGGTGGAGAGAGAGGGAGGGTGGGAAAGTGAGAGGGTGCAATATACACACCCATCTCACTGAGTTGGACCAAGGCGCGCCAGCCAAGCCAAGCGGAGCCGCTCGAAGTGTGATCTCAAAAAGATCTTGCAAAGTTGCAAACCCTTCATCGCTTGAAGCTCTGAGAAAGAGGGAGATCTGAGAGCTCGCACGATCTTTATCTTATTTTTATTTTTTGCCTCGCGATCGCAACGGGTGCTGCAATCCGACTTCGTATGTGTATACACTGAAAGCTGTGTAGAGCGTATCCGGTTCCGGCCGGTTTCTCGCACCACATTTCGTACAGACCGCGCTGTAGCTCTTCACATATCTTCTAGACCGTTATCATCTTCCAAGCGGACGCGCCGATGAAAACTATACAACAATGGCGCCAGTCAGAGAGCTGCTGAGGGGAACGCTGCGCATGGATGCACGTACAAAGAACTTCTCGCTTCTTTTGTTCGATTTACTTTATCTATACTTTGATATTGTTCGTCAAGGAAGGAAGCCGGCTCGCCTATTGCGTATATTCTCCTATGCTTCCAAGTATCGCCACCCCGTGGGCCAACTTGCAGCAGCTATATATAAGAAGCATAACGCACAATCTTCGCCACTTCGTCCGTTCGCACTCCGCCTTTCCTCTGCAAAAGCCGCGACGTTTCTATGTTATTTCTCCGCATAGCGTCGCACTTGCCTGGCGTATAGTTCACTTCCGCGTATATATACGATATGCCGTATACAGGAGGGCCGTTGAAATAGTGGGTGTCTTTCTCCTCCACGAATGCTACACACGAAGCCAAGTCATAATATTCGGAGATACGTGTACCCGTTCGTTGCAGCGGTCTGCGGTTGAGAATCGGTGTGCAGGAGAACAGCCATTCACAATTGGCCTTCCACGAGGACGTGGAAGGATACCTATACTCACCGCAAAGCGACTTCCTCTTGCCTTCGTCTGACGTTGGTATATATCTACGAGACTACGCGTGAGAGTTCAACGCATGTCAGAAAGCCAGAGAAATGCCCGGACGAGGCCGCTCATACTGCTGCATTTTTTTTTTTAACTTGCACTGATGGATTGAAAGTGAGTTATTAAGAAATAGCGGGGAGGGGGGGGGGGGGCAGGTCCTCTGTGTGGAAAACTTGCACCTACTTCTCTTTATTTAAGGACACTATACGCTATAGACATAGAGAGTCCGTAGAACAACTGTATACCCGTGCCTCGCCGATGACTTCAACTAAGCCACCACGGATAACTTGGAGTATTGCTCGTTCTGCCCCGCGTCCGTGCCGGCGATGACACATGCGCCAGTCAGCGTGAGTACGCGCCGAGCACGAGGTATAGCAGCTGTGGTCGCATTTAGAAACGTTGTCGAAATTCAGCAACGCTCGCGTCATCACGTACCAGAATTATAATTACATGCCAAAATCAAAATTTGATTATCCGGCACGCAATACCACGGAGGGCGTTGTAACTGCGTCGCTTGATTATATAACTCGAGGTTTTTTTTTAACCTTGAGCTAAACATAAGTACGCGAGCATTATATCGTATCTCTCCCAATTGAAGTGCAGCCAATTCAGTTGAGACTCGAACCACTGCAGCGACCTCACATTCAGCTGCAAAGCGATGCAGTGATTGCGCCGCCGCAGCGTGTAGTTGGCTATAGCTTCATCAACGAAGAAATATTTCCGCGAACGGCGTGCCGTAGATCTTTCCGACAGCTCAAAAAGAAAACTGAGATATAGAAAGGGAAGCTTACTGAAAACGAGAGCAGCTCGAACGCACAAAATAGGAAAGGTGAGGGGTTTGGGGTGGCCAGGCTTTTTACTTAAGACTGAAGAGTTAACTACCGCCTCTGTCAAAGACAAATACCGATTTACGAAACCACCGCAGTCGCTTATACGTAGCCGAGGCAGGCGAAGACAAGCTTTCCGGGTCAGAGGCCAAGTGCTCGCATTTTCGTTTTTAACTCCCGAGAAAACTCACGCTCTCACGTGCAAGGACGGGAGAGATGAGCAATCCTCCTCGACTACTGCTGCTACATAGAAGCCAAAGCAGCAGCAGCAGAACCTGCAAAAGGGCCGCGCGCGCCGAAAAGGATCCGAGGGTAACGCGAGTTCATTCTGGGAGCAGGTTCCGGGTCGACGCGAAAAACAAATTTTTCTTCGTGGCCAACACCAAACCAATAACACAAACGCGGCGCGTCTATAAGGTCCTACAACGCCTCAGGAAAGCGCCCGCTACAGCTGCAGTAATTAGCTTCTCTCGCTCGAGAATACCCCCCGCCTCCCTCCTCCTCCTTTCACCCCCCCCCCTGCCAACTCCCCGCCCCCCCTTCGCTCTAACCTCCAGAAGCACCCCCCCCCCCTTTCTTTTACGTCTTGGAAAGAATGAAGCACCAAGATAGAGAACACCCGGCTTAGTTAAACTCATGATCTTTTGTTTTTGAACTTTTCTTCACTTTCTGTGATCCCCATAGTTTTTGTTATGTTGACTCCTCTCCCTTTTCTCGTGTATATAGCTTAGCCCGGAGTTCGAGTCCTCTCTCTCTTTCTCTCTCGCTGGAGTCTTCATGCATGCGCTATTCCCATCCTCCTCCCCGCCGTGGCTATGGCAGCTGGCCGTGCCGTGCTCTGTTGTGCCTTACAATGACTAATGAACCGAACTGCTGTCAAACGCGAGCCAGGAGAAGAAACCGCTTTCTGGGGCGCGCGCGCGAACGCGGTTCTCGGCAGCGGCCCGTGCACACAGCTTACACACCGTAAGTAAGGGGGAGAACAAAAGCGGGAGGACCAAGAATGACGGGGAAAACTGATGCCTCCGGTGAAGAAGAGACTATATAGCTTCTTTGGCGGCTGTGCACCTTGGCGTATACATATAGGTTCGCTACTCGGAACTCAGTGTACGTTCTCGTGTTGGCGTACACGGGTTCTCTGAGGTGCACGCGTACACCCACAAAGCCACGTTTCTGTGAAAGACTCGCGCTTTGTCCTCTCTTTTTTCTTCTTTTTACTCCCTAATGTATTGAACAAGTAAGGAAGATAAAGTCATTTCGCAGTTCCGTTTTTCGCCTACTGAGGAAGTACTTACCAAGGTTACATTTTTCACGTTGAGCTGACACCTAATGTGTCTGAGGAGATATGGCATCGTACTACTCCAGGTTACAGGAAACCTCCAGTTTGGCCAAAAAAGGTGCCACTCTCGTGCAACTCAGTTGTGCCTCCAAAAGAACAGCACTCATAGCGCGTTGGTAATCCAGACTTGAAATTACAGCGCGAATCAAGAGAGTACAAAGCGGGCGCAAACGTCGAAAAGTCAACAGAGAATCTTTTATTGGATCGTGCGTTTCATTCTCGTGATAATGATGCGTGGATTTTGCCTGCGCAAAAGCAATGTCTGGCCCTAGAACGCGAGTAAATGAGTAATCACGAAGTTTCATTGAGATAGTGGAATATTGATGGTAGCGTAACATGGCTGTATGGTTGCCTAAAATAAAGTGGCAGTAAATGACGCGAAATACACATATAATAAAATTATGATGACGGTTGACGTATGCTGTGTCCAAGACATGCTTTACGAATCGGTTACATACATTGAAGCTTGTCAGTGCTCGTCGCACGACGACTTCACCGTGCTCTTGCGACTGCTGTCTCAGCAAGTTTTCTGTTATGATTTAGAAGCGGTCTTTGCCGGTTTCAAATTCGTAAATTTAATGTACATACGCGTAGTTAACTACAGTAAAAATTTGTGCGAAATCTCTTGACGCGAAAATAAACCGTCACCTGATAAAAAAACTTCCTCCCACTTTCCGCGTAACGATGATTCAATATAGCTTTTCACACATTCGATGTATAGATCAAGCTTAAATTTGTGTATCAAATCTTGAGCGCGTTTGCGACTAAATAAGGCTAGCTTTTCTTTTCATTTTTTTTCTCTGGGGGGGGGGGGGGGTACTGCACCTCTTTTGTTATTTGATAACCTGATCCCAACACTATCACTACTACTTGGAATAGCAACGACCAACTGTACAACTCGTGAAGCTTAGTATACCGTATATATAGTGATTAAGCTACAAGGCGCAGTCAATCCCTCGCGTGGCGCCACGAAAAGAAAAAAAGAAAAAATAGAGACTGTGACTGTTCCCTGATTATACATATACGTTGCGCGGAGACGACAACAGCAACAACAAAAAACGTACTCAACTAAATGGCAGTGCGAAACATTCTGGAGCGTGTGTTATACAATGCTGGCATCGCTAGCTGGCGCCTACTGCAGGAGGAATGCCCGAATGCCCGCGCGGAACCGTGATATTTGCATTCGTCTTGAGCGCGCGCAAAAGATTTAGCGGAGCTTAGAGTTTCCTCTAAGCTCCGCTAGATGGAGTTACGAGACTACGAAGCGCGAGGATATGAAGCGCGCGTGACTCCGCCGCGCTCCCGCCGCGGCGTGCTGCATCGCAAAGTAGGCTTCACCGCAGTGCGAGTCAATATTAGGCGGACTCGACGTGTTCGGACGAACGAAAAGAGGTAGATATCGAGGCTTACCCGCCACGGTGGCCTAGTGGTTATGGTGCTCGACTGCTGACCCGAAGGTCGTGGGATCGAATACCGGCCGCGGCGGCCGCATTTTCGATCGAGGTGAAATTGCTTGAGGCCCGTGTAGTTAGATTTAGGTGCACGTTAGAAGCCCAGGTGGTCGAAGATTCCGGAGCCCTCCACTACGGCGTCCCTCATAATCATATCGTGGTTTTAGGACGTTAAACCCCATCAGTTATTATATTATTGAGATATCAAGGCTGCATTTTTCGTAATTTCATCTTTATTTTTGTGCTCGTTATTATCTAAACGCTAAGGAAATTGGAAGAATTTGGGGCGTCTTTCTGCCGCACAGCGATCATTGTCATGGGGCTTGCTTGCGCTTCTTTTCACGAAAACTGTGCGCTCACAACTTTCTTAATGGGTACTAAGTCACGCTGATAGCCGCAAGCCGTTCGCGGCGGAGAAGTACCGGGCCTGCGGTGATAACGAAAAGAAAGCACGAATAGATGACGATTATTGTAATGTGGCAGAAAGACACCGCAGATGCGCATTTTTTGTCTTAGAACGTGCAGTTATGAACCTCTTTTATCTCTGTCATTTTCCATTTAACACGTGATTCAGCTGTCACTGCCGGAGCCAGGAAGAAATGTCGATTAAAAGTGTCTCGGTTGTCGAAGTGATTGCGCTTAATTTCGATGATACTGATGTAAGGCCACTTTTGCATATTATAATGCAAGAAAGATGATTATCCAAGCTCCGCAAATATATCTATGCTTTTGTAAAAAAGAAAATAAACAGGGGTTAGTTCTTCCCTAAAGAACAGTTAATGCCCATATGTGAACCGATATCAAGATTAAGTTATTGGTCTTGCTTTATTTTTTCCTCTTTTTCTGTTCTGTGCGGAAATTGTTATGCCCCGTTTAGTATATGACGGTTCTAACATCCCCCCCCCCCCCCCAAAAAAAAAAAAATCGAAAAAGAATCAGTGACTGAAGATCTCCTAACCATCCTGTATTACATATTTGCCATATATATACACTTACTGAAAGCTCTTCCACGCGCGTTAAGCATGCGGCTTTGCGCTTACTTTTGCTGCCGGAATTGTGTTGATGCTATCAGTTTTCAATTATTAGGCACTATGCTGTCTAACCATTTTGCTTCGTTGAAGCACTATTGCTGTAACATAATCTTTAAAACTAATTTAACAGCACGTTTACTAAAAACGCAGTATCTGCCGATACAAGACGGTTTATGCGCTTCGACCAGAAACACTTTTCGCAGTTTAAGCTGATGTCGTGTTCAGGGATGTGGATGTGGATAACATGACACAACGTTAAGCGCTGAGAGGACGACAGCGTGAGAGAAAAACAAAAGAGGGGAGGGGGGAGTCAAGTAATTAAGCTGATTAGGCAATAAGCTGATTTTAGCGAGCCGAGAGAAGCAGTGGAAGGGTTATCACATTCGTCCAGCCTACATATAATATATGCAATGAAAGTCACAATGGACGCTTGACGTTGTGTCTAGATACAAGCCCCTGAATGCAAAATTGGCTTAACATTCAGGGGGTTGGATCTTATACATTGGGGCTTAGATCTCGCTCTTCAATGTGAACTGCATATATATATAATCGTGAATGTCTCGGAAGAAAAGCGCTCCAAGAAAATCAAAGTCAAATTATCTTAAAAAGGCTTCAAATAGAAGCATACACCTACGTTCTGAATAGTGCACAAAAAATTAATCAAAATATTTTGGTAATTATGCGCTTCCTGACTGTGACTGTTCGCGAAATTCGTGGCCGCCAGTGTTCACAAACCATCCGCGAAAGCGTATTTTGCGTAGCTAGCATCACGTTTTCATTACCATCAGTGCTATCTTAACCTTGAAGACCACATATGTATAGCATATGTAACTAGTTGACATCTAACATAGCCGTAACCGCGGTGGCTTAAACTGCAAATATGTCGTTTCATCGCGCTTGACTGTGCATTGTTTGTATTTTTATCTCTGTTCGTTGCGTCTAGTACCTCCTGGTTACTTTTGTACATATTAACGATATGCACTTCCATAAAGCGCTCGCACCTAATAAAACAAGTTAATAGTCTCTTTTTTTTAGCTAAAAAGCTATGAGTACATTTCAGTGAAATTTTTGGCGTCACCTCAAGTTTATGGTAGTAAACCGTATATTTTATTTGCTATCTGTCTAGTGTTCTATCTATCGGTCTAGCTGAAAATCGTTCTGGGAGTTTCTTTCACTTTGTTTCTGTCTCTAGCGTTCCTTATTCCACATGGCGGCTTCTGCAAGCGCGCTTCTCTGCAAGTTATGACAGTTATGCAAAGAAACAGACTTTACAAACTGCGCTGCGACGACTTTACAAACTGATGACACCTACAAGCATGTGAGCATTCGCCCGGTAAACAAGAGTACATAACAAACGAAGAAATTAAAGTAGCGGATAACTTCTGTGCAATTAATCATTTCTGTAATGGTCTTAAGAAATGCAACGAGTCAGTTGCAACGTTACAGCCTGAAAGTGAAACAAGGTTGCAATGAGGGGCGCAGGAAATGCTCTCAGGGCGATTTCCCCAACAGGATGCTAATAATAACGTGACGTCTCAGGTTTCATTAATCTGATGTTGGTTATTTATTGTTCTTCTAATACTTTAAGCAACACACCCTCCCCCCTATCCACACACACACACACACACACACGCGCGCGCACTGAATTCCCTCGAACGTGTATACGGAAGAAATAATAAGCAAACATTGCGAACAATGCTCACCCCATATTTCACTGCGGCCGTAAATCAGGGCGGCGTGAGCCAGGCATAAATTAAAGGCGCAAATAAGTACGCCTCACAAACGTCGGGTCCTCTGATTCCTATCTACCCTGTTGGCTGGTCCGTTAACCCTCAAGATATTAAAAAAAAAAGACAGAAGAAAACAAGGAAACTGGGGGGAAAAGACGCCAAGATAATGAGCGTGCCAGAGCGTGCAGAGAGCGTAGCAGGTTACTGTTGCGCATCGACAACGAACGGCAATCGACAAAGAAACTATAGCTAGTGGTCGGGGATGGGAGTCGGTCGGATCGAGTGCCACGAAACGAGCCATCCTCCAAGTCGTGCGCTCCCGCCGACTTCGATTCCATGTCCTCCTTACCCATCCCCGTGTACCCTCCATTTTTTCTTTCTATTTTATACGGGCATCCCCCACTCTTCCCACCATGCGCCGGAGTTCTGGAGGAATAACGAATGCCGGCAGTTTCGTGGCGCACTTCATTTTTCAAACGGGCAACTCACGCGACTATATTCTCAACAACCGAAAATCAAAGCCATTTTTTTCTTTTTTTTGCGGCCGTTCCATTCTACTCGGCCACTTCGCGACGCGGTCGTATTTATATATGGCGTGTCTGATGCTTTATTTTTCTCAAAACTAAAACATGAGACATCGAAGAGAAATAAAAAAGAAAAGGCGTAAACAAGAGCGAACCTGATTTCGTTTCGTTGCAGCCTCGTCCTGGAGCATGGAGGGGAACTGAAAGAACAAAACAAAAACGGGAGAATTGGGAGCGAAGTATTTTGATAGGCAATCGTTGTACACGGAATAAAAAAAGACAAATAAAACAGAACGGCGTGCAACGCCATTGATGCACGCTCGAGTCCTTCCTTTCCTCGTAGGATACTGTATTATTTTTTCACCATTTTCTAAAGGGGGAAAAAAATCAACGGGATATAGAAAGGGAATGGAAAGAATTGACTCAGTGCATTCGGGGAGTCGCTCCGTTTCGAAGGCGTGCCGTGCCGCGGGGGCGTTTACATACCGCTGCAAAATAACGCCACGGGTTTGCCGATTCATTTTTTTTTTTCTCTCTTTTACCTTCATCAGATATACATAAATAAAAAGGGGTGTAATAATAGGAGGAGGTGGTTTGAAAAACGATGAAGAACAGGAAATGGAAGGAAAATAAACGCGGAGTCTCACCGGGGGACGCACGCAATTCGAGGTGTATTATCTCCGTGCCGGAGTTGTATTTCGCGACGCCGCAAGAATGAAACACGACCTTATAAAAAAGCCTTTCTAGCTCAAGCCCCATTCCTTACACCTCCTTACGCTTTTGTACTTTTTTTTTTGCTTACAGCAAAAAGAAATGAGCATCCAATAGCCGGAATGTTCTCGGGTGAAATCGCATTTGGTTTGCCGTTCTCGCGTATTCGCGAAAATGCCAAAATTCAGAGCAACAAGGAAAACACAAAAATAACAATAAGTTGTCATTTCGTTGTCTTTTTGAATTGCATTCAAGGGCCCCGTATTAAGGCTTACCTCCTGATACTGTGTTTGTGGTTTTGTTGAATTATGTATATTGTTGCAATATAGATTTATGAAATGTGATGGCTGAGAAGTGCTGTAAAAAAAAAAAAAAAAACAAGCTGTCTACATCGATGCGCACAACGGTGAGATGATAAGATGGAACAACGAGGAGTGTTAGAAATCATGGCGCGAAATTCTCCACCTAAGCCTCTTCCTTATCAGCATTCTAGCCTTCATAGCGAAAAAAAAATGTATACGCAGAAGATGAAACTATTCCTATATATGTTTATTTTTTTAATTCCCCGTCTCCGCAACTTTTTGGACAAATGCTTTGATGAAAATTGTAGAGCTGTCCAACTTTGCAATGATAGCGACAGTATGTGATGATTCGCAGATGGCCCGCCTGCAACCGCGATTGTTCTTTCCTACTATAGCGCCAAGCGGAAGACTCCACCTAGATCCTGTAAGTATTGCTGCTCGCAATATACCGTTGGCTTTTCTCTCGTATACATAGCCCAACAGCTAATCAAATAACAGGCTAACGCATCAGTTGACTCATCGCAAAAGGCAAAGCACAACACAGTTTTTTCGAACGAATGACGACGTTGTTTCTGCAAGTGGCACATGAAAAAAAAAAATAAACACAATGCAAAGTTGAGCAGAGGTAAACGTATGGTGTTCTTTGTATAGCTTATACTTATCGTAAATTGTGTAGTTGGGGCAATCAGATATAGTATGTAAAGAGATCAACGAAGGCTTCCTATAAGAAAATAACGGGTACCATGATGTGGAGGGAAACGGAGACGATTTTGGTAAAAATTGCGTGGAGTAATTATATCAACTATATATAGAACTGTATGGTCTACAGAACTACATGGATATATAGAACTACGTGGCCACTGATGTAGAATGAGGCAATCAGCGCAGACTTCAAAAGGTTTCTCTTTATGAACACATTTCTTGTGTTTCCTTAACTTTACAATTAATGACGTTCTACCGTAGTTTACTATGAGGTGCAATCGCGACAAGGGTAAAATAATTTCATGTGCTGGAACTCATTCACAGCGTGTTTTGCTCATCCTTGGTCCCATCTTGTTGCAAGCGTTACATTGACCGGGAATGTAAAAATGTATAACGCCGTGGTGTTTCGCGCATTCGAACGAGAGGGCGTCGCTAATGAGCGCAGGAGTTCCGCGAGGCCCTTCTTTAGGATGCAGATCACACGCGCTCAGGGTCATTTGTCGGTCAAAGCGATGCGTACATATATGTGTATACAGTGTCTGGGAACGGACGAGAGTCTTGTATGCTGCCGCCATATCCTTGCCATATGGGTGCCAGCATATCCGGATGAACGATGTTTAATGTAGACACTATTTCGCAAATGAGTGCCCGAGTCAACCTCGCGTCGAAATTGACCTCAGACAAAACAAGTCTGCGGGGTTCAGCGTGAGAACTAAGTCTCCATTATTTTTTTACGACGTCAAGATTCATTTGTGACTCGTGGAAAGGCATGAAAACATGAAATATGATCTGACTGTCTATGGGCACTGAAGGATGCTTGGTGCGGAATGTTGCTGCGTCTATAGGGTCTATTGCAGATGGGGTACAAGTATTCGAACGCAAGAACGCTGTATATTTCTCGGCTGCATGCTGCCAACATCCCTTTGCAAGATGAGAAAAGAGATCTGTGATAAATTGTGTGGCTGCTAGTGAGCTTTCGATGCATATTTTAAAGTATGTCACCCATGTTACATACCATATGATTAAACATGTTGTGGCCTCATATCAAGTCAAGTCATACTGACTACCTTCTTATCTTGGGTCCATCCCAAATATTGAGAGAAGAAAATCTGACTAAAATTTCGACTAAGGAACAGAAGAGAAACGTCAAAACTGAAAAAAAAAAACTAAAACACTTTGCCTTTTTTAAATACTTTTGATAGGGCATCCCAAGGTGTCACTCCTGTTCATTCACTTGATAAAAGCACGGAAGCTGTAGCGTATTCTCAAGGCATGCATGCAGACAATACTCCTTTAAGAGGTAACCGTGCACGCATTGCAGCGAAAAAGTCAACAACGACACTTTCTGCAAGCGATTGAAAGCAACGTTATCGTAATTCTTGCTGTTCCCTTTTTTAAATAGCTCCTCCCCGGTAATGTAAATGATGGTTGCCACAATTACTGAATGAAGTCATATCTTAAACTTCAGGCATCGACAGATACCCTGAATTATATGAACAACCGATCGCTTCGATTTCGCTTGTGCAATCTGTCACGAATGCGCTTACGATACGCCAGGATGGCACGAAATGAACTTAGAACAGAGGAAACGCGTTTCGTAATTGGGCGGGGGTAATCTGTTCTACATAAGTCCTGCAAGTATACGCATACAAAAACGGTGAAGAGAGTGAAAAAGGCCCCGCCACGGTGGTCTATAGTGGTTATGGCGCTCTACTGCTGACCCGAAGGTCGCGGGATCAAATCCCGGCCGCGGCGGCTGCATTTTCGATTGAGGCGAAAATGTTTGAGGCCCGTGTACTTAGATTTAGGTGACGTTAAAGAACCCGAGGTGGTCGAAATTTCCGGAGCCCTCCACTACGGCATCTCTCACAATTATATCGTGGTTTTGGGACGTTAAACCCCAGATATTATTAGAGTGAAAAAGGCGCAGTTCTCGCATGCCTCTTGTATTTTTTTTCTTTTTTCTGCAATCAATATAGCGTTGCGCGCACAACTATAACGTACCACGACCAACATGCATGGCGTGGCTTCCGTAGAAAACCGCTGTTGTTGTATCAAATGCGAAAGTACATAGTAACAATCGTTAAGCATATAGCGTCTGTTGTTCTCTCAGGTAATCGCAGCATTAGTAGCTTAGTTGGTTGACCTAGCAAGCTATATGGCAAGACAACCATGTAGTGCAACAGTTGTGGATTAAAGAACCCTATTATTGCATTAGCCGTCATTAAGATTATACGTGTTGTCTCATGGGAACATATATAGAACCTTATAACATGCAAAAAGAAGAGAGAAGAAATAGTAGAGAAGGAAAGGCAGGGAGGTTAACCAGTATAGGACAACCGGTTTGCTACCCTACACATGGGGACAGGGTGGGGGAGATTTAAAGATGAAGAGGAAAGAGAGAGAGAGAGAGAAAGATAAAAAGATAGCACGACACAGCACACATAGAATCAGTCGGTCACTCTTGCGTGGTAGCATAGCACACATAGAAACAGTCGGTCACTCTTGCGTGGTAGTTGGTCACTCCTGCGTGGTACGCGACATTTCTGTCACAGGCGCTTGGCCAAGTTCGTCGCTCTCAAAAACCTCAGCAGTGCCTTCGTCGCCTTCAGTTGTGATGTCTTCTGTTGACAACATGCAAGTATTGTTTGAACAGACATTGGTCTACTATCAAGGCGCGCTAGAACGGACGCCAATGACTGTCTCTGAGCATTATATACCGGACAGTCGCACAGGACGTGGTGTAGCGTCTCCTCGCAACGACAGGCATCGCAGAGAGCGTTGTCGGCCATTCCAATTCGAAAGGAATAGGATTTCGTAAATGCCACCCCTAGCCACAAGCGATAAAGCAGTGTGGCCTCTCTTCGGCGGAGTCCAGTTGGCATACAGATATGCATCAAAGAGGACAGGTGGCGTTGACGATTAGTCCGGTTGGTTTGGCTGCTTGGTGGGCACCATAGAGCGAGCGTGATCTCCTGTGCAAGGCCTCGAAGACTGCTGGCAGCGTCAGACCTTGAAAGTGGGATGGTATCTTCCTGTGTGCTTTCATGAGCTGTCCGAGCGGCATTATCGGCCTGTTCGTTCCCTATGACGCCGCAGTGACTTGGCAGCCATTGAAACGTGACGTGGTGCCCTATATAAAGTCTATAAAGTAAAGGTGCACATTTCGAATGACATTCTTCCTGCGGGACATTAGGAAAGAAGTGATATGGAGTAGATATACAACCAGAAACCAGATGTTCACTTTATTTAGCACGTAGTGTGCTAGGAGTGACTAAATATCTTTTTATTTACGGGATGTACCTTTCTCCTAAAACGATAGTATAGTTCATGAAATTTCACCAGCCTATCTGCATCACCCATTTATCATTCAGGCCTCAAGAATAATCATGTTCAGAGCTCCGCTTCCAACCTTTCTGAGCTACTCGAGGGCTCTAACATATACCAACATGCATTCTTTTCAAGTTTATGAAGCTGTCTCGTTGTCCCGACGTTGTTTGCTAATACTGCCTTTCAACCCCGTCACGGACGTGCACCAGATAGACACACGCAAGCACGTACGCAAACTAAGGGATACAAAGAGTGTCAAAGGACACCGACTGGTCTCGCCCGCTTTCCAAAGGCAGGACAGCTTATACGCGGATCAATCCCCCTCCGATTAGCGGATCAAGGGGCGCCGGATTATGCAAGATCAAACAAGACTCGAGGGTCAAAGCTAATCTGAAGAGCGGGAGGGGACGGGGATGCTTCATAGAGAGGATTAAGCGCCAGCAAATTATATGTGAAGGAGCAAAGTGCCCTTCATTGTCACACGATCCATCCGCGCAAGCGGCTGGGCGTCATGCTTCCGCTTCACAAAAGGAGGAGGATGGGAGGGGGTTGACTGCTTTAGGAAGGGCAGCGTCAGCATGATCTCCCTGTCGCTTTCGAGCAATTGCACGACACTTTTCGGGAGGTCGTCCCGTGCTGCCAGCGGCGTGCGCGCGGTGTGTGTGACGCGCTAATATGATGAATGCAGTGTCAAAGGAGCCGGCGAAACTGTTGCCCGACCCCGAAACGTGAGAGCGGTGCAATGATCCGTGTGTTCTCGTTGAAGCAGTTTCGAGTGGGCTGCGGGGTGGCTGTAAGCTTCCATGGAGCCAAGCGCAGGGTCGTATTGATGCAGTTGAGACAGAGACGAGAGCAAGAGCTAAGAATAATATAAATAAATGAATACCCGCGAGCCCCCCGCTCCCCTTCTTTTCTGTGACACCTCAAGCAATGCGTGTCATCAAGGCGTGAAATGACACGCGCCCGCGAAAAAAAAGATCAAATCGAGGCCAGTGAGACTAGCTAGGGAAGTCATACATTATTTGTAATATCATGTTGTTTCTGCTTTTTTCCTACAGCAAATCATGAACCAACTAGCTGAAATGCGCACGCTACCGCAATGAAAAGTTATTAACTTACCCCAGTTCCATCCACCTTCATTAGTAGGTTTGTATATGCATTGCCCGTAGCTTTATTCATATTCCCTCCAAGCGTCATCTGGCCATCACTTGTAGTTCTCGACCAATCAAATAAATACAGAAGCTTGGAGGTCACACGAGCAATGTTTGTGCTGCCGCCTACACTCCTTTTCTTTTCCCGCGGGGAGGGGGGGGGGGATTTTTGTTGCATCAATGCACACTTAAGAGCTCCGCTGCAGAAATTATGCGCACCTTTGTCCTAAAAATACTCGAAGGCACATCCACTGCTTTTTAGCAACATAAATTTGGCGTTTCCGTGCGGGATAACCTAACCATAACTGCATACCTAGGGCGCAAATTGTGACGACAACGTTGAGGTATATTCAGAAGAGTTGCTGTGAGTAGTGGCCGCCTACACAATGAGTAGAATATGTTACCTGTCGTGTTATATCCTTGACACTTTTCTACGGTCGCTTTGATCAGCACTGCCATGCAGAGTTTCTGGGGCACGTTTCGGGGTTTCCCCCTAAATTCGTGCCAGATGCAATACCCAAACGCTGGGTGGGTCTCACGCATGCGCACTGCCTTCGACACTGTTTCACTGTGGCTTTAAAACGTTCGGGGCCCCTATTCGAAAACTCCCTGATGATAAAGGATCACCGCGTGCGTGGGCTCGCTGCGCAGTTCCCAAAAATCTAGGGACTCTAGTCATGTGGCTTTCCACAAACGTGAGTAAATTATTTTCCTGTTGCTCAGTGAAGGCCCTCTGCGCCCTTCGGGCGCGGCAACCTAATCGTGGCTTCGCCCTCGCTTCGCGAGTGCGGCCATTTCGCTAACGCTCAATGGCCGGTTGGCAGGGTCACGGTCACGCGCTACTGGCCGCTGTCGCGGCCACGCGCTGTTTAGCCCGCGCAGCCTGCCCCTTCGGGGCAGGCGGAGGCGTACGTAACCCAAGAGCCGCGTCGCGCTTCTCTGGCAACAGACTTCAGCAACACCTGAGACAAAAAAAAAATAAATAAATAAAAAAAAAAAACACCACCAGCAGCGAGGTTCGAACCAACGTCCTCGCAGTTCCGAGCACGACACGCTAGCCGCTGCGCCACTGAGGCCAATCGGTTCGGTAGGTCTAACGGGCTGTATTTGTATTGCCACCTTGGACGTAACTTTTAAGACTCGTTATTCTTACGTCCAGAAGCTGGCTTCTCCACGGTAGCAGTATGCATGTGGAAAAGCCAACTTTTTGACTGTCTTCGGGAATGAGCATTTTTTAAATAAAGAAATATTTTTCCTTCAACATCGGTAATGATATATTTTTACATATGACGCTGATTACTACAATTCAAAGAAAATTACATTAGTTAATAATGAAAGAGCAGGCACCTGCACTTAATTCACCATGTTTTGGCCAACCACCAGAATCAAGTGATGAATATGTAAAGAAAAGGAAAGGTGGAGTAAAATCAAGATAAATAATAATTATCGACAGATTTTATTCATCACTGTTCCTAAAGAGCATTTAAGAGCAAACTTTGCGAACTAACAAGAAACATAGGATAGGTGCGGCAGTAGTAGCTGATGACTAACGGTTAAAGTAGGTATTAGGTATTAGGAAATACTTAATACCCATTTTTCTAAACCAACAACCGCAAGTTCTAAATAATGAGAAAGAACACATGTGAACGTCTTTTTAAATGTGTTGTTAAATCCGATTTGTTGACCTGTGTATCTGCGTAGTATAAGCAAGACCTCAAACACCACGTGGTTTACGATGTTTGTAAAAAAATTATTGAATTGGTTTTTTGTGTGAGTGATCAACTGTCAGTAATGGTGCAAGTCAAATTCTTTCTCCGCTCAGTGCTCCCACTTTTTATTGTATAATTTCTTAAAGATGTTAACGCGACTGTTGAATAGTGCTTGGGTGGTAGGGCTATTCTCAGGCAGTTAATCTGCATTTATCAGCACCCTCCCTTGACGTGTAACATGTTGAAAACAATAAATGAAATTAAAATGATATTTTCCTGTTACGGTTGATCTCGTAACCATATTTCGGGTTGCGCCAAAGTCTCAACCGCAGAAACTCCGCGAAACAAGCGTGACACCGACATACAGAATGGAAAGACCGACTCTACAAGACGCGACGTCTACTGCAGCAAACTACACAAGAAACGCGAGACTGATGAGGCGTAGCCGCCTGTCTGCAGCAAGACGCGAGACGAAGTACACCGCTTGCTTCCTGTGCGCTTAGCAAGGGAAGAAGCAAAATTGTGGGATAAAAAAAAATGGAAACGGTCAGCGTATACACAGCAGGAGCGCCCATCGCCAAAGAACCACGGCGCCGACGGAGACTGAGAAACAGTAAGGAGAACACTGCACACGTACCGGGAGGTGAAGACTGGGAAGATGAGGGGCTTAGGAAAAAAAAAAAAAAGGACAACTAACGTATATCTAGAGAGATGAAGCGAGACGTGGCTCGAAATAAGGAAGGGGGGAAAGAAGCTGCGGAGCTATATATATCCTTATATATATATAGTCAGAAAGAGGTGGAGAAAAAGCGAAGCAAAAAGGGGAAAGTGATGGAAGAAAGGACGTCGCTGGCACAAAAGTAGTGGGCGTTGCCGCGCGCACCCGCCGAGATGGCGGGCTTTCCGACGGGGAAAACGCAGCCGCACTGGCAGCAGCAGCTCCGGGCAGGGTATACGGGTAAGGACGCTGCGCAGCTCTCGGGAAAACGGGGGAAAAACGGGAACAAAAAGGAAAGCGAATGAGATACACAAAGAGCTGGATAAGGTCCAAAGATTGAGGCAGCTAGAGCACGTTCTTTCCGGCCACCAGCAGGCAGACTCCCACTTTCTCTCTCTCGGAAAGGAAGGAACAGCAGCAGCAGAATCTCCCTCCGGTTGCTTCATCTCCTCCTTGGGCTGGTGCTCCCCAATTGCTGCTCTCCATCCTCTTTCATCTGCGGATGTGCGTGAGCCGCCGCCGCCACCACCGCGGGAGGGCGTGGCTGCGGAAGCGGACGACGGACACAGCCGAGGACCGAACCCCCGTCCTCTACCTTCTTCGACCAGTCTTTCTTGTCCTCCTCGGCTTCCTCTCGGCCAGCGCCCCGTCTCGCACAATGGAAAGCCGCGGCGCGCTCCTTCTCTCTCGATCAACGCGCGTGCTGTACGCAGCCACTGCTCGTATACAGCCTTTTCATCAACTACGTGCCGTGACATCTCTCTTTGTGCTCCGCAAGCCGCCATTTTATATACTTCATCCGCTGGCCGTGACTCGCGTTTCGTCGAGTACACGTGGCGTTCGCTTTCGTCTTGTTGCTGAGTCTTCTTCATCCCATGCACTCGCAAAGCAACATTCGCCAACTGCCTCTGTATTTTTACACACTGAGTTCGATGCAAGTTTCATCACATTCTACGCAAGAAAAAATGCCGCGTTATCCACTAGCGATGCCTTGCTATGGAGCGATCCCCACCGTTTCTAATAACTTGCGCGCGAGAAGCTTTTCGTCACCTCCCGTATTGGTGGTATAGGAGCTAACTTGAGCGAGGACGTGACGTGAAGATGTTCATCACCCTTTAATCCCCTTACCCCTTTCCCACCTTATCCCCAACAGCGACCAAGAGTCGTCCTTTTATTTCAATAAAGGTCAGATTCATTCATTCATTCGTCACCTCATAGGCTCGCTCTGCTGGCTGTGGAAAGAATTGTTCTGCAGCACCATGGAATTTCTTACGAGCGGCTGGTCCCACACCAGCACGGCTCTCAGCGGCCAGCCCACGTCTCTAGCCTCCTCAACTCTCATGCCTGAGCTCCGCGCCCCGGGAGGGAGCCTTTGATGCTGGTTCTATCGATCCACGCTCCCTCGCGGTGTTTCACCTCAGCAGCTTCCTCGGAGAAATGTCATCGCGTGCGGGCGTTTCTAAAGTCGCCGTCTCGTCCATCCATGGCGACGCCTGAGAAGTCACTCATTTCAATCTATTAAGGTATACATCTTTAACTATAGCCACTTTCGTTGCCTTACTGATATATATATTTTAAGCAGCAAGATATCTTTAGACTAACGTTTCATTGTTGCGTCCCTTGCCTATAGGCATGTTCACGTCGCAGATATTTTGAAACAGTGCTCCCTCAATGTGACCGCTCAACGTGACCGAGTATAATGCCCGAGGTTAAACGGAAACACATGTGAGTTAATTGTGGTTAGTCAATTTTCTTGCCTTCTGAGTTGTTCTACACAACTCTTCTGGTTAGTTCATTACACAGAGCTACTGATATGGATTGTCTGTGCTTCCTGCGTGGCCCTATTCCTAGAATAGGACAATATTTATTAAACCACCGCGAATTAAGCTTGCTCACTGAGAGCGTTCCGCGGAAGCGTCCATCGCCATGTGCGCCGGACGCGTACCTGAGAGCAATTTTTTACACTGATTAACCAGAAACACAGACGAGGAAAAGAGCCCGGCTCGTACAAAACGAGAAGCCAAAAACAAGGCTAACCCTCAAGAGAAACACGTGCACTTGGCATCACGTGCTATTCGCTTTTCCCTAAAAGATATCCCTCTTGCAGCGCCTATTACCGTATGCAAATGTTTTGGCGGCAATACGCAAAATATCGCTTCCTCAGCCCGTCCGCATTTCGCCTTGCAAACATCCATCTGCATCCGTTCTCGTTTCACAGAGAATCCCAGCGCTTCCAAGGTATAGCAAGGCAGAAATCGGAGTGGGCGGACCCAATAAGCCCTCCAGAAGCGTCTGCCGAGTACAGATTCCATCCCGTGTCGCCGACGAAGGAGGGGGGCAGAGAGATATCAAGTGGCAGCTCCAGCGCTTCTCGCGGCAAGCGTTCGCAGGAATACGCGGCCCAAAAAAGGCAATCCGGCTGCGTTTCCGTTTGTTCCATGATGTGCTCGCAATCTGTGCGAGTTACGTGTTGGCAGGGGCATTGATTTCGTCTTTTCGCTAGGTTCTCCCCTCGCCAGTCACGTGGCGGTACGTCAGCGCTCCCGCAGGGACCGCGGCGGTGCGTATACACACCGCGCGCATGCGCGTGGCGTCAAGTGCCAAGTTCGAAACTGGCGTCCGCCGCCACGCCCACTCCACGGCTGCGGCCACGCCCCCTGGCAGCCTCGACGTGCTTCTTCGTCTTCTTTTTATCTTTTCCTCGTCGCGCTGCGCCTGTCAGGAAGCGAGCGCCGGCGCTCGCTGTAACGAAACCCAAGGAGCTATTATGCACGCGCCAGGAGGCTTTATCCGCATCGCGCGCACCGAGAGATCGCGGATGAAACAAAAAAAGAAGAGGAAGGCTAGAGCGTGAAGAGGAGCGGCGGCGGCGGCTCCTCGCTCGACGACGAGCCTGTCTTTGACGCGGCGCGGCCAACGCGCCGCTTCTGATGTCGCGGGAACCCCGGGTTCCATCGCCCATCCTCCTCTTCCTCCATCCCACCGCGTCTGATCGACGCGACAGAATCGAGAGAACGGGCGCTGTCTCCGGCACGTGTCCGCCGCTGCGGTGACAGGGCCACGACGCTACCGCGCCGGCCTGCATGCGCACAGAATCCCAAAATCTTTGCTGCAATCTTCTTCCGGCTCGGCAACGAACAACCTCTGTCGCGCCGTTACGCATACGGGAATGCCGCTCGCTGAAGTCCATACTTCTTCCGCGCGGTCTGGCATGCAGTGTCTTTGGAATGGATAGAGAAAACATAGACTGGCAAAATTAAACAAGGAACCTCGGCATAGATAGACGGAGTTAGATATTTCGGTGGAAGTTCGAGAGATTTGCCGATAGCTATGCGCTTTTGCTATGTTTACTATAACCCAGACGATAAAGAGTACGCGTCGAATTGTTTGCGCGCGGTTACGGAACATAGACGCAAGTGAATTATGTGTTTCTCTTTAAGAAGCCACACAAACATTTTGTTTATATACATCACTGTTATGAAAACACTGACATGACACGCGTTATACTCGCATGAAAGATCCTCTTGTTTTCGATGCAAGAAATTGTATGTATATTTCGAACCTTACGCTGTGAATCTGTCTCGTGCTTTGGTCCGAAGTAATAATTTTCTAGTTAACTAATGCAGCGTTTGCGCTAAGATGCACTTCGCACATTCCTAGGGATCCCTTCAACTTCATCTTATCGCATCGTGACATATGTGCTTTTCCTTACGTGGAAGACATTCCGGGTCAACACTATAACTGCACGCACTTGTGAACTTATTGATTTCGCTACCAGCCGCACAATAACAACGTCAAGAATAAACGTCGCATGTTGATAAAATCGACCGTAATCTTACCGATCAAACTTCAGTGCTCTGCCATCCTATATATTTACACGTTCCATATAGATTATGTTTCAGGCCACCTAGACTTCGCCTACGCGTGCTTTCCCAACGCTCCGCCGCGCAAAAAACAAAACGCGATTCGCATGGCCTCACTTGTGCTACCAGAAAGAGGACGTGACTGTCTGCACAGGCATGCAGACGCAAAATCGGCGGGTCTGTTTCCATCAACAAACACGTGAGCAACTAAGCATGTGCCCAAAACTTTCTCGTTACGCGGTGCCTTACCCCGACGGTCAGATCACCCCGCGGCGGCCTGCCGCGGAAACCCAATCAGCCGTGCACGGGGAAAGGTTCGAAGCTGCCCAGTGCCCATTTCACCTCCTCTCTCTCAGACCTGGGGCACAAACCAAAACGTCTGACCGCAGTGTGTGTGGCCGACGCTGCCTGCCCTTCCTTCGATGCGTGGTCGTGTTCGCGGGCAGAGATTTCGTTTCCCAGATCCCCCCAACCTCCCCGACACTGCGGCTCTCGGTTATTCGCGTAGTCTCCGCCATCAAGGACCATCGGGACGCCACGTGAGCCGGCATAGAAGGGCTAACGAGGTCCGCAACGACAAATGACGAACCGCTCATGCCGAAGGGCTTCTGCTGCAAGCCTTTCTGGCATGGCCGTGCACCCTTGCCTTGCGGGCCATCTGTCACATCAATGTCTGTGACTCTTCCCGCGCGCGTGAGGACGCGTATAGAATGCTCACTTCAAAGGATGCCGTATTTTCTACTCATAATACAACGAAGTGGAGAAAAGAACGGAAGAGTCAAAGATGAGGTCCCGTTGTCCTCAGAGTTCACACGCTTTAGCAACGTGTAAGTATACTTGCCGGTTCCGGGGTACATCGATATATCAGTGTAATACAGCGCTGCCTGCGGTTCTGTGTATGACAGCATGAGACGGCAATAGACATAAGTGAACTGTCCACCTAAGCCAGTATTACTGTCTCCATAAACTATCCAGTGCTGTTTCCCGCCAGTGGTATTCCAGCTTCGTTAACGCGAGCCATGAATGCGCGAAACGTCCTCTCGCTATAAGTATACGATGATTTTTCGCGTTGCCCATTTGCCGAAATAGTGTTTATGCTCTGAGAAACAGGAATGAATAAGGGCATCGATATATTTTTCGTCATTTTATGGAAATTCAGTCCGTTATCGAAACGTCGGCTGCGCCCCTGAACTTGGCTGATGCATTGCGGCAAACCAAACTTAATAGAATTTCGAAAAGCTTTACGTTGTCTATCTGAGCCTCACGTATACATTTGTATAATTTCTAAAACCTTCTAGCCGCGGTGATTACGTGTGCGCGCGTGATCATTCAGCAACTGCCATGACGTGACCCACATAGTGCGAGAGCTTTCAGTTGTCTTGCGTGCAGAAATCAATGCAGCGCGACTCGAAAAAAAAAACAACAACAAACAAACAAACAAGAAAATACACTATAGTGCTTTGCGCACTTACTGTATACTCGTGCGCGACTAGTTTGTAGTGGACACCCACCACTTTCATCCTGCATATAGTATGTTACTGCACACCTCTCTTGGCACTGTATACGGCATTTCGAGCCGAAACTAGGATTTTTAATAGCGTTATACGTCAATAAAAATGTAACGCTAGTGCAACTTTGTTCTGCAGGTAATATAACAACACAGACCGCAACTTGTCACCTATAATATCATGCCGTAATGTTTCACCGGCGTAAATTTAAAGCGAATAGGTGATAATTCAAGGAAAAAGAAAAAGCAATATGCATTGTGCCTATATTATTACCCGTTTAAGAGTCACTTGTGATAATTTATCCGACTTGGTAAATCGTAGTTGTGATGTACCTACATGAAGTACTTTATCTGTAGCGGAACCTTGGAGGGAATATATAAAAGAAGGGGGACAGGACACAAGACGCGCAAAATGTGAAAGACGGGTGATGATGTGGTGATTACTATAAGACGTCATCATTTTTTGCTTAAGAAGAATTGCACTGATCTCTAAAGGAGACAAACGGTGCTAGATACTCAACGTATACAGCACCGCTTGAGCACCCATTCTCTTCGAAAGTGGTCCTATCACCACTTCATGCTTCTTTATGAAGAACGACAACGCACTAAATGTGTCAGACATATTGACTATATCGATTACGACATGCAGCGATGCTTACTTTGCGGAACAAAGGGTTCAGGCAGGCGCCGTCGCTCACCTCGAGTTCGCGTGCGTGCTCTCAAACGTCCTTGTATTCGTCTGCACGTTTTTACCTGCGTTAACTCCTGATCGCAATGCACATCAGTAGATATAGGCTTTCAAGCTGGTCTATAGCTCAACCACTCCTCCTTATCATTAAACAACGCCCCTCTCATCTCTTATTAATCTCCACGCAGACTGTAATCGTACAATTTTGTTTTTTGTTTCTTTTTATGGCGGGTATACTATAGCTTTTGTTAGTGCTTTCACGAGCACATGGCGCGAACGCTGTGCATAATAAGGCAGTGAAGAGGGTGCAGGTTCAGCGCATGGTTGTTGGTGGGAGCGCGACTGTATATATTGCTGCAATGTGACCGCGCAAAAAGAGAAGAGGCCGCCAACAGCACGACGATGACGCACGACGCGGCGGGGACAAGCAGACACAGCGTGCGGGGACACGGCGACACGACGGCGGCGACGGCAGCGCCCTGTCGACACGGCGCGGCCGCAAAGTGAATTAAAGACGAGGACCATTTGTCAGGCGCGCGCGCGCGCGCGATGCGGTTGAATATCGCTCCCCCGCCTGGAGAGGCCCACTTAGTATTCCGGATGGGTGAGCAGCGCGCTCTGCCCGCGTCTCGTGGCACCAGCGCCGCGCGCTTTGCATGTGAATGGAGCCTGCACCCCCCCCCCCCTCCTTCACCCCCCTGTTCCCCCTTCCTCATCTTCTGCCGTCGCTCCATCAAGCCTCAGTGTGTGCGCAATGGCGGCGCCGTCCACTTACGCGGCTCATTCGCTCGCGCTCAAGCAGTTTTGCCACCAGTGCAAACAGCCAGGGAGGAAAGAAACTCGGCGGGGGAAGAACGATGCGCGGTCCATTAGAGCGAGTCCAGACCACTGCATGTATAGCGTGCATGTATATAGCCACACATTTCAGTGGTCCGCGCGGTAAGGTCAGTGGCTGCATTGTGTGCGGGCTATTTGGGATAAATCCTGCCCCGGCTGCTCATTTTTAGATCGCCCTCGGTTAGTCGACAAGCATGGTTGCGTTGAGTTCAACCTTTTTTATTGCTTAGCGATGAGCACCTAGCAAACACTTCATACACGAGTATGGGGTCGCATTTCTTTGTGTCCTTCTTCGGCTTGGACCAGTTCTTGGTCTGCAGTATTCAATAAATAGAATAAATAAATAAAACATACGACACGGTCAAGTTATACAGGAATCGTTCCGACAAGGCTTATCTATTTAAGTAATCAAGGTGGTCGGAGCAGTCACCACAGCCAATTGGGAATGCTTGGCTATGGTACACAAACTCGGGTATTCCAGCCAATCGAATAAGAAAGAGGAATATTCAAGATGGTGGGCTGGCGATGAAGTAATGGCCGTGGTGTGTTTCTATATACAATAGTTGGCCAGAAAACGTATTCGGTGTCATGAAAGTAAAATGTGTTGTCAAAATATATCTCTTGAGCGTAAATTTACGGATGCGCTGCCCTGAATATTAAGCGCGATACATATCAGAGCATTGACGCCAATAGGGGTTTTAAACTAGACAGTGAAGAATTGCGGATAAGGGCAGTGCTTCCGGACCACATGATGTTACAGACACGAACAGCACTTTCGTGCAGGTTTGCCGGATCTTCTAAAGCCTATATAGGTATAGAGAGAATAAGCCATATTTATTATTTTTTGCTCGCAGCAATATCTTTGTCTTTAAAATACTACAAGACGTGTTTTTTTAAGCAACCATACACATAAATGCCTATAGAAGGCAAAGGAACGCCATTACTCTTTTTTTTTTTAACTATCGCTCATTCATGTGTACAGCTCCATCCGAAATTGTAATGATTATTGAGGGCCGTCTGGACTAGTCTTGTCGCTTGGAGGTTTCCCACAGGTTACGGCCGTTCATGGCGCTTCGGTTTCGCTTCTCACGAAATACGGCGTTTCCTCCCATTTATTATTCAACTTATAGATTTTATTTCACGCTTGGTGAGATTACTTATGTATACAACATTGCGTTTGTTGAGTGCCAGGAAGTCCTGCGTAAAACAAATATATGGTTTAGCCTCACGGCGTACATAACAGGGTTCTTGACCACCATAGTGGGTACCCTGAAGAGCGCGAACCTAAACCAGGAACGAGGTCACGCGGCTCCTACGACATGCGAAAAACTAAGCTCAATGAAACACCCATGTTAACGATAAGCGAGACGATCTGTTGAAACAAATAGCGGCCAATCATGCAGGCCAGTTTGAATCCTCCTGTCGCTTCGCGAAGACGGCCCTGTCACCTCTTCAACCTTTTTTATGAAGAATGACAATGCACTGATTGTCTGAACAATATGCAGTGATTGTGTGAACCACCACCACTGACATAACAGAAAAACGTAAGGAATCAAGCATTTCAAATAACAAATTTCTCGGTATAGCTAAACGTAGTGCATGATCGCAGCCATGCAGTATATCGAAGCCCAGTTGATCCGCAATGTACGCACTGCCACAACTGCGTGCAGCGCGTTCTCACTTCCCGCTCTCGCGTGAGGCCCGCGCGAGACGGCATGTGGCCTGTGTGGTCGCGTTTATCGAGCGCGTGGGACGAGGCCCTCCTGCTGCGCCATCACCGCGCGATGAAGAGAAGCTGCGCGACACGCGCAGACTCGCGTTCGAGCCGCACCCCGGGCTGAGCGCTTTCTGTTCTTTCTCTCCCTCCCGCACGCTTGTATGCAAATCAACTGGCCTCATTACGGGCACACCCATGGGCTGCTTCTTCGTGCCATCCCTGCTGCAGTGACGGTGAACAAAAAGGAAGACAGAGCCCGCGCGCGGTCTCGTTCTTGCGAAACTTCATCGATTCTATACCAACACCCCTGCACGACTCCCGACGTATACTTTGTTCCCACTTTGGCTTTTTTTTTCTTCCCCTCAGCATAACAACCGCAGAGCCGCCCCACACAAGGAGATGCGCAGCAAGCTGCTCCATAAAAGCGCGTCTCTGTATACACGTGAGGGTTATAAGTCGAGTGCGGCTTTAGAAACACAATGATGGCGGCACCGCAGAGCGGCGCGGCTGCGAAGCAGTGCAGTATACCATGCGGGCCGAGATGTGTGGCGTGAGGTCGCGTGGCGGACAGATGCCGCCACGGTCACTTTTCTGTGTGCAGAACCGCATCGTATACGATCCATTATCGAGGCATGTATATGGGTCAGTGTAGAAGCGCGAGATGGAGGATGAATGAGGATAAATACGGAAAACTCGTTTGTTAAAGCTGTAGCGAAGACTGAATAATTATATCTATAGGGATGCACGCAGGTATGTGTCTGCATGTGCCTCGAAATTCCCCGATATTGCAACACTGCTCTCTCATAATTTGCAATGAATGTACTGTGTACAACATGAAGCACAACGCTGTAATAAAAGCAAGTGGCTATCAAAATATGCAAAGCTCCCTGCATGACACTCATTTCCCGCCATAATTCTATAACACGCAGGTAGAGACAAAGAGGAAAAACATGGCTGTAGCAATTCCATTTCCTCCAGGAAATGGAATCGCTAACTTATATATATATATATATATATATATATATATATATATATATATATATATATATATAATATATATATATTATATATATATATATATATATATATATATGTCTGTATATGTATTGTCCAGATGAAACTTCGAACAACTGACGCAAGGCGTTGTGAACGTATACAGGGCAATCCAGACACTACCTGTCACGCGGTGCGTAATTGCGGGCTTTTGTTGTGACGTTAATCACGAGGCCTGTTTTGCGAACAAGAAAACATTTCGATCCATCGCTGCGCAAGCAACGCGTAAATGTTAAAGGGGTACTGACACGAAAATTTTCAGTTGTTTTTTAGCGTCAAATGAAAGGCCAAGCCCTCAAGAGCCTGGAAAGGGTAGTGCTAAACGCGAGTGCCCCCTCCAAAAGTAATTACGGTACGTTTTTAAAAGTTATTTTCAGTTCCTACTGTACCCTGACGTCACAACACGGTATGAGCTTCTCATCACGTGCTCGTACAATTTATGGTGACGTTTCCACGACCGCTCCGCACCGTGGCTCCGTTGGTGATGCACAAGCGGCCATCTTGGAAGTTTTGCTACCTGACGTCATCATAACTAGCCAGACTGCTGCGTGAAGTCACCAGAATTAGTACTGTAGCCTGGACGTCAAGCTGTAGTGTCGATGTCGGTGGGTGCGCCATCGAAAAATTGACTTTATTATTGAAATAAAATATCTTAGTCAGCGTTTGCTGAGCTTCACACTTGCTCAGAGCCGTCTCTGCATACAGGAGATTTGTATGGCAGAGTAAACTCGCCTTCGAAAAAAGGTGCCATTACCCCTTTAATGCGTAAGACCACCAGAAGGTCCGCGATGCTCAAGGACTTGAAACATATGCGCCCTTCGCACACATGCCGCCCGACTGAATCCCGTTGAGCCCACGCACTCCTTATAATGTGCAATAACAGATGACGGGCGACCTGAGCTCCGTTAGGGCCTTCCCACGCACTGAAGGGACGCCACTCCATCTTTACCATAAACTGCGCCCCTCTCTTCTCTCCCAACTGTGGAGAGGGGAGAACTTATTGCCACTTCGTCTATATACGTACACACGCACACGCTCGCACGCGCGTTTACATTCACGTCCCCACCAGGGACGGAAGCGTCTAATAATGACCGCCTGGCGGGTCACTTCGGGTCACGACGCCCCCGTAGCCCTCCAAGCACACCCCCCCCCCCCCCTTTCTACTATACGCTGCGGGACTGTGGGCGCTGCAGCGAGGGGAAGGGGAGGAGGATAAACACGCGATGTACGAAACATGAGCCGCAGTCTTATTTCGCTAAACCAGGCGAAACAGGCGGCAACCGGCGGCGCGGGAGTTTTGAATGAAAAAGAAGCGCGACCCTAATCTGGGGGGGAACCCGATCATTAAAGCTGTCGGCGCAGGGCATGCTGGCCGCCGCGGCCGGCCGGCGCTCGCGCAATCTTCCAATAAACGCGGAAGAAAAATGGTGCGCGCTACGCTCTGTCTCTTCCGCTCGCTCTCTCTCTCTCTCTCATCTGAGAGAGCACGCCGATGCGTTTCTTGGCTGCCTCTTTTTATTGTCGCTCGTTGCCGACGAGTTGGTCCGTGCGTGCAGTATGTGTTTTGACACGGATGTACAAGCGAGATTAACCGGGCGTTTATATAGGCGTATATACGTATAAAGACTAAAGGCGTACAGTGGGGAGTACGCTGCAGTGCTCAAACACGTCTGGCCTTATACACTGTAAAAAATAGTTGTAAATTTACAGATAAAATACATGAAATTTCTGTACCGCGAAACAAACTTTCTGTGAATGTGCCATGAAGGAAATCTGTTAAAAAGAGAAACCGAAATTTCCTGTTATTCGTGACCTTCAGCAAAACAAACGACTCAAAATTGAACCTCCACAGTTTTAAATACTTCAAAGGTTACAAATGTCCATGAAATAACATTTCATGTTTTGCTGGTTACTCCCACAATGCTATTTTGATTTATTAATATTCAGAGCCTTTTGTGCGGTTCTGCGTTCATGCCTCGCGGGCCCCTACATTTACAAGATGGCTACCGCTCACGTCGAAGCGCGGCTATGCATGACTGCAGTGTAAAGCGCGGCTACGGCACTGTTCTGCTTCTGCTTTTCGTGCGTCTATCATTGAAAGGTGAGTGGTTTGCTTCTAACTAGAGTTCCTTACAACAAGAACTCGTTGATATGCCGGCCCGCTTTCGAAATTCGCTCTCGCGTAGTTTCTAATTCTGCTTTGCGTCGGCAGCGCGCGCGACCACAACGTTGTGCGAGAGCCGGAATTCCTTCCATGCTTTGGTAGAAATGCTGAAGAGGCCTTGTAAGTGGGTGCTTGAGGGAACGCCTGCTGTTGTACCCCATTTATTTCTTTGCTGTTAGCGGCAGCGTACGTCAAGGTATGCGAGTTTGTACTTGGACGGTTGCAGAGCGCATACTACAGCGTTCGCAGCGCACTTCATGTGCGTTCTCTGCGGGCAGCCATTAACGAGGTTTCGCTGTACAGAATAATGAGAGGTATTTGTTCATCTTACCCGCTTTGTTTCTTTATTACATCAAACCTGTGTATTCTGTGTTTCTGCACCTATTTTTTTCTTGATGCTTGGACCGACTTCCTTTAAAAACTAATGAAGTGCGTATAACTCAACTCAGCTAACCGAGCGACGTTACAGAGCATATATACTTTCTTTTTTAATGAAAGTGCAAACGTTTCCTTTTTTGTGTGTTTATTTACGTGTAATAGGTAGCTTTCTCCTGCATAGTGAACATGGCCCTGAGCAATGACGTTGTGGCTTGATGTACGGCGTTTTGTGTTTTGTAGTGGTCATTGCATGATAAGTTCTGCTTGGTTGTATAATGCTGTGTATCTTGAACATTGCTGGCGGGAATGTGCGAACGCATAGCTTCTTGGCATAGTATCATTGGATGACCTTCCTTACGAAGCTTTAAGTTCCTGGCGGAAGATAGATAACCTAGGTAAACCTAGTTTACCGAATGGACGTGTGGGGCACATCCACTCGGTAAACTGATACCTCGATTGACTAGCCAATGGGGCACGGGCTTGACGTGTACACGCGCAACCTTGCGTCATCGCATTCCGCCTGCGTTGCGGTGGAGCACGTCTTCTCCTCGGTAGGAGAAACTCGGCGCGTTTCGGATTGGCGTGTTCCCTGCTGAAGCTCATATTAGATACGCGGTTGTTATCCGTGGTTTACGCACAACGGCGTGAAGCCGTGAACACCTCTGTAAAGTGGGCTCAAGTGCGCTCGTAGTACAGGCGGTGAATCGTGGCACATGTCACATGTGATCTCTCAGTGAGCACCAACGCCGACGCCGCTGTTCTAGCCGTGCGTGAAGGCTTATTGTGGACATCGATCGTGACTACCTTTAAAGAATCCCAGGTTTTCGGAGAGGCGGACTTTGTTTTTAGTGGCGTATTGAAGGGCAAATGAATCTTTCGTTGGCTCTCACCCGTTTTGTTCACCAGTGCTTGGCGGCAGTAGTTATTAGACTTCTATCGTCGAACAAAAGTACCGACACAAAGTTTGAATGACGCAACCAAGTGTGTTCGATATGTGTGTACGAGATGTGTTCGCCGCTGAACGCAAAAATTTTTAGCTCTTTGAGGCGCACGTTCTATCGCGCGTGATGTTTAGGGCGTTCGAAAAAAAAAAAAAAAAAAAAAAAAAACATGCGCACGTTTTGGTCGACAGCTTTAGAAGGACATCCGTTCTATACCTCCGCCCTATCGACATGTAGGCCACAAAAAGAGCAGCTTGGCAGACAACGGCGGCTCCCGAACTGCTCAGACGACTGGCACATGACGGAATGGTCTGTGTGTTTTGCGAGCCATGCTACCGCGACAGATGGGCTTTGTTTATTTGACGGTGTTGTTTCCTGCCAAATGACGCCATGCGAAACTAACTGTAATTACGCTAATATTACCACTGAAAAAATAACATCTACTTCTTTAAGCGCATCACTCCCTGAATGAAGCGAATTGCTAATTAGAAATGTTCTGCGATTTGTAAACTCACAATATTCTATAGATTTTGAATATATATATTGTTTTGCTCTTTTGCGGAGAAGCAAATTTCATGCTATGTATAGTTTACAGCACGTAATAGGCAGAAATTGGCGTACCAGGGTGGGGGTTCAAGCCCCCCCCCCCCAATTAATTGTTAGATTTAGCATGTGTAAATATGCACGCACGAACATACTACATAAAGAGCGGTTGAACCCCTCCCCGAAAAGAATTTCTGGCTACGGCCCTGCAGGCTGTGCAACTCGTCTTCTGGCCCAATGGCGTAGCCCAACACGAAGGAGTTTTTCAGTACAAATATAAACCAATTGACCCTCTGCTTTTCATAAAACGAAGGACAGTTTGCTCCATCTCAGGTGGCAAGTTTTCCCAGATTGATACAGATCATTGGACAAATTTCCCCACCACGTGCCCTCCATAAATGGATTCCTGGTAACGAAAAACGTGTGACAGAAAGCGCAACTTAGTGGTTCGCTAGCCCAAATAATGAAATAGTCGACGCGAAGCAACCGTCATTGCGAACGTCATTGCGCATGCATTGTTGCATGCGCAATGACCTTGCGTAAACACTTTCTGCAATGGAGGTTCACTGAGCGCGCCCACGTGCTCTGGTGTTATTCGTCTGCATGCTTAGCCTCAGGTCCGTGCAAATGCGCATGCCTTTAAAGGCTTTTTGAAAGCATTAGGAATATGTTTCAATTAGGTATAGCATTTAATGTTAAAGATTCATTCTCTCTGAATTGGCAAAAATGTCTGTTACAGTCAGGCATTAGCCTCCTTTCCTTTCTCTTTAGAGCTTTACAGAAGAGCTTTCCGTTATAACAGACTTTTCTATTTCTTTCGGTAATTGCAGTTTTTTTATTTATTTCAGCGATGTATGTCTGCAGTCTCTCTGGCACCACCAAGACGACTGTCCCACGTTTCATGAAGTATGCCGCACTGCACAAAAACATGAATCTATTCTGCATGAAGTGCCCATTGGAACAGCACAAAAAAGTGTTCCGAGAGTTCCTTCTCTGAGCTAGTGCTACGAGATACCAAGGACGAAAATAGGACTGTAGAGAAAACGAAGAGTCCAAAAGGATTTATATGGTTCTGTGTCATGGAAGCCCTAAGGTGTCATAGTGCCCTAAGGTGGTGCTGCATCTCGAGCTACCAGAAGGTAAGAGAATAATTTGACAGTGGCCTGCTCCTCAAATTGTTCGCTGCTTTAATTTACCTTCTATTATTGAAATAATTTATTTATTTATCTTTATTTTATATCACATCTACAATGTCTGTAGTTCAATAATAATATTGTCTAACTTTTTAATTGTCTTCGTATGCTTGTTTGAACTCCAGGGTACAGTAGTTTCAATGACTACTTATCGCATAATTAACTTCATAACCTTTATTATTGCAGGCAAGTACAAGTGAAGATAACGTCGGAGACGTGCCGTGCTACCCTTTCATCATTGCCAAAGGTATTGTTATGGATATTTTCATTATATTGCTGAATATTTCTGAACAGGAAATATTTTGTTCCAGGACAGAACTTTCTGACTGCCGGGGTATTTACCATCTGTATTGATACCCATGCTGTGGTCGAATCCACCACACGGTGCCAGGCATTCAAGTTGATGCTCTTTACACACTTCGCCTTTACTATTGAATACCGCAAGGAGGTCAGCCTAACCCTGGTATTCACACAAAGGTAAAACTTAATGATTTTTCTGACTTTTTCAACAAGATTCATGCAACTAACTTAGATAAAGCCACATTAGATAGTACAAAAGTAGAGAAGTACTGGGGAATTTCCAATACCTGATACTACACTCTCACTTGGCTAAGTCAGTGAGGGTTCTGATGGAGGGTACGACTAAATGGAAATGTTCAACTTAAGTGTAAAACTGTCTACGGGAATCCTGAGCGGTCATGAAAGATTTTAAGTAATAACGTTAGTATATGGAACACTTGACGTATGAAGTATTTTTAAACACTGTTTAATGAGGATTTCGAAGGTGCACCAAGTAACACGACAATTTTCGTTTCGTTATATTAAATAAGACCTAGCACTTTTTTATGCAGTTCTGCTGCCGGAGCAAGGTGTGTGTCCGGGCTAGTTGGTATACCATAATTGTGAGCACAACGCAGAAAGAGAGACACAATAAACAAAGGACCGACGAGGATTGGTGGAATCAAGCGAGGATTCCCTGTAAGCAAAATGGGCACAGATTGCATCAGCAACACGTCTACAAGTTTATTTGGCATCTATAGCTACACATGACTTTTTCATATCTCTTATTGTTTGCAATGGAGAACATGTGCACGCATGCGCTTCAGGATGAGTATGTTTTTTCCTGATTGTCTGGGGCAATGCCATAAAATCCGTGGTGAAAATTGTGCCCGTGGTGTCCCATCATCCACTTTGTCCGGGTCTATCGAGCTACAATGGTTTCAGCGCAACTTTTAGCAGATCTAAATTGTGAAACCGATAGTGCCTCAATCATGCAATCATGCAATCGTGCGTGTGCACTTAAAAAATCGGATAGTTCGGCGCGGTTCACTGGTCCCAGCAAGCACATGCATTGTTTAATAACACCTTTGTTTTGTTTAATAGCATGGTAGCTTTGTTTTGACTTGGGCTATGCGCGAACAATGTCACAAAGCTCATACATGGTGGAAGCTTTTGAAGGTGAGGACCTTCAGCGGCACTCCGCAAGTTCACAAAAAAATTGCTTGTTACATTCCGACGGACAAACGATCAGTTGCCGACCAATTTCTTGGCGACAAAATGATCATCACGTGGGCGTGGTGATGTTGCTCCCGGAGGTACGTAATAAGGATGGGTTGGAGAAAACGTTTCGGCTTAATACACGGGGTCTTGGGCCGCCGGTCTCATTGTGAACGATGAACCTAATGACAGAAATTGTGGCTTTTACTCTTGTGCAAAACAGGTACTGGATTTGCGCATTCATCAAGAAAAATAAAATGCATTGATATAATAGTCATTCGTTAATTTTTTTTCTTAATACTCTGATAATTGGGCATTCGGTTAATTCAGGACGTTTTTTCCGGACCCGTGAAATGCGAATTAATGAGCTTTTATTGTATTTGGGTAAGTGATTAAAAGCACGTGAAGGCTTGCTCTGTGAGGA
>NC_051178.1:147254617-147319453 GCF_013339695.2 Rhipicephalus sanguineus | reverse complement strand
AAAATAAGATGCACCTTACCTACCGCCACGCCGATTCACCGTGCGTTCGGCTGCTGGTGTTCAGAACCGAGACATAAATACGTCACGCACAACTTCCCTTACCGTACACGCACCACTTCAATAGAGTCTTTTAGCAAGTTACGGAAATACGTACGCAAATACGGTACGGCAGTACGGTAGCGTTCCTCCTTTCCCGCTGGTTGTGCTTTGGCCGCTCAACGGCCGGGAAAGGAGGAGCGGTACCGTGCTGCCTTACCGTATTTGCGTACCGTATTTCCGTAAATGCTAAAAGACTCTAATTACACATAACCCCAGTTGAACAGCAAGCAAGGTATGCGTCAGCGACCACTCGAAGGACGCATTGTTGAATGTTCTTTGGAGTGCGCTATGAATTGAACCTGAACACCGACTGCAAAGCTAGCGCAAACAGTCAAGATTCACCTGTCAAAGTAAAGGCATCTCGCACGAAGTCACTGCGCTAATGGAACTATGTTTACGGCTCGGACCTAACGAACACCCGGGTGACGAAAAGAGACCGATGAAGCCACGAAGGTCTGGAAGGAAATGGCCGCCGCCACCCAATGTTGCGCGGGTGCAGCCTACCTTTGCGGTACTCTGAATTTTCAGCAATGTATAGCACGAATGGGGCGACACCGCATTCGTGCTACATTGCATGTGTTATAAAGACGATAGCCTTTCTTGGGAACTTAAACGCAGAAATTTTGGTCTGTCTTTCTGTTTGTCGGCACGTCACTCGATTCAGCCACCGGCAAAAGTTGAACCACTTGCCCAAGGGCCAGCCATCTTGAACGGCTGACTAGGTTCATACTTGTGTACATTGTTGATCAAAAAGCAACATTACGCATATCTGAGCGCAACATCACTAGGTAATATTATAGTGGTGTGTTCATTTAATGGAAAATACATAGACACGCAATTTTAAAGACCCTATATAGTTTCTTAAGCTGCGCTGAAAATGCGACTGCGCTGAAGCTTGCCTTCCTCCATGCCCTCTGCACGAGCTCATTGTTGTGTTTCGGTTTCGGTTCAGTATTGGACTGTACGAATGCCATGGGGCGCCGCTCTGGTATTCCTGTTTTACCCAGGCGACGTGTAAATAAAAGAGTGTGCGGAGAGTACTGGTTGAGTGCGGACGTTTCTTCTGCTTCGGCACTTCGCGCCAAACCGCGTGTTCGGGCTGGCTGGCGTCCCCGCCGGTCGCGTTGGTCACCGCCGGTCTTCGCCTGCTGCTGCGCGGGACTGCCAGCCCGCAACACAGCACTCATGTTTCCCGACGTATCTCACGCAGCGCCTCTTCTATCGTCTTTAGACGACATTTGCAGCGAAGCACGCAGATACGCGGCCAATTTTTTTTTGTTTGTGTGTTGTATTGGCGTTTTTGTTTGGGGTTATTGGGAATTTTACTACATTAGTCTGGCGAGCTCGCCGTTATCTAAAACCTTCTAATAAATGTCCACGTGCTCGTTGCACAATGGCGTGTACTATGTTCGTTTTTTCCGAGTGCGGCTCTTCTAGACCCCACACGTTCAGGAGCATTGAGAGGGCACTCCGCCACGTCACCGGGAAAGCAAGTTTTGCGGCCCGTTTTTACAAGTGCACAAGTAAAATCTCTGCGTTGCTCTTGAACCGTTTGAAGATCCATTCTTGTGGATCTTATGAAACCAGTGATAAGAGCTATGAGGGTTATATTGTGTCCTTCTTTCTGAAAAGGGGTTTGTTAATGACGTTAATGCCTTTTGTCTTCTCTTTCCTAAGTGTAATTTGTACACTTTTTAGGATTCGGTTCTGTTTGCACATATTTAGGAGCCGCCATGTAATTCCTTCTGCTCTGCATTATCACCCTTATGATCTTTAAATCAGGCACTGGTTAGGTAGTTAGCTAACTGGAACAAGATACCCGACCCGCTGTCCTGTTTAATTTCAAGACACAATTCTTACCGCTCGCTGAAACGTGCGCCGACTGTCTGCGCCCTAAAGCAGGCATTAAAATAATAAAATGGTGTACAGAAGGCTGTTGCGTGGAACTGTTTATTCTTTCTGTTTTTCCTTCTCCCATGCATGTCTGAATGCATTAAAGAAGTCAGACATCGTTTTCGTGCGTCCACTACTATATATATATATATACTAGGTACGGCAGTGTTCGTCAACCACCTGTTGCTGCGTTTATAGTTAATTCTCCTGTGGCTCAAAGGTGCGAAAAGCTGAAAGAAACGACCGAACAGGAAATACGCCTTTTCTTCTCTGATCGCTTCAATACATCTATTCTCGTCTTTTCCGTCGCAATAAGTGCTTGTCCAGTGTGTCTGCAAGGCAATTAATTGCAAAGCGTGCCTCAAACTCGACTAAGCATTGCTTTGTTAATTGCCTGTGTAGCCGATGGCCACCAAGCGAGTCGCTTGAGTGGCCCTTATTTCGAATCATGATTTTAACTGCGGCGCGACTGCTGATGCATAACGCTCGCCTCAATAGCTTATCTGTAACGTAAGTACAGTCGTGATGACTGTTATTCGTGCGATCCGTAGCAGTTTTATGAACAGTATAAATTTAGAGAAGAAAGCTACCACGATAACTCCTCAGATATTCTTGCACAGGCATTTTTTTTTTTATCATTCAAGACACGGTCGCGAAGATTGCTCCGCGTAGACAAATTCTAAAGGCGCACGTCCGGTTTTCGAGCGAAACACGAAAAATACGCTCAATCAAAAAAGCCGTAGATTGCAATCTGCGCGTGCGCGCGCGCCGACGCAAGTGTAATAGGCGAAAAAGCGTGCGCCGCCGACTTCTCGGTTGATATTGCCGCAACGCTCCCAATTTCAGATAAGCAAGCTGCCTCAGGGGGGCTCTCTCGCAATAAATCGTCGCAGGCAGGCCATGAGGACGGGTATATGTGCGAAAAAGAAGCTCCACAAGGGACCAGCACAATATGCCTGGAGCCGAGAGCTGGGTTTCTTCTATCCCGCTTTAATGAAACATTGCATGTTCTCATCTTTCATATTGCGAGTTTCCTTAGAACTTCCCCAAGTTTATATATATATATATATACATATATATATATATATATATATATATATATATGTATAGTGTGTGTGTGTGTGTGTGTGTGTGTGTGTGTGCACGCGCACAAGTAGTGCCTGGGCTCTCTAGAATCGCCCAGACGAAACATATCCATATATGTATAAAAGGTCACGCGTAACTCACAATAGGCCAATGTTTGCTTAATTCCGCTGAGCTTTAGTAGTATGCATAAGAGAGTGCGCTTCGTTAATTCAAATGACAAGTCAACGAACTCCCTGTGCCGCCTCCTATCGAACGAATTCGTTCTCTTCAGCAATATTGCCTACGCATGAATTTAGGTTCCGGTTTCAGTAACAGGCCGTTTCTCTAGCAAATAAAAAGTACTCAGTCTTCCAAAACGCGTAGAAAGACGGCTGGGTTATAGGCGAATTTAGTTTCTCGCACGAAGCTCCGCTAGTACCTCGACATGTGCGCTAACACCTCTGCCTGTATAACATTTGCAATGTAAATGTTACTCGTCAATGCATGGCGCTTCTGATTTCTTTTTAAAACAAATGCGCCTTCATAAGGTTCGCATCTTCAATGAGGCCTGCCACTTTTCGCACTGTGGCTCTTTATCGTTATTGGGTTTAGTTTTTTTCGATACGGACCTGGAATACTGCGGGTGCAGCAAGAGATGCTCAGTACTTCTTCCATTTACGAGCACGAACAAACCACATCTCCTTGCTTTGCCGGGAGAAAAATAACGTTTTGTGTACCCGGATTACCTAAGCGCACTCTGTGCATTACTGTTTCAACAAAGCAGCTGACCGTTACTGGAATAAGAAATTGCATTTCTTGATCGATTCTAAATCAAACGCCCTTTAAGCCACCGTTTTCAAAGCATCTCTCCAAATAGCACTGACGTTTGCTGTATACACGGCGTATGCATTGCGTTCTCCTCAGTGGTACAAAGTTTGCTCGGCTGATGTCCCGAAAGTCGCGGGTTCAATCCCGGCCGCCGGACGCAGCGGTCGCATTTCGATGGAAGCGAAATGCTATAGGCCTCGTGCGCTGCTGTTTCAAATCGGACATGCAGCGCCACTGCGGCGGCTGCTGGCGAAATGTCCCTGTTCCCTCCGCCAGACGCGCCTGGCCGCAGTAGGATAAACATGGCATCTAGCAGCGCAAATGTGTCTACGCGGCGAAAAAAATCGAATTCTGTCTACTGTTGCGTGTGCGGATGTCACAACAGCTACAAAAACACGGCCGGGAAAATGCCGAAGGTTCAGTTTTATCATTTTCCTTGGAAATCGTACGAGGCTGACCGGCTGCAACGCTGGATCGCAGCTGTTCGGCGGGCTCGGTAAGCAGACGCGTCCTGTCTTCGCACGGTTTCTGTCGCGTTCTCTCAAAGTAACATTAACACACTGTTGGTTCTCTTGTTTTCTTTTATTACTGTTAGCCCGAATGGAGATTTGTGGCTACCAGTGAAGCGCAAAACAGTCATCTGCAGTGCCCATTTTGTCGGCAACAAAGCGAGCACGATTGCCAGCCATCCAGCCTATGTACCAACTCTGTTTCCGCCGTGTTACAGAAGAAGTGATGCAGTACTGCCGGCTACAAAGCTCGACAGATACAACAGGTGAGTGATGAAGCTTACCCGTGAAGTGGTCATAGTCGGCAGGGGCGTAGCCAGAAATTTTTTTCGGGGGGGGGGGGGGGGGGGGTTCAACCATACTTTATGTATGTTCGTGCGTGCGTTTGTATGTGTGTGTGTATATATACGCAAGCAAAATTGAAAAATTTTGGGGGGGGGGGGGGGTTGAACCACCCCAACCCCCCCCCCCCCCCCCTTGGCTACGCCCCTGATAGTCGGCTGTGAAAAAATCGGTGCGATATTACAGCTCTTTACGACATTTAAGAATAGAAGAACAGATAGCTCAAAGATCATGTCGCGCCTCAGCGGAAACTGAAATTGTATTGTAGTATTCATTAAGCGTGCTAACAGCCATATTTCTACGCAGGGTTCGGCAACGTCAACGTCTCGCAGTGCTTCAAGCGCCTACATCCATGAACGCGATCACGGCGACTGCGGATTCCTCTGAGAACTCCTCGACTGACCTTGCAGACGAAATGATTTCATCACCGGAAGAAGCAGGCAAATGCACATCTGTGGTAAGCAAAAGATTCATATTTTTACAACTTTTTCAAGAGATTTCAGGCATGATGTTTCTTTTACATCATTGGCTAGCCAGGAATTTTGTATGGGGCACGCCTTTAACACAGAATAGGTGCTTTCTTTATTGTGAGGTATGAAAAAAGAAAAAAGAATAAAACCTCGGCCCGCACCATAATAATATAGCAGGCAACAGAATAGGTGCTGGGTAGACAGCTGTTACACACCCCCTTCCTAAATGACTAGCGGGCGGGCCGCCCCCTTCCACCCCCCCCCCCCCCCCCGACCCCTTGCGCACGCCTACGAACACTTACCCAGATGTGCCATCCTCTGGCCACGCCCCAGTTGTAAGAGTTTGCTGGAAGCACTGTGTTGTGACTGATATCACAGCGTTGGAGGCAATTCATTTCATGCATTGAAAGTCACAAGTATTCGATCGCGACTCCACTTTAGTAATCTGTCGTTGCTCAATTGTTTCTATCAACCAAAATATTAATCTTTGCTTGAGATCAACGCAACATTTCGATGTGTTCAAGTTCTTCTTGAGCACTTAAAACAAAATTTGACATTATGCTTTTGTATAACGTTTCAGATGACCCAGACAGATGCAGATTCTAACGGAGGTGTTTGCACTCTGTTCCTTTCCGTGGCGGCAGAAGACGTGGCATCTACTCAAGTTTCCCATGCCAACACAGTTGAGAAAAGTATACAAGCAAGTGCCTCCGTAACATCGACAGCCACTGGACCAAACGAGCGCAGTTGTGCATTTTTGGGGTACAACTCTCTGATACAGAGACAGGATGCTTTTCGCGAACTGTGTGGTGTCAACGCAAACGTCTTTGCTATGTTGTTGTCTGTGCTTTCATCCATTACGGTGAGAGAGGTGGATGTGCCAATTTCTCAGAAGTTGTCCATATTCTTGATGAAGATGAAACTAGGGATTTCATTCGCCAGCATTGCAGTGCTTTTCGGCCTCCATCGCACAACAGTTAGCCGCATATTTTACTTTGTATTAACTAATCTGTTGCATGCAATGAAGAAATGGATACCGGAACCATCGCTTAGAGCTGTACAAGCCACAATGCCCTCATGTTTTAAGTTGCACTACCCGCGCTGCCGCTACATAATTGATTGTACCGAGCTCCGCACGGAAGAACCACCCACCACAGAACAGAAACGTGCCCTCTTTTCACACTACAAAGGTGGCTACACTTTGAAGTTTTTGATAGGCATATTGCCAAATGGAACAGTCACCTTTGTATCACAGTCGTATGGTGGCCGCACCTCAGACACTCACATTACGCTGGAATCAGGGTTTCTAGATCGTGTAGGGCCAGGAGACGTTGTTTTAGCGGACAAAGGTTTCCCTGGAATCAAAGCACCCGCTGAAAGCCAGAAAGGCATTATTGTGCTGCCGCCATTTTCTAAAGGGAATGTTCAGTTTACCCATGAAGAATTAGAACAAACCTACCATGTCGCACAAGTGCGTATACACGTCGAAAGAGTGATACAGAGAGTGAAAATGTTTGGCATAGTGAATTCAAGGGTGCCAATTGAACTGATTCCTCACATGACAAACATTATGCGTATGTGTTGCATTCTTGTCAATCTCCAGCCGCCCATTATTAATGAGCCAGGTAATCCAGACACGGAACTTGTTTGAATGCTCATGTTGACAAATTTTTTCGCCCAAAAACAAGCATTTTGAATATGCTTGGCCGAGGCTGACTTGACTGAATGGTCCTCTACCGTGCTGTAAACCTATCTTTGAGCAGACTTCTGTTGTGCGCAGATGCCGGGATAAGACAGCGCGCGAAATAATTGAGGCTCGGTAAATTGACAAGGCAGGTTCGTTGTGCGTAAGCGCTCCTTCGATCTTATTAACAAAAAAAGCCGGCAGATCCCACGCATTGTGGGAATCGATGTAATGCGAAGCAGCCAGCAAAGAGCTGCATACATCGTCTTGTATGTCATTGAGGAAAATGCGTGTCATGGTTTTCATGTTAACTCCTATTATTTATGTTCGTCACACAGTAACGTCGCGCAATACCAACTTCGGGGTCGATCAAGCTAGAGAAACGGCCGCCAGCGCCCCATGAACGTGGCACGCAAGTCATGCTGTACATGACATACGTGTCATGACTTTCATGTTAACTAGTGTTATTTATGTTCCTCACACGGTGTCGCAAGATACCAATTTTGATGTATATCAAGCTAGCGAAACGGCCGCCAGCACCCCATGAGCGTGGCACGTAAGTCATGCTGTAAATGACATGCGTGTCGTGATTTTCATGTTAACTCGTGTTTTTATGTTCGTCACACAGTCACGTCGCGCAAAACCAATTCCCGGGTAGATCAAGCTAGCGAAACAGCCGCCAGCGCGCCATGATCGTGGCACGTAAGTCATGCTGTACATGACATGCGTGTCATTATTTTCATGTTAACTCGTGTTATTATGTTCGTCACATAGTCACGTCACGCAATACCAATTTTGGGGTAGATCAAGCTAGCGAAATGGCCGCCAGCGCTCCATGAGCGTGGCACGTAAGTCATGCTGTACATGACATGCGTGTCATGATTTTCATGTTAACTCGTGTTATTTATGTTCGTCACACAGTCACGTCGCAAGATACCAATTTTGGTGTATATCAAACTAGCGAAACGGCCGCCAGCGCACCATGAGCGTAGCATGTAAATCATGCTGTACATGACATGCGTGTCATGATTTTCATGTTATGACTTGTCATTTAGGTTCGTCATACAGTCATGTTACGCCATACCAATTTTGGTGCACATTCGATGAACCAAGCGACCAGGAGAGCACAAAGTCGTAGGCGGCTAGATAGATAGATAGATAGATAGATACGCTCAAAGTCGCAGAAGTTCGCTAAGAAATGCTTCGCATTTAAAAAACTTGAATTTTTGTCATCACGTAGGGGATAAATCTTATGTTCTGGAAGAGATGACGCAGTGGCGCACGTGTTTGTGGTAAGGGCTTTTTTTTTTATTGATCTGTTATTTTTGGGAGATATCTTGTCTGATTTTGATCGTATTTCATAAATAGGCAAGCTCGCCCAAGAATAAAACTGTTAGTTGAAGTCAGCACTCTGTCCCGTGTCTTCCTTGTGTTAATCATCTGGTTTGTGCTGTATTTTACCCATGAACCTCTACCGTGCTTAGTGATGTTTCCAAAAGAGAAATTCAGGTTGTTCGCTCAGTGGCTAAGCCAAGTTTTTCTGCAATGTTGAGCTGCCGAGGATGATGGCACATACACTTTGGCTAGTGGGGAGTCAGCATAGCAGTGCTGGCGTAGTGTTTTTGTGTACCGAGTCAGTACATGTGATGAATAGCAAATAAAAATACATGTTAAAGCACAATTTTCTGCGGTTCATTTCAGTTGCACGCACATGTTGGTACCTGCACGTGAGCTCAGACTGGAAGGTTCTCAAAAGACACATGCATCACTGCAAGTCTAAAAAATGTCTTGTCTTTTTTTTTCAAGGAAAAATATTTGTACAACAGTCATATTGACACAAAACTGTGAAAGTAAATATCCAGCACAATATTACTGCCAAGGTGTGTTGATAATCCAGAGCATAAATGACACGCATGTTTCTGTATTAGTTTTTAATTGTATCACAGTGCCCATATTCTTGTCAAGGTACAATGCAGAAACTCTTGTGCAGAAATTAAGATGAACATTGCAACACAGTACAAGTGAAGTGGGACCACCATTCGTACACTGTTGTGACACATGTCTAAATATGTTCAGAGAGACAAAAAATAACACACTAGAAAGACAATTGCATTGGAAGTATTAGCACAGACATCTCCAATGCACAGTCAATTATGTGCCAGTCTGTTGTAAGCGCACGAGAGTACTTGTTTGAAAGTATTGCAGGAAACCACAGCACGAACATTACCAGTTATTAGCAAATACATTACTGTGTATTTACTGCATTGTTAAGGTGCACATGAGCTAACTAAAGGTCACTGCGGGCACTAACTAGGCATCGTTGCACGAGAATGCTACAAAGGAATACTGACAAATGTATTTTTGCCTAGTGGACTTTGCAAAAGCATAAGCTAAAAGCTCAGGATCAGGGCTATGTGCTCTGCCGGGACACAAAAAAGTGCAAGAAAATAAATGCCATGAAACAGTGACTAGGCTACTATTTATCACAGGTGCCCGTGTACTCTGCAATGTCAATACTGCCGGGACTGGTTGCCCCCTGTCGGCTAGGAGCCTTAACGCATTAGTGTGCGAAAGCTCGTTATGTTAATCCACATCATGCTGGTTGCGGGAATCTCTCCAGTGCACCAAAACACGGCTTCAGCTCTTCTGCTTTCCCCAGACCACTTATTAGTAGAAACATCACCTCGTTTGTCAATTGTGGTATCAGTCTTAATAGCAATATGACTAGAGCTGGGGATCTCAAGTATGTTGGCCCCAGGGACCCTGCTAAGCTCCAATAAGTGTAAAGGACCCCCCCCCCCCCCCCGTGGTTTCATGCAAGCATTTTTCATTTGGTCGCTACAATCACGTGCAATAAGTTCAAAGGCAAGGTGATATAGAAAATGTAGTCACTGACATATAACTGAACTCACTTTCCTTGCACCAACAAATGGGTGTGAGTAATGAAGGTTGCTTAGATTAATCACACTGTGGGTGTGCAATCTAATTGACTTAACGAGTGCGGAACCAGGGAAAATTTATCAGTGGCTCGTGGAACCCTGAGGAATGGCCTGCGGAACCTGCATTTCGACGAAGGTGAAAGAGGCCCGTGTACTGTGCGATGTCAGTGCACGTTAAAGAACACCAGATGGTCAAAATTTCCAGAGCCGACCACTACGGCGTCCCTCATAATCATATCTGGTTTTGGGACGTAAAACCCCAGATACTATTAAAAAATACTATGGCCTGTGAAACTTACTTTGAGAAACCATGGACTAGAGCAATATCACAGGTGCAGTACTCACGGATTCAAACACATCAATTTTTTTTTAGTATAACAACTGGTATGTGTAATTGCTCGAGATAACCATGTCGTGTTGCGACGAATCTGGTCTCTAAAGGTAATGTTGGCTTTGATCTACGCGTTTCAGTCGAAATTACGTCATTATGAACCGGACTACAGTAGAAACGAAAGTATGTGCGTTACTTAGCCCTAAATTGTCCTGTTTTAATCCATGAGTACTGTACATCACATTGCACATAAAAGAAGCAATATATGAGAACGGTTTTAGACGCGCTTAACTATTTCACTCAACAAACGTTCAAAATAAAAGATCTCAAGCTTGGGCACATATTCTGCCAGGAATTCTTCGTCACGTTCTACGCATACGGTGACGCTTTGCTGAGATGAATAGACGTGAAGAAGGGCTTCCCCGATACCTAGAATGTAAAGCATAATCATCATCTGGGAATAATATTGATGCGTCTTCTTCAGACGAAGATGCCCATTCACATAGTGGATGTACGGCACGAAGCTTGCTTCCTTTTCATGGTCGATGAGTTTCTGATCCTTTAAAGAAAATGGGCACTTTATCTCGACCAGACACATTGCTCCATTTGAATCTAAAATGCCGTCTGGGCTGCAGCATAGCCACGGTTGCTCAGGGTGGATGAAAAGACCAACCTGCGAATGAAAGAGTGGCATAAGTTTTAAGCTTTCTGTCAAAATTTGCATGTATATTTACTTCATGGATGACAGTGCCAAGTGCGGCGGACAGCTCGGCTCTGGCTTCACTTTCCATTTGCTTTCCTGCACAAAGTATCAATAAAGGACGACACCACTGTCAGCACCAGTAAATGTTTCTCAATTAAATATCCGTGAGCTTCTTTCCTACAATTTAGCACACTAAATTATCTAGCCCATGTTTAAATTCTAGCTTACCATAAGAAGTTGCAGCTGATGTAAAGAACCTTGGCCTCGCAAGGGAGCTTGCAAGGGTATCAAAGTTGTCGAGCCTGGTTTTGATGCGATGTGCACTGCTGCTCGTTATCCGCAGACGCCGTTCTTTGTGCCACCTGCGATAAGGTATGCTCATCAGTAAAATAAAACACAGGTGGATGCACCAGGATGCGCCAACAAACCTTCCGACTGATGCTTGCCGCCTTGTTGCTAAAGCAATATCAACAGCCTCATCTCTGCTTTTGGCTATCACACTCTGATAGAAGCATTTCTCCTTTGCTGAGCATGTGGATAACATGTCACGCTTTTTGAGCCTCAGTGGCGATTCGGTGGAAACTTCAAACGTATGGTGAACCTGCCGCTCATTATCAAAAATTTTGTTTACGAGGTCGCAGTGAGACCTGTCAACTTGCTTGGCAGCAACAGCGACGACAGCATCAGGTGCCTCAATCGCGCTGCTTTCTTCAAAATTTAGCACATGCCTGAAAGCGCAGTTCACGTCAGGAAACTGGCTGTGCATGACTGTCGGGCTGAAAGGCCTCACGATGGGCTTGATGCTGAGACGACCTAGATGAAAAACAGTTGCATATGTTTAAAAAGATGATTCCGCAAAATGTAAAGAGACTCTCACACTTACTCGGGAAAAGTTCGGCGATGGTCTTTTTTGTGTCCAGACTTGGGCGCGTTGACGGCTTCTGCCAAGCGCACGGCAGGTCGGTACACGACGTGTGTTGTTGTTTGTTTACATACACGGCCAGCGCCGCGCCGTGCTTGCACCAGCCACGGCATCCAGCCTTGCAAGTGCAGTAACCTCGAAGAATCTTCCTTTCATGCGCTGATAACTGGTGGAAGAAAAGTACACAGCCTGTTTATGCCCACGCAGATGTGTTTCCAGACAATCCACACAACAGAACCAGCCTTCTCGAGTGCGCAAGCCTGAACTGCGCAGCCGAAAAAAAAAAATAGGAGAAAGGTTTCATGGAAAATAATCGATCACTGCGTACTAAGTAATGCGGTCATTCGACGACTAACACCGCTGCAAAACTGAGAGACAGACAATTCAGGCGGTCGTTTTTCCGCTGCTAATGTGTCATTTCAACCATCACAGCTTTCTGCTAATGCGCGGCGGCGGTACGCCAGGCTGGCGCTAAACAGTAATTACTATCGCATGCCAAGAAAAATGTTCACTCAGACACTCACCTCTAAACGCACGTCGTACTCAACGCTCTTCATCTGGGCGACGCATTTCCCGAAGATCTCGGACGGGCCGACGGCACTCAGCTCTTCTCTCACGCTGTACACGTGGTTAGCGGCGTACAAATCGTCCCCGCGAAGCAAACTGCTTCGTTTGAAGTACTCTTCAACGTTTGTAATTCGTTTGTAGCCGCAAAATAACACACGGGGCTCGTTATGCGATGTCATTTCCCCGCACCGACGTTCTCCGCGCTCAACTTCGTGCTGCGCGCCGCGAAGGGAACAAGGACAAAATGCGCGATGTGGCCGCATTGGCGCTGCGCCACCCGGAGAGCGGTGGCGCCATCAAGTGAGCGCACGAGGACTATAGAGGCCCGTGTACTGAGCGATGTCAGTGCCCATTAAAGAGCACCAGATGGTCAAAATTTCCGAAGCCCTCCACTATACGGCGGGCCTCATAATCACATCGCGATTTTGGCGCGTAAAACTGCACATATTATTAATATTAATTGCATGCATTGCTTTGTGGAAGCGGTAATGTACATATAGTTCTGCCTTATAGTTTCATTGTGCGACACGCGCGCTAAATAGTCTGCGACTGTGTTTCTTGGGACGTGTTGTAACCGGGTTTTTGGATCAACCTCACCGCTGACTCCAGTTGTCGTGCCGGTGTGTTTGGATCCGTCCCTTCTCGACAACCATGCTGTTGCTACGAGAGGGCAGCGTCGTACCCGGACTCCGTTTGGTAGCGTAGTCGAGTCTCCGGGTTGAGGAACTGATGCTAGCAAGTTGGGAAAACAATAACAAGTTTACTGACACTTTTCGTACACTCAATTACATAGTTACAAGGAAAGAGTTCAGCGACGAGCGCATTGGATGAGCCTGTTACCGAGGGCTCAGAGCCCCATTTCTCACTCAGCATCGTCGTTTTAACCCCTCAGTTTGGCTCCTCCCTCTTGATGACCACCAATCACACACATGACACCTCCCACCATGGCACAGTCCATTTCACTGTCGCGGAGGGGTCATGGCACACTTGAAGCGGCAAGAGTCCTGCGGTTGTCGACACGCAGGTGGGGGAGAAGCAGAACAGGTTCCTCGTGCTTGCCCATGCAGATCTTTTCCCGACGCAGCGAAAGGGTTGCGGAGACTCCCGTCCAAACATACCCGTCAGGTGGCTTCGGCAGCGTACCAAGCCAAGCCCAGGTGGTCCATTGTCTCCGGCATCGCCGTCCCAGACTTTGAGGCCGAGATTCTGCCCATTGTTGGTCACTCGCCGTCCCAGGAATTTCGTTTCCAGGAAGGATACAGGTGTTCTAGCAGCGTGAGAACACCTCGTCCGCCGATTCTCTTGGTCAGTGCTTCGCCACCGACCAAGCCGGTCATAACAGCCTCCTCCCTCGCCAGTGGAGAAACGGAGGGTAGCAGCCATCGCTGCTGCTCGAAGGGTCGACGAAATTCGCCACCGTTGAATGTCCAAAGCTCGTCTTCGCTTGAAGCATTGTCTGGTCAGTTGCAACCCAAATTCAGCGGCCTCTCTGAAACTCAACCACATGCAGAGCAAGCACTCGGCCGCCTCCGAGCAAACCAGGCCAAAAGAGGGTTGGTAAACAAATTTTCATTATTAGCTTTATACGAAAAGCTGACACTCAAAACTCTCAGGACTTGCTTATGCTGAGGAACCGAACGTGCTACATTACTCAAACAATCAAATAGTTGCACGAGAAAAAAAACCTCAAATATCAATTTCGAGACATTGGAAGAGCACCCCAGACTCGCTTAGAAAGAGCGGCTAAGCGCGTCAGCGTTTCCACTCAAATTTTGCCCTTCTTATCCTTAATGTCGAAAAGATATTACCTAAAAATCAAGCTCCACCTCAGAAGGTGACTGTTCTTAGATGTCGCGGTTTGCAGCCAGGCAAGGGGATAACGATCTGTATCTACGCTGAATTTGACGCCTCCGAGATTACACTGCAACTAATGAATGGCCTACACAATGTAAGCGCACTCCCTTTCTGAAGCGCAGTACGCCATCTCTCGAGAACTCAATTTTCGGCTCAAGTAGAGCACGGGATGTTCATTACCTTCGTCATCCCTCTAAGATTGAACGGCACCTAGGCCTCGATCGTTCACATAACTCTGGGTCGAAATCCTGAGCTCGCAAAACCGGACGGTTAATCAGTACCGCCTTCACGCTTAAGAAGGCAGCTTCCTTCTTTTCATCTTAGACTACTTTCGCCTGTTCTGTCCCGCGAAGAACATCGGTCAAGGGGTGGCCAACGATGAATAAACTCCCGATGCAAAGACGGCATTCCAGCGAGCCCCAAAACGCCCCTTCGTCCTTCTTTGTTTTGGGCCGTGGATAGTCTGCTACTCCTGAGCTCTTAAGCTCATTAGGTTTCCTAAAACCTAGGCCTACGCCGTGACCTAAATAGTCTACGATTGCTCTTTAAAACCGACCTTCTCATCCTTTACAGTCAGAACCCCAACGAAAGGTTCGACCGCGTCTCATTCCCCTGAACGATCGCTAACATCTCAACGTCAGGAAAAGCTTAATGATCCGCTCCAGTGATCACCTGATAACTTATTCCTTCACAAGAAAAAGAACAAAACATAACGGGATAAACACTGTCTTCTAACAGGTTCATTCTGTTAAAGCTACTTGCCCATGCCAACGCCTCTGATAAAAACCACTGTGCTCTCCTGAGCGCCTCAATTACTCTCAATCCTATACATAGTTTTCACGGACGTCACAACTGGGGCTTGTGGGATAGGTGGCCGCCATGATGGTGAACTGCTAGCGCGGTGTTATCGTTGGGTGCGTGTGCAGGTCCGATATTTTCGCGTTGTGCGGGCTCAGTAACAGCGCGGCGTCGCAATGCCGATGTGTGCGATGACTGGCTGCAGTGCGAGAAGCACGTCTGCCGCACAGAAAACGGACCTGGAGCCAAGAACCGGGCTCTACCGATTGCCGAAAGTGATAACTCGGCAATGCGACCGCACGAAAGTGTTGTCGGAGCAGCGTCGGCGTCTCTGGCTCGCTCGCATCAACAGAAAGAGCCTCAAGAACCTGGATTACCTCCGTGTATGCGGTCGGCGTTTCATGTAAGCAAAACAGGACGAAGCGAAAACTTCAAAAAATTAACGCCACCGCTTACAATCGCCTGCAACACAGCCGTCGCTGTGTGTGCAGCGGTTTAAACCTCGCAGGAGCTCTCCGGGTCGCGTTCGAGCCCGTTCCGGATCTTCTGCTGCTTAACGGGCACCTTCGACTGCGATCCGCGCGTACTGCAATCGAGTTAAAATGTCACTGTCTGCACCAAACTGCTGAGTTTAACGTGCTCGATGCGTGTTGTTTGTACCGTGCATTGAAACTGCCGTTCACATCGGGCTACTGATCGCGAGTGCCTTCTGTAATTTTGCGCTGTTCGTAACAGCTTGTAACGAGACCGTTTTCGCGCTGAAGTCGCAATTTCACATGCAACAGCGCGCCAGGTTTTCACTGTTGATGTTTTGTAATTTGCAGGACAGCCAGCGAGTCTAATGGACAACACAAACCCAGATTGGGTGCCGAGCCAACACTTGGGATACAGCAACCGCACAGCACCGGGCGTAAACTCTACTTCTCGGTACAAGCGCGCCAAAAATCGGCTGGCAAAAAAAAAAAAAGGGGCCACAGCCGCGAACGCAGCTAACATTCAGCCGGCAGAGGTTGACCATCCTTCGCCCGAAATGGTCGATGCAGACGATCACTTCAGTCAAGAGATGCCTGCTGAATAACTTTACCTCGCTCAACACGATGACGCGCTTGGAGGGTACCCGCTTTGCTGTCACGCCGCTCACACGGCCACTGGTGAAGTAGTTGTGAGCCTCAAGTGACTTGTAAGCTTTCATTTCGGTGAGCGATACGTGGTTCGTCCGCAGCACCAAATAGTTCACGATGTCGGCATGCGTCGTAACCGGTAGTATAGCTCCACTGCCGTCGTCGTGTCAGTACCGGCGCACAACGTGTAGGGGTCAACTCCATCGCACATGCTGATCTTCGCTTCATAACGTGCACGCGTCGGATCCACCAGCTCGGCAAAATATGACGGGCAGAATTCCTTCCGCCTGACAGGCGCCATCATTCAAACACTCGATAGCTCGCAAGGTAGCAAAATCAATGACTACCACGCCGACAGACTGCAGGAAGACAGCGATGAACACTCGTGCGCACGCTTGGGCATGCTCGCGCGCGTTTGTCGCTGTTCTCCAACATGGCGGACACCGCCAGCCGACGACGGTGTGACGTCACATGAAAACTATGTATAGCGTTGCAAAAGACAAAGTACAACTAACCCTTCACCTAATCCCTCTAAGTTCTTCTAAAACCTGATCCTTACGTTACGTTACAACGCACATTGTACAACAACAACAAAAAAAAAATAACCCCAGGTGCAATACACTTCAAAAGCACCTCAAACATTTGCATTGGTTTTATGCTAAAACCTTGCACCAAATGCCTGTCAATTCCAATAGCGCGTAACGAAAACTGCACCGCTCAGTGCCAAACTCATTTCGGAAACTGATGCAGATATCTCTCCTCAAATGCTTATTCACCCCAAATCGACATGTGAGTGAACGCATACGATATCGCACATAACCTTTCAAAACTACAAAAATTAGTTTTCGCACTAAAAACACCTTCATCCTAATGATTAAAAGAAAACTTCGATGCTCTCTTCAGCCCTTTACCACTGCGCGGTTTTTCTTCTTAAACCTTTACACCGCATCTCATAACACACAAAAATAAACTGGCTGAATTCTACATTCCTAACAAAACAATAAGTAACCCTAGTTTGCACGCACCTGCAAAATTACTCGAACTGACCGTTCCCCTTTTCTCAATTAGATTCGCTTGAATCGTACCCGATGGGGCCGCGGTCCAGCCGACTTTCTAGCTCGCCAGAGGCTACAACATGCACGAGCCAACAGCGGCATTCCACAGTCACGCTTCATTCGGCACTTCGGCCGGCTCCCTTCTGGAAGGCGAATGGAATGCCAGAAACGGGGGGGGAACCCTGTCCATTCTCCCTTTGTGCTCGCCTCCGCGCGGTGCTTTGTTACCCGCCGTACACTGGTCTTTCGACTTTGACCCAGGTGCTTTCCCGAAACTGCCAATCTCAACCTCGCCTTCCGTCGTGGGAGCGCACCTTGCTTTCTCCCTCTGCGCCCCTCTCGCTGCTTGCGGCTGAATGAATGCCTCAATTTACGTTTCCGCAAACCGTCCTGTCGCCTACCCTTTTGTCTTTTTCGCGCCGGGTTGGGACCTTTCTTAAGCTTACTCTGTGCCGAATGCCTCCGCCGCTTTCTTTTTCTGCGCTTTCGGCAAACATTCTTTCTCACGACGCCTTCATCATCGCTTCGGGTCGCGACATGCGGAGTTGTGCAGCTCGTTGGTGTTTCTGCTACACTTTCTATCTCGCTCCCACCTCTCGAGTTTTCCGCTACGTCGGACTGTCGGGCCAAATTATCCGCGTCAACGCCGATAAAATCTAATGCTGCGCCCTCACCGACGGTATCGCTGCACCCCTGAACAGTCGCGTCTTTGCTATGGTCGGCCACTATGCTAACCGTGTTTGCTTTTGACGATTCCGAAACGTCCCTGTGAGGCACGAAGGTCTCCAGATCCTCCTTGAGCCCATTAGGGCAGCTGGTACAAACCTCGTCCACGCAAGGAACGTTTTCCGGAATTGTCCCTAACACTAGACCGGCCAAGGCCTCATTCGCAACCTGCTCTCCTTTCATGCTCTCTTGAAACGGTGGGCCTTTCTCTGGCGCGATCTCGAAAACGGCGACCTGTCGCTCGTTCTCAGGAGCAGGATCAGTTAGCATACCATTCTTGCTCGCCTCTCTCCTGTTTGAAATTCCGAATCTCCGGAATAAAGATGCCTTTATTACATCGTAGTTGTCCGCGTCCTTCTCACTGAGTCGCGCCACAACCTCAAGTGCCTCACTGGGCAGAACTGACAATAACCCCTGAGACCAAGTGTCTCGTTCAAAAGACAGTTCCTCACACATTTGTTCAAATTTTGCAAGATATAGACAGATATCCCCTGATACCACATATGGCTCCATATACCTTGACATCTTGAACTCTGCCTTCTTGTTGAGAAGAGGTACCACTAGCTGGGGACAATTGCCCGACCTCTTACTCAACTCCCGGAGTTCTACCTTGACTTCCAGTTTGCGGAGCTCAATCTCTTGCTTACGCCACCCTTCCTCTCTTTCACGCTCACGCCTCTTTTCTTCCCTTTCTCGCTGTCTGAGCTGCTCTTCCTTTTTTTGTTTGATGCCTTCCCATTCCTCACAGAGCTCCTCATCATCAGCCCCCAAATTGATAATCGCCTGTATGAGTAGGGGTTTTCGTGTCTGACCCTTTGTATCGATCGACAATTCCTGACATAATAGTAACAAGTCCGACTTATGCAGCTTCCGCAAATCCATGATCGTTCTGAGTGCCCGCTACTTCCAAAATAACTATCCGAGAGTACGTAACCTTGAGTCTCTCGGCAAAGTTATCTACCAGATCTAAAACCCTCGTTTAGAACCTGGTCCACATCAAAGGAAAAGCCAAGCACTCACCCACACGTGATCGATGTTTCCAGACAGCTGCAATCCCTTAGGCCGACTGTTGTTGTCGCTTGTAGCTTCAGATCCCAGCGCTGATCACCAGTTGTTGCGACCGGGTTTTTGGATCAACCTCACCGCTGACTCCAGTTGTCGTGCCGGTGTGTTTGGATCCGTCCCTTCTCGACAACCATGCTGTTGCTACGAGAGGGCAGCGTCGTACCCGGACTCCGTTTGGTAGCGTAGTCGAGTCTCCGGGTTGAGGAACTGATGCTAGCAAGTTGGGAAAACAATAACAAGTTTACTGACACTTTTCGTACACTCAATTACATAGTTACAAGGAAAGAGTTCAGCGACGAGCGCATTGGATGAGCCTGTTACCGAGGGCTCAGAGCCCCATTTCTCACTCAGCATCGTCGTTTTAACCCCTCAGTTTGGCTCCTCCCTCTTGATGACCACCAATCACACACATGACACCTCCCACCATGGCACAGTCCATTTCACTGTCGCGGAGGGGTCATGGCACACTTGAAGCGGCAAGAGTCCTGCGGTTGTCGACACGCAGGTGGGGGAGAAGCAGAACAGGTTCCTCGTGCTTGCCCATGCAGATCTTTTCCCGACGCAGCGAAAGGGTTGCGGAGACTCCCGTCCAAACATACCCGTCAGGTGGCTTCGGCAGCGTACCAAGCCAAGCCCAGGTGGTCCATTGTCTCCGGCATCGCCGTCCCAGACTTTGAGGCCGAGATTCTGCCCATTGTTGGTCACTCGCCGTCCCAGGAATTTCGTTTCCAGGAAGGATACAGGTGTTCTAGCAGCGTGAGAACACCTCGTCCGCCGATTCTCTTGGTCAGTGCTTCGCCACCGACCAAGCCGGTCATAACAGACGCCACGTACGGTGACTAGCAATCCACCGATATGCTTTTTCGCTTTGATGGTCCGTCGTCTTTATATCTTTTGTACTTAGTGCACTGTAGAGCTGCTGCCCTAGAAGAAGCGACGGTAGACAATTTGAACACTCTCTTCCCTGATACATTGCTCACGGGTAGAAACTAGACAATTTAGGGGTTTCGTTTAGAGATTTCGTACTTTTGATTCCACCGTCTTTAGATTGTGTCCGATCGGCGTAACTGGCACACTTACATCAAAGCCGGCATCAGTTTTGTTGGCCGGATTCGTGGCGACATGACGCGGTTATCTGAAGAAATTGCGCATACATATATCATATACTTGAAGGTTTGATGTCTCGTATCAATCCGTGAGATAGCGAAATGACCCCTGAAAGGTAGTCAGATTACCTTACTAATTACTTTTCTAAAATATTTTAAACGTAATTAAGAGACATTACAAGTTACAACTGGTCGGAATGAATGATATTAAATTCTTATTACTTTTGAAAAGTAAAGGAGCTGCTTTCTCAATTTAACAAAGGTTCGGATGCCACGGGGCTTTTCTGTGGACCATGCCTCGTTCCCACGCTCGATGCTTGGCAGTCAGATTACCTTTTCTTTGTTATTTTTCTTTCTTTTTTTGATAAATTCTGTGTGCCATGAGGGAAACGGACAAGCTATATTTTAGTCAAATGTTACTGGGAAAGTAATGAGTAAATTTCTTGAAAATTACTCGCTTGAGGTAATTCATGGCATTACTAAATTAGCAGCCCACAAAAGTATTCACTACATTGGTCATTATAGCAAAAAGTAATTACAGTTAATTTCATTACTGCTAAGTCTGTTGTAAAAAGGGGACATTGAAGTTTTGTGTGTATGCGTTCCATCTTGGTTCCCCGTGATCTTCGACTCTGAGCCGAATACACAAAGCTTTACTTTTGTATAGGCGCTGCGCCGGGATTGGCTGAACTCTTCTCTTTAGAACAACTACAGCGTAAGAGGGTTTTCTGAAATCGAACCCTCAACCTCACCTGCGTCCTCGTGTTGCCACGCGGACTCAAGTTTTCAGACAGACTCGAGAGGTTAAAAAAAAGTGGGCGGTGCGGACTCGCAAGGAGCTTGCATGCCATCTTTATTTGTTTGTACACTTGACGTCCCAACAATTTCAATTGCAGCAACCATGTACAATGATAAACAAGTGCCGGTTTGTGCGGTGTGTATTTCGTTCCTCGTAAAACGGACTCCGCTGACACCTGATTCTGTTATACCACGTAGATACAGTGCCTATCTTGGTGACTATATACCCAACTATATAATATATATAGATACCTTTGTTATTTACACAAATATACGGCAATGTTGCCCTTGCTTTGCGCAAGCCGATGTTTGCTTCCCTGAGCGAAGTTCTAATATATATTCTAAGACAATAAGTTCACAACATCGACCTATGCGTATATCGCTTTGACTGCTTTGACTCGGATAAATTCCATTCTTACGATTGTTCGCTTGTAAGCGAGGTCTAAGCTAACAATACGATTGTACACCCAGTTTATGTCTACATACACGTATCCTACTGCTAACTATGCTGACTCCCTGGCTCGTCCTTCGTATCTTCAGCAGCACGCAGCAGAGCCGTTGAATGTGAACATTTGCGTAAAAATAAACGATAAATTAAAAAGCAAGGATGAAATTTCAACTGGCAGCAGCCTGTGTACAGACCCGAACAATCAATGGAACGCACTGAAGCTGCGACGGCGCGAAAGCGCAACGAAAACTGGTGTGTCTCCACTTGCCATCATCTCTTGCGCGTACAAGCGTAAGCTCGTTCGGCCACATCCTTGTTTGGGCGGGCTCAGTTACAGTCTATAATACGAAGCATGTTCGCTATAGCCTAGTCCATGGCTGTATGCACCGAGACGCTAGAAATTCAAGGTCCATCATGAAAGTATTAGTCGTAACGAGCCAACGCTATCCATTCACTCAACCGTCGCGCCACTTCCAGCGCTCCTACGCTATACAGAAGCACTGACGCCCGATTCAGCGGTCCAGAGCTTTGGAGCTAACGCAAAATTTTTTTACATTCCCACTTCCCAGCGACTGAGAGAACTACGCGGCCGGTGTATACACCATCTTTCATTTCGATTTCCCTCCTACTTTTCCCGCATAGGAATGATATTTTCCAATCTCACCGGGGAACACTGTACACAGCACACTGCCGCCCCCGTCGCGACTTTCACACGTTCAGAGGACGACTCACGCATTTCCTCCCCACACGCAGTCGACCACACACACACACACACACTCCCACTCACACGCGAGTCCAAACATAACGCACTCCGACAAAAAGTCCAGAAGACGCTGCTTCCTTGTTCAAGCTGCGCCTTTGCAGTTTGTCTTGGCACGCTTTCAGCCGGGGAAGAGTTCTGCTGTTGCGTGAACACCGTGTTTGCGCGAGGGAGAGCCGTGCGATGTCTGTATCGCGCCGTCGCCGCTTCTTCCGGCTGCCTTCCACGCGGTCCTCTCCGCGGGCGGTCACGTCACGTCAGAGACACTGCACAGGCCACACCTGCAACGAAAGAGAAAGAAAAAAAAACGGAAAACGTTGAGAATATTGCGTAAACGCATTGTTAAGGTTTTTCTGTGCTTTACAAACACCTTATATGTCCTCGCTTCTTCGAGTATCGCGTCTTAAGTACACAAACACAATGTCTCTGTTGTTTGAGAACGACATGGGACAAACGGGAGTCATGTTTATATTGTGCACTCGAAACATGAATAAGCCTTTTCTTACCGTCTTCCTCAAGGCACTATAGCGTTTGCCGAACAGTTCAGTGAGTTTTTATTTCTTGTTATAGCCCCCTCCTCTCCAACAACAGCCTCTCCAAAGGCTGCCCTGCGTATCCGCCACTGCACTCAGAAACGACATAGGCAGGGGCTGCGTTCAGACCCGTTTCTTAAATGAGTTCGGCAAACGTTTTTGCCTCTCTCGAGAGCAAAACGTTATGCTAAAACCTCTTTTGTTACACAGTTTTAAGCATATATATATATGTATTTCTTTCTTCGTGTTACTCTGAGCGCGCATGTGCCTAGATAGAACGGCGTTCCTTTTAAGTGGGTGTTCATCGCTCTACTCGTAAACGCTGAGCCAGTGCATTATGAATTATGAAAAGGGTGATACGCGAGTCTCGCTTGCCCGCGGCATTCGAATAAAGACTTACATGTAAGTACGAAAAGCAGAGCCGAAATGCCTCGGGTGATGTCATTGCGGCTCGCTACGCGTTAAAAGCCATTCGCACGCAGTAACCGCCTCACGACTGCGTTACCGGATGTCCCGGGGTATATAAGCAAACGCTCGCATCTCGGGAGAATCAGCGATGCGGCAACCCTTTTTCGCGCTCCGCAGCATCCGCGCGTGCCGCGCAATCTTGCAGGCCGCTCGGGCGCCCGCGTATGCCTCGGTCCCTGCCTCTCGCTGGTTTCTACGTGCACCCAATATAGAACGGCCCGCACAGGCTCCATCCTTCCGCAGCGCGCCGGTGACGAGAGAATGCGTTGACGGAGGCCACGCTCCGACGACAAGAAGAGGTGCCTCACCTCCGCAGGGCCTGAACTCATCGAGCTTATAGGGCTCAGCTCCGCAAGCTGTACCGCGGGGGCAAGGAAAACGTACTAGCGATGCGTCGACGCGGCAAGCCGGGGGTTATTAGTACAGTCAACGTCGAAGTTTCATCGCGCTTCCAAAAGGAAAACAAAGTCGCTGCGTACCACATCGCCTTTGGGCGTCTGACTGCCTGAGTGCCAGGCGAGCTTACGCTGCTGACAAGCTATTTTTTGCATCCTCCGCGAAAAGAAACGACAAGACGACGGACGTTCTTCCATCGTGTGCCAGTTCGGGGTCATCTACAACTGTCTCCTTTCTTCCCGCGGCCACACGGTAGTAGCTAGCGCGGGCGTGTTCTTCAGTGAAGTTGTGTGTACACTACGTATATAACAAGGCTCCTGCTTTGTTTGCCCCGTTTGACCGTCGCTTGTTGCCGTTTCGAGAGAAGAACAGCCAGTTAGAAGAGGGGTAAGGGCCTAGCTGGCAGGCGAAGAGTGGTGCTGCTCGTTTTGTTTTTTCTTGTTTCTCTCGTTCTTTCTGTCTCCGCCGTATAAGGCCACTTCGTCTGTCGATAGAGGCTGTGGTGCTGTCGCTGCTCTTCGAGGACCTTGTTTCCACGTCCGCGCTTGGCGCCAGACGCGGTTGAGCGAGTGTTATCGAGCGATGCGCGGCGTCCAATTTCGTGCCGCGGCCTCTCGTAGCTGTCCCTCTTCCGACCGTGCTGCACCACCTCTCCCATCGTATACGTGGTGGCAACTACTTTTCTTCTCCTCCGTATTTATTTACTTGTTCTATGGTCCTCTAGCCCATAGCGTTGTTTTCCGGAGAAAGTCAATTTTCCTATTTCTGCTCGGAAGTGTGCCCAAACGAACCTAAGGGTGGGGGGTGCAAAGAGGACCCGCGTCTGTGTACGTGTGCTGGAGGAGAACGCAAGACTTGACGAAACTATATAATGCGTTTGCCGAAGTTCGGAGCTGCTCTCTCTTTCTTGTCTACTATCTCAGAACTTTGTTTCGAACAATTCCTTGTCTTTTTTTTTCTTTCTTCGCTACTCTCGTAGCAGAGTGACTGGTTTTAACCGAGGATCCGCCACGGTGGGGCAGTGGTTACGGTGATCGGCATAAGTTCCTTATGCTCGGCTGCTAGCTGACCCGAAAGTCGTGGGTTCGATCCCGACCGCGGCGGTCGCATTTCGATGGAGGCGAAATTGTAGAAGACAGTGTACTGTGCGATGTGAGTACGCGTTAAAGAACACCAGATTGCCAAAAATTTCCGGAGCCCTCCGCTACGGCGTGCCTCATAATCGTATCGTGGTTTTGGTGCTTAAAACCCCACATATCATTATTAGCAGTAATATTCTAACCGAGGTAATTCTGAGGCGAGATATGCGAAGAGATGAAAACGAACAAACAAAAACAGGTGGAATTAACCTCCGTGGATCAAAATTGCTCCATTGCAGAACGAGATACGATAAGTTGGCTTCGCATAAGAGGTGGTGAAATGGGCATATGCTGGTGAGAAAAATACGTACACACGCACGCACATAGAGAGAGAGAGAGAGCGAGAGAGAGAGAGAGAGAAAGAGAGAGAGAGAGAGAGAGAGAGATGCACTTTCAAATTCGAGTTGTCTGTAAAGGTGTTTCTGCAGGTGAACGGTGTTCCCATTTGATAACTATATTAATTCTTTCTGTCTGTCGTTAGACGATAGTTGGTACTGACATGTACCTCCATTTGTTGAAAGAAAGAAAAAAGAAAGAAAGAAAGAGAGAAAGAGAGAAAGAAAGAAAGAAAGAAACAAAGAAAGAAAGAAATAAAGAAAGAAAGAAAGAAAGGCAATGAATGAAACAGAAAGTCCCGGCTTGCCTGCTCTATACGAACTGCAGTTAAGGCGAACGATGAATGGTCTGCGGTTACTGCTCTAGTCATTTGCTTCAACGCTCTCCGGACGCGCCTGCGCGAAACGCCCACACCGGCCAGCGGCACACACACCTCCTCCAAGGACGTCGCTTGTGGTGCGCATCCTCGCGTCGCGTAATCGCCTGCCGACCCTTTTGTGTGGCAATTAGTCGGTCGGCCCGAGGACCCCATCAGTTACTCCGGATGCCTCGGGAATTTCATCGCCCCAGCGTGACTCGCTCGTCACGTGACAGCGGCGTACGCGCACGGCACACACACCCCAATGCCAGACCATCGTTTCTCGATTCCCGGAACACCACCCGTTGCCGCCCTTCTCTCCATGAAATCTCGCCCCCTCCGCGGTCACCTAGCTCCGTAGATGGAAAGTCAAAACTTGCCTCGACGGCGCACGCCGCCACGTCAGCCGGAGGCGCCAACGCAAATTGCCTCGCCCCGACTGTTCGCTGCCTCGCGAGCAAAGCGAGTGCAGCCCTCCTTCGCGTTCTTTTACCGTCTTCTCCCCCACACCCTGACTCGTCTTGTGCCTGCTTTCATTATCCACGCGTATATATACGGTGCCGGGAGGAGCGTACGGTTCATTCTCGACTTCTCTTCTTAATTTTTATCGCGGCACAATTCTCGCGCCTGCCACTCCTGTCGTGTTTTTTTTCTCCTTTCTCGCTACCCCTACGCTTTTTCTTATGCTCGCAATATACACGAGCGAGTGCGTTTTTTTTTTATTTTACGTTCCCTCGTTTTTTCTCGTGAGCCGGAGGGGATGCGAGAAAGGAAAGCAAAGCACGGTCGACTCAAAGGGGAGCAGAGACGTAATCAGGGCTCGGCTTGCAGATCCTCCTCTTCCATTCCGCGTCAGCGGCTTCAAAACTCGAGGGAGTGAGAATCTCGTACACCGTTTCACTTGTCCCCCTCACTTCCTTTCACACGCACATACTCCACCTTCTGCTTTGAAGAAGAAACAAAAAAAAAAAAAGAAAGAAGGCAGAAAATGGCCCGAAGCCGGTTTTGGAACATTTCGAGGGAAAAACAAATAAAAATGCAGAAGCAGCGAGCTCGAAGACGAGCACTCTTTCCGCCGCGGTCACCGCACGTTCGTCCGCTGCTGCGCCCACTTCGTTCGTTCAAAGTCTCGCGGCTTGTCCCTGGCGATGATCTCGAGTCCTTCTCTTTCGGCCTTTTTCGGATCCTCTCGCTCTCTTTTTTCTGAACCCGGGCTCGTCTCGACTTTGCCCTCGGGGGTCCCCTTCCGTGCTCAAACTCGAGCACAGGTCGTCTCAAGCACAGCAAGCTATACGATCCCCAAATATACGGCGAAGGGAGGAAACGAGGGAAAAGCGAATCACGGAGCCTTTGGCTCGCTGCTTACTTTGGAAGGAGCGCGCGCACCGCACCGCCTTTGCAGTTTTACGCAACAGCTGTGGCACAGGTCGGAAACGAAAAGAATCTTCAAGCTCGCTCGCTTCTCGGCGGCGGCAACAGCGCACTTTATATACCGAACGAAAAGTCAAAAGAAGTTTCTTCCCACATGGTCGCGATGCTTCGCCATCTCGAGAAAAGCGAACAGCAAGAGCGACAACCGAATGAAAGTTTCATCAGAAGTCGACAAAAAAGCGCGCCCGCGCGCGTAATGGAAAACAGCGGCAGTGCGGGAGAAAAGGATTTGGGGAAAGGCCGTGACACTAGTGGGAGGAGGGAAGCGCCGGTTTGTTACACACCTTCTCTCTCTCTGCGTGCGTAGTGTGGCGCGTGTGTCTGTGCGTGTCGGAGAAGCCCTCTATACGGCTCAAGGGGAAAAAAAAAGTAAGTGGGAGGGATGGGGCGTGGGAAGTCAATCCGATTGAACGAATATCCTTACGAGCCAGAGAAGCCATCCCTAGGCTCAGCCTTCTTCAGCCCAGGCTCCCTATTTTGCAGCCGTCGATCGTGCTCTTCGTGCCGTGAATTGGAAGGACACCTAACTCGTCGCAGGCCGCAGGTCCGCGTCGTTTCGCCCCTTTCGTGTGAACTCTGCGTGCCAGCGCGGAGACGACCGCCGTCCTTCCCCCCCTTTTTTTGTCAATAAAGTGAATCTGATGCGAGTCAGATGTCGGGAGTGCTGCTCCTCTCCCACTCTCACTTTCTCAGTTACCGTCAAGGCGGTGCCATTCGGGAACTGAGTGGGCCAAATGTCACGTTTTCTTTGTTCTCTCGCAGTTGTCTGTTTTTGCATGTCTCACAGAATGCAGCTGGCAGACTTCTTTCACCTATGCGCAGCTATCTTTTATTTACATTTTCGGCTAGTCTACTTTTATACTTTACTTGTTTTTGTTCTTTTTGCTGTGGAAGTAAGAAGAAGGAATAGCTAGAAAGTAGAGCTATGGTGTAGGCGCAGCTGCGTTCGAAACCGTGTACGAATCGACCGAATGGAAGGCTACCTTTAGATAAAAAAAAAGAAAAAACCTTTCACTGCAGCCTTCTCCCTTACCTCCGCCCCTTCTGCTGGTATACGTCTTTCCTATCCAGACCCTGCAGAACGCACCATGTCGAGATTCCTCTTCTCAAGACGGAAGCAAGAAATATGCGCGCCGAGATTTTCTCTTACAGTTTGCAACTACCTCGCCGCGCCTCATCTTTTTTCTCTCTTTTTATTTTTTTATTCTGTCCCGCGTCATTGTGCCGGAAATGGAAGAACCGTGTCCCTTGCCACACTCGTTCAACGTAGGCGCTTCAAAAAGTTGCATCTCTGCAGGCCCGGCAGGCCTATATAGGCCGCGGCGTATACAGAAGGCCGTATATTTGCCGTCGTCGTCGCTGTGGCTATAACATTCACGCACGGAAGCCCACGTCATTGATCTATGCTTTCCCTTTTCGTCAAGCGCTCCTTGAGACGCCGCCGTATGTGGTATACGGATCAGGTCGGTGAATGTTTCCAAAGTGCGCATGCATTCGTGTTTGCGTTTGCACCGACTCGATTTATAGTAGTCCACAAGGAGGGCCCTAGAGTTGAAACGCCGCCGACGGCTACCCATAAATACGGCGGAAGGCAAACTGCTAAGGCTTTTGACTTATGTGACATAGCGTGCAACAATAATAAAGGCATATATTCCTGTCACAAAGATGTGAGCACAATAGTAAATTCATCAATCTATAAATTATTTCTTGGTACGGCTACGCATTGTCCGCCTAGGTGGTACAGCGGTTATGGTGCTCGGCTGCTGACACGAAGGTCGCGGGTTTCGTTCCGGCCTCGGTGGTCGAATTTCGATGGAGGCGAAATGCTAGAGGCACTTGCGACGTCAGTGGACGTTAAAGGGACACTAAAGAGAAACAATGAATTGGTATAGATTGATAAAGTGTGCTCGGAGAACTCTTGTGTAGTTTATTTCACCACCATCGGTTTATTATTACAGGAGAAAGCCAAGTTCGAAGTTTCATTTTTAAATTTCGCGCCGAACTTTGTAATTCGTGACGTAAAAGGTTTCAAAGAGCATTTAACGTGTTTTGGCGCCACTGGCTCGACGAAATTTCCGCAAACTCGTTATGTCAAGTCTCTGGCCCCCTCAGAGGATAATGTACTTCGATTTAACCGATTAGGAACTACGTAGGCCCAAGCAGGCACCGTCAAAAATATGTGATGTCACGGCAAATGGTGCGGAAATTCCAAGGTGGCGTCGCCAGCTGTATTTTCTTTTTGCGCGTTTTCTCGCTTATTAAGCGTCTTCTCGCAGCAAGCGTGGTGTCTTTGGTATCGTGGAAGACTACTTTACTAATGCGAGAAAAATCGTTTTGCTCTTTAGTGTCCCTTTAAAGAACACCAGATGGTATACATTTCCGGAGCCCTCCACTACGGCGTGCCGCATAATCATATCGTGGTTTTGGCACGTACAACCCGAGATATTATTATTACTCTTACGCGTTGCCATTTCTTTTCGATGCGCGTCTTTCTTTCAGCCTTATACGAACGCGCCGTAGCTGTTGCTTTTTCTTTGTTATTATGAATACAGACAGTTTGAAGGAAATTGAGACTAACATGCATCGTGGCTTAGCGGCTTTGGTGTTGCGATGCTAGGCTCAAGGACGCGGGTTCGATGGTTGCGAAATACAAAAACACTCGTGCACTTAGATTTATGTTCACGTTAAAGAACCCCAGGTGGTTAGAATTATTAAGGCGAAAGCCCTTTAATGTCTCATACCCGCGGCGTCCGTCCGTCCGTCCGTGCCCTGGAATGGTGCCAGCTGTGGCCTCTCCTCCTCACACTCTCTCAGCAATCACGTTATGGCACAGCGGCGCATAGCAACAGTTGCGCGTTGCTCCTTCCAACGCGCGTTGCACAACTGTTGCGCAACGCGGCGGCAGCGTCCAGCGGCGGCGTCCGTCCGTACCCCCTCACACCGTCTCAGCAATCATGTGATGGCACAGCGGCGCGCGCGGCAACGTTCCTTCGTCAGACGTCTCGTTTTTAGATGGCTCCCAAGCGGGCCGGTGATGATTCCACGGCAAGCGCACTGAGAATGTCGATTCCCCCGATACCATGGCATAGTCAGTCGAATGGCCACAGGCTTTCGCCGAACACACCTTGGAATTTACAAAGTGTAGTTCAATTTTTTACGGAGTCTGTTACGTTGCGGGGTTGTGGGGTTTTCCTTGGGAAGAACCACACCGCTCGGCTGCTGGGTACGAACTGCTTTATTGCCAAAAAACGGCGCCTGCTCGCGAAGGCGCGGTCCGTGCGCGGCGTCCCTCGTGAAGGGAAAACGTAACCCAATCTGCCTAGTCGCTCTGGCCGCGCGGCTGAGTGACCGGAAGCCGGTGCTTGCGAGTCCTGGAGCGGCGGCACGCCTATTTGCCGGGAGCGGCAGTGCGTCGCCTGTAGAACATCACAGAGTCCACTTCTACGGTGCGCCTCATAGTGATATCGTAGTTTTGTCACTCAAAGTACCATAATTTTATTCGCCTAAGTAGATTGATTTAGACGACATAGAGCTTTGTATACGCAGGCATGAAAAGTGGTGACGCTTAATTATACCTAACGACAATACACGTAGAATTGTATCATACATTTGTCCACACTTACAGCTAACTACCTAATCTTGATGCAATCGCGTGCACGTCGTAATTCCTGGAAACGTTTTCGCCTTCTCCGAAATTATTTTCGGGGTCTTCCCCCGACCAGTCGCCCAACACCATCACCGCGAACTCCAGAGTGTTCTCAAGAACCCATCAGCTGCGTCACGAATAGCTGTGCGCGAAATGGATCACAGAGGCTGAGCAGGTTGTCCATGCGCCTGCTCTCTCTCTCGTCATCGTCCAAAACGCCACCACCGTCGCGGTAGGTCCTCAGGGCTACGTGCACCCAGCCGTACGCTTGCGGTGAGTGCGCGAGAACGTGCGTGCTGTAAAAGAGAGAAAGGTGGTTGGGAAGGGAGCGCTACGTCATAACGCACTGGCTACGCGCCTCTCGCGTACGCCTGTGTTCCCTCCTTCACCGCACGCCATCGGTGCGCGCTAGCGCGCGCATTCCCGTTCACCGCTTTGCGTGGGCACGCAGCAAGCACGGTGCAGCGGCGAGGGGGAGATAGCGGGTGTCCCCGGGACTGCGCTGCCGCGGTCTCGTTTCACGCTGGGTGGCCACGCCGTGCGCAGGTTCCTCAGACATCTGGTCCCTTTCTCACGTGCTTCCATTCCCCGCGGTTTTTTATACTTCCATGCACCACAGCTGAGCGCAGCCGCTGCGATCCTGCGAGAGCGAGGCATACCGCCACTCGCATTTCTTCGGCGCAGAGACCTTTCTGCTAACTTCCGCATGCACCAGTCGTGTTCGAGCTCTACGACTGTCCTAGACATCGTGGCTGCGAGAGTCTAGATGCTATCCGAACGCGCCAGACAGAAACCCTTCCATCTTTGATGAGGACAGGGGCCACGCTTGTATACCCACCCTAACGCTCTCGTTGCAAACTGCACGAAACTTCCTCGGGTGCTTTGCCGCAAATGACGGCTGCCACCAAGGAAGCGCCGCGCATGCGCTCCGAGCTGGCTGCTGGGAACCGGGGGCTCGAGACCTGCGTTGGTCACGATAAGACCCATGTGTGTGGCTTCAAGGGAGACTCTGTCAGGCCCGCAGCGCGGGAGCACACTGCCGTGAGCGTTTGAGCTGATAAAGGCCGGGCCCCCACCGCTGGGGGAAAACACCGTGCCAGGGCCGTTATTACCGTAATGACCGCTCATCTTTCTCGTCCACGTATCGCGGAGACAAGTCAGCGGCCACCCCACGTGGGCTCATCGTGGATGTTTAGACCAAGGAGGTTTTTTCAACCTCCTTGGTTTAGACGCTGCGCAGACTTAGACGCGAGGCTACCCTGCGTGGCTGCGCAGCGGCCACGAAGCTCTATGGAAGTCGCGGGTTCGATACCAGGGCACGATGCCGTAATTCAGGTGAGTCTGTAAGGCTCACTCAACCGCGTCTTGGTGTGGCGGCCGACGTACATTGGTTAGTTGAAAATAAAGGGAGGATCGGCGTCGTGGCTCGCTTTCAGCTTGCACGTTAAATCCTTAGACGCATTAATTAGCGCAGGCAATCAATCACCCGGCTCATTGCGAAAGCGCCAGGAACGTCCCTCGCACTGTTGGTGAAAACGAGGCGATTCCTTCTCGACCCCCCCCCCCCTCCTTTTCTTTTTTACAGTGAAGCTGTAATACCTCTCGTTGGTCTGAAAGTTTCGTGGAGTCAGCACAAAACTCCTATAGCGCGTATGAGCCACAGAAATTGGGCAAATCCCACTATACTCACCACAGATGCTCGAGTGCTTCTCTGCTAGTAGATGCGCACTCCATGCGTTTTCACCTCGGACGCTGAGGAAGGGCATTCGGAGAGGTGGACAGACGAGCCGACGAACGCAGCGTAGCGAAGAAAAGAGCTAAACGAACAAACGCGTGCAACTCCGCTAGCGTTCGCTGTAGACTCGTGCAAAACTGCAACGCCACAACTAAATTTAGACCTCTGGGTGGTTTAGGGGCCCTTTAACAAGGCAAACGGCACATCTTTCTTTGCAATCGGGCATATACAGCACAGAGCTCAGTATTCGTTTAAGTGAAGAAAACCACGGAACAATTAGCATCGAAACCACATGATGGATAAGGCGCCTGTTAACAACGGGAACACCCTGCCACGCGTTCCCGGTTAGGTTGCAGCTGCTTTGCACTTGGGCTTCGAATGACGAAAAACGGCCCTTCCTTCTCCACCGCGTGTGTTTTCCGCTTTCATATATAAAAGGGAGGCCCGGCTAGTAACTCATTCAGTTCATGCTAAGACTGCCATGGGTATATACCACGGAAATTAAAGGCACCAGAAGAACAGCGTGAATAAAGTTCTCGACGAAAGGAACAAATTCGTCTTGCTGAAAATGAACCAATCACGGTGTACCACAGCGACCACAAGGCGATTATCACTACGATTACTGTAAAGTAATAATAAAACATATACCCCCATTATCAAGTGTGGTATTTGATACAGCTTCGCTGGACATTCAGGTTCGCAGGGCGGGATGGCGGCCAAATTATTTTACTTCACGAAACGGCAAGTTTCACTCGAGGAAAGTGTGTCATTGCTGAGCGCGTGATTGGCGCTGACAGTCATAGCAACGGCCGGAGCAGTTAAATGAGAGTGAGAGAAACAGGAAAGGAAAGAAGGGCACAGGACTACTCGACCTCAGCATCAAAGTAAATAATTGAACCATTCAAGCCTTCTCGTGGCACCTCAAGGCAATTCCGCTTCACCAAATTTACAGAGCGTGACGATTTAAACGTGCGCACGTTGTGATGAATCTGCCGGCTCATGCAGAGTCATAAAGGGGGCCGAACATCGTGCAGGAGGTTTAGTCATCAAACACTTCATTCTAAAAGACCCAACGCGAAATTTCATATAATGAAGTGCTTTTGAGGAACGGGAGAAGGATTGAAAGAGGAAGTTATACAGAGAAAGAGAAGACTCTTCGAGATTTCGCTCGGTTTCAATCAACAACTGCACGAGGAGATATGTGCACATCTTGGAAACAGCTTCCACATTGCGTATAGCTGGTTTCTTTTCTTTTGCCCCTCGCAAATGTATGTCTTCGGATCAACTGTGTGTCAGCTCTGACGCAAGTTTGATCCGACATTTCGAAGATAGGTATTAGTTCGATACTTGCATCGGGGGCCGTAAAACACTTATCCGTAAACACGGCGATCGGACGTAAACACGGCGAACGCGCGGATTTGCTTTCCTTTTCGTTCAAACACATGATCTAACCTCCGCCGGGTTTCTTCTTCACGTGAAGCCAGTACCACGGCCGCTACATAAAAAAAAAAAAAAACTACACACCACCGTGCCAAGGAACGGGCGCAATAGCTCATGGTGGTCATGAAAAGGAAGTGGTGAAGCTCATTGCATAAGCAATACCAATTTTCTCTCACCAGCTTCGAGGTTTAACTGTCGCGCAAAAATAAAAAAAAAATAAGTGAAAATTTTAAATCATTAATGAATAAATATTAATTTCTGGGGTTTTACGCGCCAAAACCACGGTATGATTATGAAGCACGCCATAGAAGAGGGCTCCCGATAATTTCGACCACCTGGGGTTCTTCACATTAAAGTTCATTGTCTGTCTGTCTGGGGTTCTTTACGTGCACTGACATCGCACAGTAAACTGATCTTTCGCATTTGGCCTACATCGAAATTCAAGCGCTGTGGCTGGGATCGCACCAGCATCTTTCGGGTTATAGTAGTCGAGCACCATAAGGACTCCGCCACCGTCTCACTAAACACATATCAGTGATGTAAGCATGCAGTGGAGGGATTTCACTGAAGATGTTGCTTGATATATATAGACGAATTACATCAGCAAAGGAAATTACGGGACAAATTTAGTTCCACTGCCCATTTTCATGCACCTAACGCTCTTCTAATTGCGGTTGCGATACACACCCACGACATCCTAACGGAGAGTACCAAATGCTCCAGTGCGCGGTCGTTACCGATCCCTCTCTAATTCCATTCTCATGGTGACGATTTCAGATATATATACACCAGTTCAGTTCCAGTCACAGAATTACGGGCGTTCGACCCCTCACTGCGCATCTTAGTCAACCATCCAAGCGCATATTATATATATATATATATATATATATATATATATATATAATATATATATATATATATCTATATATAGATATATATATAATATATATATATCGGTTATGGTCTAGGAAATCCTCAAATCCCGAGTAGTTCTAACACCGAAGGCCGTCTTTTCGCTGTCGTAATTCCAGCCACATCCACAACATCCCCACGCACACGGTATTAACGACGGATCTCGAAGTGTTCCTGCGCCGTCCACGTTTCGCTTGGCCCGCCGCCACGAAGCGACGACGCGGAGCACCAGCGGCCGAAGAACAGGGGCCATCCTTCTTCCGGCCCAGCGGCCTCGCAATCCGCAATCTCGGCTAGGCCCTGATCCCCCCGAGCACTGCACCGAAACCAACGAGTCGAAAGGACGAGGGGAACAACAAACGCGGCGGAAAAGAAGATGACCCCTCGCTGCATCGCGGTGTCGGGGATCTGGCAGCGATGGCGGTGGACCATTGGTGCAGCCTTACAGCTGCGGCCGCACTGGTTACGCGGGCCAGCGCTAATCTGCCCCCCTTCGAGGCTCTGCCGCGTTTATAGGGAGTTTGTAGAGGGCCAGCAGAGGGCGAGTCAGCCGCGGGCTTCGTTCGCGGCAAGGCTATAGGACCACGGCCTCTCATCACGGAGCCGCACACATCACCTTCAAGCCGATTAGGAGCGCTTTTCCAAGCACGCGGCAACGGGCCGCGCTCTTCTCCCAACAGCTACGCACAACAGGCACATCATTCCTTCTCCCGCTACTGCCACGATGGCCTGAGAAAGGGAACAAGTGCGCCAGGAAAAGAAACGCTCGTTGTGTAACCCCATTCGAACGACAGACGGGGAGAAGAAAAAAAAAAAAATGGCAGTCAGGCCTCGTGCGCGTGCCTATCTCTCTCTCTCAGCTCTCTTACGGGCCTTACACATTATATATGGCGGTGGGGTTGGTTTCCTTTGCTACGGCGTTGTCCTTTTGCCTTCTCGGCGCAGCAGCAGCGGCGAGAAAGCGAAGAAAGATGGCGAGAGCTTAAGAAGACGTCACATAAACTCCGCGAGACAGGCCGAGCGGAAGCGTGCAGTTTACGGGTGCCGATCCATCACCACGCGAGCGCGCGCCCGTGCGCGGGGCGGTGTCTCTGAAGGTTGGTCTTCGTCGCCGCCGCTGTCACCACCGCCACCACAACCACCACGCCCGCGGCACGAACACGACGTAACTCTGCGCACACTCTTTCCCTTGTCTCTGGACGCCTCGAAATGGCCCGGAGAGCTATATAATATACATGCTCCGATAAGTCAAATGGGAGGCTATCGTTTCTGGCATATAGCGTCCATTGTGGGCCATAAACGAAACGGAAGTTAGTAGAAACAAATTTACGGCCGGCTTTCGAAGAGCTAGAACGCCGCACAATAACGATAATTATTATAATAGTAACTTAAAAGGTCTGCGGACGTCCCAAATGATCCTATATAGCTACGTTCTTTCACGAAGTCGAGGGAGGTTGTATACGGCCATAAGGAAATTTCTCGGTTACGGTCGGCGATAAACATTGGAGCATACGGTGGAGCACCATCGTAAAACATTATTTCTTCTGAGCCCGTGCTATGTGACGATGCATTTCACCTTTATCCATATTTTATTCCGTTGCGGCCGATACGGGGCGACAACGAGTAAGTCCCTCTCGCGCCACTTATGACGAAGGGGGAAAACAATGAAAAGGGGATCTTTATATAGCTAGATGTCATTCTGTAGGCCACAGGGAAACACGTCCACGTGAGCCAAAACTACTGGCTTGCTTTAAATGAGCGCACGGAGCAATCGAATGGGCTCATCAAATATATATACTCACTGTGTGACCGGGAGTCGCTATCGACTCGTCGGTATACTTTGCGAAAACAACTAAAAGAGTGGCTCTCGTGCCGCGCGTGATGTAAAAGCGCATGGTTCGGTTTTCTATGCTCCCATCATACGAGCGCGCACGTGGACCGTGTACGCACAGATTTATCAGTCGGCCAACCGCGGGAGTTGGGTGCCCACACTACATCTTCGCGTCGACCTCAGCCCTGTACAGGCTTTTCATTATGACGCGACGGCCGCAGCACGCAAGCGACCGCGAGACTGATGATAGAGATAGGAAAAATGCCTCGTCCCTAATCCTTCACCGTTGATCATACTCCACGCACTCCCAGTTAACGCTGACGCACGCACACCCCTGCAGTGTTTTTTTTTTTTTCCCGCGGACGCTCTTTCCGGGCCTCAGGTCGTCACCGCCCACAAGCCACGCAGCGACGTCAATACCAGACACGCAATTCCGACCACGCCCCACGAGCGACGGCCATTACTTGCCCCGCTTAGCTACATACAAAGGTTTCTTCCCCCCCTCCCCCTCCTGCTCGCCGCGAGCTGCTTAGCGCCACACCACGACAAGAAAGCTGCAGTTGTTGCTGCTGCTGCTTTTTTCTATATAAAGGGCGATGGCGGCGTTCTTCTGAACGTCGCAAGGCCCGAAGTGTCAGCTACACTGCAGCGGTAGCAGCTAAGCTTCTCCGTTCGAGACGTTGTTGTTGCCACGCGCGCGCGCGCTCCACGGTTCTCGAGGTGCTCAGCCAGACCCGTTTGGCTTGTCCTAGCGGCGGCCGGCCTGCCGCGGCGCGTGGGCTACCTCGTCCGACCAGTTGATGTCTCTATTGGGCCAGTATCGCTTTTCTTTTCCTTCTTGCTTTTATTCTTCCAGGCGCCAGAACCAGGCTCGCCGCCGGCCCGACGTCGTCGGCTGGCAGTGTCGTACCGCGCCGCGGGGCCAATCGGCCCGGCCCTTATCGGTCCTCTCCCGGCAAGAGTCAGGGAACGGCCACGCGCGCCCCGCTTTGTTCTTGGTCTTCGGCGTGGCCGCTTTTGTCTTCTCAGCGTCGTCGTTGTCCGCTGGGCGGGAACATCGCTATCCTTTTTCCTCCTCTCCGCGCGGCCCTTTTCGAGCACGCAGTGCTTTTCCAGCGAGCGAGGCTTCGGAGAAGACCACTAGCCCGCTCGCCCGCGCCGGCTGACAGCCGTCCGCGGCATGCCGCCGGTCGCGCGCACCAGAAAGATTAAACGTCCGCGCCGCCTATTGTTGTTCCACTCTCGGAGAGAGCTTGAAAAAGAAAGCGCCGCACTTACGACTGAGCTTACTTTTTATCTCTCTGCTTGTGTTTGTAAGCACGGCACACGCGCAAGGTCGTTGAGTTAGTTTTCGGCGTGTCGGGTGAAAGCTCCGAACGAGTGGCTGTACAGTTGTCGCGCCTTTTGTTCCATCCACTCTCGCCGTCGTTCCTCACCTCGTGCCTCCTTTAACCGTCCCGCCATTCTGTCCTTTGGCGACAGAAACGAGAAACGCGAACGAAGGCACCTTCTTCGTTCGTTATCGTGAGTCCAAGGCTAGAACTGTTTTACTATACTGACGACCTGTCGGTAGTATTCACAGGACGTCAACGTACGCCATTTTTGTTGCCACGTGACTGGCTGCCTCAACTGTAGTTTCTGTTATAAGGAGCTCGAGATAAAGTGCAGCTTTTCACAGTACTGGCTGTACGACAATATGGCGATCCCGATGGAGTCGGTGCACATAAGTAAAATGGGACGCTTATAAAAACACCCAAGTTATCGAGGAGACCTCGATGAAGTCAGTGCATATAAGCACGAAGAAACGCTGGACTACGAAAGTACTATTTGCATCCTTTTGGCGGTGAAATATTGATCACTGGCTGTGCAACGGAGGCAGAACTTCATTTTCTTAGCAATTTAAGTCCAAGACGGGAGCGTCGGTGTACGTCACTTATATTGCCTTAAGCACTTAAAGCTATTCTGTCATCATCGAAGCTTCCTCTACTGTGTATTCTATTCGCTTTTAATGCGTTGTATTCGTTATGGATAAACAGCTCGCTAGAAGGAAAGAAAGTAACAATCCCGAAAGCCGTGACGTCACGCGATGCAAATGCGAGAACACCAAAGGGGCGTGGCTATCCGTCTTCCCTTTTGCGTTGTTTTCTGGCTCACCAGTCACCCGCGCTCTGCAAGGGCGACCCTTTCAGCTTTCTTCGCAGAAACAGCTATGTACTGCAGCTTATAAATGGCTCATTCTAATTAGCCTTGTTTTAACGAGTCTAGAATGGAATTGCGTCGGCAAATTGCTTGCAGAAACCGAGTTACCGTTTAGCTACCTGCGCAGACATCCGTGAATAGATTTACACTTGTTCGTCGTACGTAGCAACGAGATATTCAACTTAATCAGGTCAGATTCCTAAACGGCGACTACAAGCTCGCCGCGCGTGTGTCCCGGTTCACTGCGAGTTCAACGACGTTGTCAGCAGCCTGCACATATTGTAATTATATTTAATGACTCTGCACTGGCGCTCTACATCAGTGGTCCCATATGACCGACGCGCAAGAGGGTGCGCTAAGTCCTCGGAAATGTGGTCTGACGTCCAGGCTAAGACACAAAGCTTGCGTCAGCGGGAACACCTCGCTAAGCCTTCTCTGAGAAGGTCATATATATATATAAGGAATCTACGTGAACGTGGTAAATATAGCAGCAGCCGTGCGTTTGACCAAACTAAATTTTTTTTTCTCAACAGTTTCGAGATTTACCTCAGGTTTTTTGTTTTTTTCTCGCTAGGAGGATGGAAGGGTCGTTAGTTTCGAAATGACGTCGGCGCACCGGGAGACATGTCCGAGCTCATATAAGGCTAAGCAGCACTGGGTCGTGCTCACAGCCTGAGACTAGGAAGTAATTACAAGAAAAGTGCGTCCCCGGCCAAACTGCACTTCTTATATAGCGTCCGCGTGATTAGTCCCGCCTGGCGAGAACACTCATTTTCGTCGTCAACGTGAAAGTGCTTTATTAGTAACAGCGTCGCGTGCCCAATGCGAGACCATCCAGTTTAAAGACCGCTCAGGAGTTGAAGTATATTAAGTAAACACACACACAAAAAAATGCTTAACTATAGCCGAACGATTCCCTTATGTTCTTCTCTATCGTTGCTGTCGTTTTTCTATACAAGTTCATTCGAGTGCATTGCGCGGTGCACTGGTCGGCATTTAGCGTGGTACGTTTTAAAGACGTGTGGTTAATACCAGTGTTACGCAGTTTCGACTTAGCTAAGGATTGAAGAAAAGAAGATTGCGTCTGGCATAAAGCGGCGAATTATATTCCTCTTCATTCTTTAACTACTGTATCATGCAGTACCTGGCGGACAGCGTCACGAAGTGGCTTATTGGGGATTTGCGATGCTGTAATTACTGTTCTTTAATGCCGGTTACTAAACGAAACGGTCTTCCTGGGCAATCTGCGATTTGTTCAAGAAAGGCGCCGCGGTTTCACGGCTCCTTTTAAGCATAGCAAATCAAAAGAACGTGTGCCTATGCCTACATAGTACTGCCATCTGAGAAACGTACATTCCTTGTTTCTTACCTTTCTGTCCCCTTTTTAGAAAATATTCAGCATCCAACCAATCACGACGCCATTTATCTGTTATGCCATGTCATGTCATGTCATGTCATGTTATGTTATGTTATGTTATGTTATGATACGGCAAGTGGGCCGTATCATCTTTATACTGAATATCAATACCACCGTCTCCAATGTTTCTCAGATAGCTACTATAAAGTGATAACGTAGCACCAGGCTTTGTTTTACTTTCATATATTTTCATGTTTAAATCGTATTTAAGCAATCTTGGCACACAAAAGCACTAAAGTCGATGTAAGTTCACAAAGCAACCGTAACGCTAGGTACGGTTAATGCAAGCAGCATAAGAAGGAATTCAATTATGAGCTGATTAATCGATCTGTGAAATTCTGGGCATATGCGAACTTAAAAATAATAGGAAGGACATGTTATAGAAGACGGAGGAACACTAAACTGGTTCGTGGTCTTTTAGCGAACTTTGGTGCTCAAACTTAATTCTAAAGTTTGACGTGCTAACATATCGAGCAATGTTCATATTGTGTGCAGGACTTACGGTACTATAGCGCCAATTGCAACTAAAGCACGCTTGAGCTCTTGCGAAAAAATGGTCAAGAATTCTTAATGCATGGTTTCGTGCTTATGCATAGGCTGCAAGGTATAACTATAGCGTCAATAAAACATAACGGCAACAGCGGCCAGCGGTGTCACTGAGGCGGTAAAGAATGAGGCGAGATCCATCACACGGCTCACTTTCCGATGTTAACGCGCGCTGCCGGAAATGGGCTTGCCTGGCAAGATGCTCGCTTATAGCTAACGAATTCAGCAAACACCGCAGCGGCGCTTGGATTGCCCCTTCAGCGTCATAAATCCGTAGTTGTTTGACACGGAGTCCGCGGAGTTGAGAAACATGACGTGCGCACATTAGTGCGTGACACGCTACCTCAACGCATATTTTATACTGCACACAGGCACAACACGGACCTGTGCATATCGGTATTCTCGTAAAACATCGTCGTCGCCTTAACAGACTATGCATTTGGCCCTTTACGCTTCTCCGTATTTGAGGGACACAACTGTATGTATACGAGTCGACGGACACGAGTCGGGTCAACTTTACACCCCAGGAAACGAGCGGTTGTTAAGACTTTAGGGTTTCACGATTGGGATACGAGATATAAACGATAACGGAAAGTGAGAGGGGAGGCTCGTAATACGTACGCTTGACAGATACATACGCGAACGTTATGTACAGCGTTAAGTTTTCTTGCGCTGCCCTCCGTGAGAGGAGACAGTAGAAGACTTCTTGGCCTTTTTTTTTTTCTCTTGTAACTATATAGTACAAACGTTGACACACGATCGCAAAGTAGCGACCGCGTCTCTACTACACTTTCATCACTAGAAAGAACTACGGACCCATCGGCGACGTGTGACTCAAACGTGCGCTGTGTGTCACACATCTTCCTCGTTAAATGCGGGAGGCTGTGAATGCTGAAAAAGCTACAGGATTGGCGTGCATATAGCGCGAGCAAATTTGCGAACTTTAGTAGTACAATATGCGTTTAGTATTCGTAATTATGTTTTTTTCCCTCTCATCCATTTCGCCATTTCGTTTACGTTTTGCCCGCGGCCCTAGAAGACTCGAACGCACCAGCTGAAGATTCAATTTCATTGGATGTAGAAAACATCGCGTGGAAAAAAAGAATCCCGGATATTACCGTATGGTTTTAGGCGAACTTTAACATGCGCGTGCCGGTACGTCGTCAGCACTGCTCTGCGTGCAATCCAATACGATAACCCCCCACCCCCTTTTTTTTTCTTTCCCGCGCGGAAGTAACTTTTTCTCTTACTTCCTGCAGGCTCTTCGGTGGAATCTGGGCAAATTTTAATAGCTTTAATGACAACGCAAGAAGAGAGCACCGGGGTAATATCCGGTTTCTCTCCCGAGATAATTGCGGCGGAAAAATGACTCCCTCACCCGAGTCCCTCTTTTGTGTTCGCTCGACGATGCGAAGGAATCCGACGCGTTTACTTGAGGCTCTCCCATTTCCTGGATCGATCCAATGAAATTGGAATCTTCCGTACCACCGGCATACCCCTCCCTGTAACTTTTTTCATCTCTTTTTTTTTCTCTCTGAGACCGAGCTGGGACAACATAAGCGAAAAGTCGGAACGATTATCGGCGAAAAACTGCGAGAACTCGCCAAGTTCGCAAAATGGTTTCCGCCCCAGAAGGGAAGACGACCCGAGCCCGGAAAAAACGTTTTTCCTGCTCCTCGGCGGAGACGACCTCTTGCAGGAAAAAAGGGTGGGAAGGATCCCAGTAGTCTCCTCCGTAATGGGGGATGCTATTACGGACGCAATTTATTCGAAGGACCGGCAGTACTTGGCTTGCGTAACGGCAAAGGTAATGCGTTTACTTAAGGAAGCCACCCTTGATGAGACTGAGAAAAAGGTCGCCGCCGGTGCAGAGGAAAGTGAAAGATAAGTCGCAAGACGCGGTCATCGAACACCGGGAGGCGAAAGGATTTCCCAAGACTCGGTAATGTGGCGATAACAACGTTAGGTTTCGCGAAAGTGTAGTTTGGGCAACTCGTCCTCATATACGTGTCGTTTAGAAAATGAGCGAGGATGTCGAGGCAGCGGTTACCGTTAACGCTGACAACCAGACAAAGAAAATGCGTGGGACTTTCAGCATATCTAACGCGCCTGTTGTTTAAAGCCGCCATCTATAACAACCCAGACGCGTGGTCTTGATAGGCGTGATTGAACGTGCCTTCGTTGAGGTTGCTTGCATCTTCCTCACGCGAGAGTTCATTTGTCCAGCCCGCCGTTGTTCTAAGAGCGATGTCGACAAAGGCTTAATTTGCATTTGTAGACGCTTTACGAACTCGACGGAGGCGCTTTAAATGTGCGGGACGTTCACGGGATGCGGCAATCTCTTGGATCTGAACTGCGTCCCATTATATTGATTACAACAACCATGCGGGATACAGGTGTCAGTGAGACTGGATAACTTTTATACCATAGTTCATTTCACGCACATTTCGGAAATGCTCTCATGCACGTCTTTGGACATCAGAGTGTTCTTGGAAGAGAGTCCGCATCGTTTGTAAGCGCAGCTGCATTATGTGACCAGGTGCGCTGCGACACCCCACTGACACCAAACGTAACCGCAGTATAAGATTGGACTGTGAGCTCGTGACAACGGCACGACGAAATAATGATATATATATATATATATATATATGTCCGTCAACGCTTAACGATGGTGACGTCGGCGGTGCTGCTACGGACTGTGAGCCTATGTAGTACAATAGCCGCACTCTTTCAGGCACAAAGTTTGCAACCTGAAGATACACCAGTGTATACGTACGCATGCGAGCATTCTTCTAAGAGGTTTCGCGCACTTTAATGGTGTAGCAAACTTTCTTTTTCTGCCTTGCTGCTGAAGCAAATCGGTCGGAAGACAGGGAAGCGATGATTTACCATACGCATCTACGCAAACAGTATACGTGAGCTAGCTGTCCGTGCTTACATTGTAACAGCTGTTGTAAAAATCTACGCACAACCATGAAGCAGAGACGCAGCACACTCTTTCGAGGCAGAGCTCGCGTGCTCGTATAACAGCTCCTTCGCGTGCGCAGCACGAGCGATACTCTTGTGAGCGGTATCGTATGGTATGGTTAAGCATGTAATTTGGCCAAGGTGGCGCCTACAATTTTGCTGCCTCATCGCCGGCTTATTCACTTTCTGTCCTACATGAACTCTTAGCGAGGCTTGCGGTATATGTAAATTTAAGTAACGGTGTCCGCACCTGCTGTGTGCGACGCCGTGTTGAACTCCTCCCTCTGCGAGATATTTAAACCCGGCAAAGAGTGAATCCGAAACAATGCAACCGGCACAGAGAGAGCATACAGTGGGAGAAAGAAAATTGAGGTCTGCCGGAATAGCTATACAGCTCTGACTTTTACATTGTGCCTCGTGCGTCCCCGCTTCTGCTAGCTCTATCACTTGTGCTACACGTAGCCGATGCTAACGAAGAACTGAAAGCTGGGCCACTTGGTGACAGTTCTTGAACATACTGAAACACAGCGCAACCACGACACGGATCGAGAGGAAAGAGGGACAAACTACAGCGCTGTGGCCATGCTAAAGTCTTGTGTATCCGCTGCAGGAAACAAGGAAATATGCGGCAGCCGAAATGACCGGCTCGGCTTTTCAAATCACGACTGAGCGCTGATGATATATTCTAGTCATGACACCAGTCTACAGCGAACGATGTGCTGGATATCTCCAGCCGGTGCCTGTATGTTGGTGCGGAGCTTTATATAACGGAAATTGCCACGCATTTCTGTTCCATGTAGCTGTACATGAACGACATAAGACCTCTCACGAATTCAGAGACAGTCATACCAGAAAACACTTAATATGGAACCAGCTTCGCGTTAAAGTGGCCATCGTACCCTTGGAGCGTATTTCAACGCGTGTTTCCGGGAATTTCATTAAAGGTTTTTATCTCTCTCTCTCTTTATAAGGTACGTGTTATATAATGATTTTCTTCAGTTTTGTTACATCCACGAGCATTGATCTGAAAATATGACGACAGGAAGGGAGGGCTGCGTCATGGAATGTGCATCGCATGCACACGTATAGGTGTAAAATGTTCCTAGAGCAGAAAGCTGTGCGAAGATGCGAGCGGAGTTGGCGTCTACGACCGAACAGGACCAGTGGCCACGCGGGATAGGGCAGTAAAACTTACAGCATTCTTTCGCGGGCTCGATACTTTTATCGCTGCGTGCACACGTGTATACTGCCGATGCCATAAGAAGCGCGCGGAACATAAAAACGCCACTAGGCGTGATCCTTTCTCGCCTCGGTTATGAAAGGAAAAACTGCGATGACATGTGGTGCAGTAAACCTGTCGGGAAGTTTCGCACTGACCACACACCACCAACCAACACGAGGGTTCGGCGCTAGGTGAGCAAGTCTGGATGTGTGTGTGTGTGTTTTTTGTGCCTGACACATGTGCAAGCCTGCTACCTAACTATAAAGACAGCTTGATGACACAGGTTCGCAGGATGCGAATATTGGAGGGTGGGAGGCAGTGGTTCGTACTTTTGTCTCGTAATCAGGTTCCCTGTCGTAACTTACAAGGCTAAGGTAAAGCGCAATCGCAGGCGATCAAAGCCGAAAGTCATGTCGCCTTTTTGCTGATTTCGGTAAACAAAAACTGCCAAGTCCTGCAGTTACACTGTCACATCATAGTTACCATGTGCTGTTAGTTGCGAGAATTCTCAAGTCGTATAACTGCGTTCGCGTCGTAGAAATGACTCGACGCAGGCGTACACGACTTGATGAGAAAAGGTCATTTGGGTAAGCATTTTCTCGCGCTATTACTTCCCGCGTTCGGTCATCTTTAAGACACGCCGTATTCACGCATAAGTGACATCCAGCAGTACTCACCGCGTAGCAAAAGATACGAGAAGCAGCAGCGTGACAGCGAGTGTCAGCTGGGGCCACCCGGTCGGATGCACAGCGGTTCCCGCAGAACCGGGCTTGGGTGTCGTCGACGGTTCCTGCCTGCCGTAACACAACTGGTCTGTCCTGTCGCGGATCTTTTGACAGGGAAAATCCTCGGAGCCGTCGCAGTAGCACGAACGTAGCGTGTCCGATCGCGGCTGCCTGTTGAGGATGGCCAGGCTATTGTTGCAACGCGGCGTGCACCGCTTGCCGTGGAACGCGCCAGCGGCAGTAGCGGTAGTAGTAGGCGAGCGCCGTGCCGCACTGGGGCTCGGCCTCGCACATCCAGAAAAGCTACGCTGCACGGGATCCGCGCTCCCGGAGCGGTCAGTTTCTCCACGGCTTCGCGACACACCTCGACGCGCAGCTTGCTCTTGCGGCACACGTCGTTCTCGCCGCACTCGCAGTCGGACAGGCCGCGACCTTCGTCCGTCGACGTGAGAGCGGCCAGCGCGCGCTGACAGGGCACGGGACACTGCGAGGCACCCGCCTGGATCACTTCGTTGCACTGGTACAGGTAGGCGTGCAACGCCGAGCCGCATCCCTTGCGCTGTGCGCACCGCATCTGCACTTCCTCGCAGGTACGCACCAGAGGCGCGTCCTCGTTGTTGTCCGGCGGCGTGGCCGAGGACGACGACCGGCCACAGGCGACCGCCGCGACGAGCAGCAACAGGGCCGAGAAAGCGGCGTGACAGGCACTCATACCGGCGGTGGAAGCAGCAGCATGTCGGTCTTGGCCTGGCCCTGGGCGAAGCGAGCCAGCAAGCGAGCCGCGCGCTCTCGAGAGAAAAGCCGGCAGGTCGAGTCTCCACGCGGTCCGCTCGATCTTTCGCTACTGACTGAGGTCCGCTTCGTTTTTTCCCGCTCCTCTGGCCTCCGGAGGGGCCGGCACCGGGGAGCGAGAGGGCGACGACTTGTTTTCTTCCAGTTGGAAAGGGAATGCGTGGAAAGAGAGCGCTCCCTACACATCCCTCTCATATCCAATATCGTCCCTCTCTCTTTTCCGGCTGTTTCGTCCTCCCTCACCGCGGCACCCCCACTGCTCTTCCCACTTCTCCCTTTCTCAGGCAGTCCCATTCTACCGCGCAGGTCGCTCTCGCCATCTCATCCACTTTCTTCGCGTGCGCGGAGCTGCTCGCATTCGCTCGCTCTGGGACCCCGTCGCCGTCGCCTGCCGGGGCCGTTCCTTTTTCCCATCGCTGCTTTTTGCCAGTCGACATCTCGGCTTCTTTGCGCCGGCGAGCTCCTCTTCTCTGAATGTCAGTCTCAGTAATGCTAATGTTGACGCTCGTATTTCCCGGCTTTGTTTCGCCTACGCTACCGCCCCACCCCTTTTTATGCTGCCCCCTTTCCACCGTTTCTCTTATCGCGGCCGGGACTCGTATCTCTAATTTCGTTTCCTCTTTATCGTTTTCGTTCTTGTTCTCGCTCGTTCCGTGCGGAGCAGAAGACGCAACGCAGGCCGATGTGCCCCTGTCGAAGCAATTCCTGCTCTGTCCCGGGAGTGCATTAGTTCCGGTTCCGTGTTTTAGCCGATCGGACGCGCCGTCTGCGCGAGGAGGGACTTCGGAGTCCGGCTCCGACGTTCGGGAAAATAGCAGCAGCCGTAGCGACGTCCGAGGTCGCTGCGTGCGCACTTTCTTCGGATGCCCGAGACACGCGCGCAATGTCTTTCCGTGCACTTAGACGCTGCCGTGCGTCCATCTGCACTCGCGTTGCCCCGGCTGAGTGTGTCTGGTGCGTTATTCGCCGTCCCTTTTTCATGGCACGGTCGTGAATTCGGGGACTTCGAAGGTCCGGCGGGAATTCGGCCGCAGTGTTTTCCCTCATTCCTTAATGGAAGGCCCGTGTAGTCCCGTCGATACGAGCGCTCGGACGTCGCTCACGTCAGCTCGCCTTATGAGCGTCAAGTTCCTTCGTGAATTAGTGTCATCACGTGTGCTTCTTCCTTTCTAGCGGCATTATTTCATGATTTATGCACATTCTTAAAAGCAGGGAAGCAACAGCCCCGAACGGCAGACAGAAGAGGGGGTGTCACGCCACACTGATCCGCCGTGTTGGCTCTGTGGCCGTGACATTTTATAGCTGTGGCCGCACATTCGACTCCAGGCCTAGGTGACCACTGCAGCTCCTTGCATGTCCGGGAGATAAGTATGAAATAATTCTGTACATTCGCGCAAACTTCAGATGCCCTAAGCACGTCTTTGTGTTAAGAGAGCATTGCTTTATAATAACAATAAAAAAATGTGGACAGGTTTGTGAATTACTAAAGAACTAGCAGTGACAAATACGCAAGAGAGTATCATAAGAATGTATAGTTTCGGATTTCAGAGTACGCAATGATTTTCCCTATGATATCTGCATTTTGGGAAGATATTGTCTTTATTTCGACGACACTATGCCGGGAAATTGAGAATCTCTTGTCGTGGTCTAATGATTGGGTCACTGTACTCGGTTACTGATGTTCGAACCCTTCATCAGACACGGAATTCAATTTCTTTAAGCAAAACGTAAGCTACATCGCAAGATTCCAACACGTCAAGGAAGTCCAGGAGGCCTCCAAACTTCGCTTTGATACATGGGGCTGCTGGGCACCATAATTTATCTTGATGTAATGCATTGCAGCTGAGAGCGACGGTGGTATTCTTAAAAAAAATAACAAATTTCGACAAGCGGCTGTCGACTAATTGAGTTTATGGCGACTGACGTCGACATGTCGCTTACCTCACAGAAGTGACTGACGGTGTGCGTGTGCTCCCTGTATTATCCCCCGCTTACATCCTAAACTTTCTAACTCCGCCATCTCTTTTCGCAGTGTAGGGTATGCCATACCGGTTATTCTGAACTGGTTAACCTCCCTGCCTTTTTCCTCTCTCTTGTTTTCTTCCTTGATGTAATAGTACTCCCACGAGGTGTGGGGAAGCAAATTTTTACTTTGGACTGAACATCCATCAAAGACAGCATCTCTTGAGCTAAGTAAAAAGCTTGAATAATGGAAAAAGACTGCATAACTGCATATATATCTTCCATGCAACGAAGTCACTTTTGAATTTCTCAGACACACTGGTATCGTTGAAATACTTTAGTTTAATTAGCGTCATGGTGCAGTTTGTGTCTGCTACATATCTTTCACGCACTGTGGTATCGCTTCATTCTTCATCGTGCCCTTCTTTAGAAGCATGCTAGGCGTCGCCAGACAAATCTTCTCGGTACTCACTAGAAAAAAAAAAAAAAAAAAACGATCTCAGCGTGGCGGTGCCCGCGATGTCATTTAACGAAATTTAAGTGAATACTGTCTACATGGCCCGTAGAAATAAGGGACGAAAGTTCACTTTCTAGAGGAAGAGCCGCCAGGTGTATACTCTGCGCTTCCAACAAAACTTTTAATGGCGGTCATCTCATTTCTTCCACACACTACTGTTTCTTAGTGCACTTCCTTGAGGTATAGTTTACCTCTCCTTTCTCCTTCTGTTTATTTTTACTTTACAGCTCATCACCGTCCATTATTAAAGTAGCGGTTCCTCTTCCCTTTCACCGGCTGACGGACGGAGCCATTTAAAAGCATTTTCTCCCATGGAGAGTTTTGGCCCGACGTCATTGCTTTCCCTCGCTCCACGCGGGCCATAATTTATCGAATCCCTTCTTCTTTCCGCAGTGTGTAGCGAAAAGCCGAGCGGAAACCTAATCCGACATTATTAATGAGGATAAGGAGGCTTGTTACCCCCCCCCTAAAAAAAAAAAAAGAAACGACGGAAAAGCAGAGCTCGCTACCGGGCGGAATTCGGCGACGCCAAAGCAGAGGAACGGAGCGTGTTTTCGGGCACTATAAAGAAAGGAATATTAAAGGAGAAAAAAAAGAGCTGAGAGAAGAGAAATCATAAATCGTTTTTCATCAGCATTTTGAAAAACGGCGCAGGCCTGCGAAGGATGGAGGATAAAAATAAGGGATAAATAAAGAGAGATAGAGAGCAGAGCTGAGCAGTGCTCGGCGAGCTCTTGTGGAAGTGCATCGATTAGTCTAAATACGATTTTCAAACTCTCGAAGCACGCAGCTGGTGGGCCAAAGTTGCGGGCCGGCCGAGCGCCGTCTCGCGCTCTTTCACGTTTTTTCGCTTTCCTGACCTCTTGGCTGTTTTCGGTATACTTCTTGTTATTTGCCGCTTGCGCGGGAATGATCGAGAGCTTATATACAGTATATAAGACACTCCCCAGAGAATCCTGCGAGTCCATTTTTTGAAAGTGAAATAAAGATATAACGATTAATAAGGAGGAGGAAGAAGAAGCGCGCATAGGAGCCGGCCGACTCGTCAGAATCGATGAAGCGCGTTCTTCGTTTCCGCGGTGCTGCGCCGACATCTTTTCATCCGTTTCCGTGCGGACTCACTCATCACTTCCAAACTGCCGTGTAATTGATCGTGTATGTGAGGGCGACAAAGCAGCGGTTGTGTCCTTTGTGCGGTGCTTGTTTTTATGAGTATCGATAAGTTCTTTTTGCCCGCTCGCGAGACCACGCGATTGCAGTGTGCTTGCTACAATACTCTCCCGAATTGCGCAGTTTTAGTTTTTTTTTTAAATGAAAGGTCATTTCTCGGATGTTTTCTCTTTAATGTTCAGTGCACTAGCTGATGCTCGGATTTACGGAACACTCGTTCAGTGCGGATCAGAAGACACGATACAGTGCTTTTGGTCGGATCACTCCCTTTTTTTTCTGCCTCTTTTCCTTTCCTTTCATTTCCTTTCCTTTCCTTTCCTTTCCTTTTCTTTTACAGCGGAAATGTTATGGGCAAATAACGCGAAAAAAAAAAAAGCCAAGCAGAGGAACAGAAAACACTGCGCAAGGAATATAGCAGAAGAGTGCGGGGAATTGCATGACAAAGACATAATTCATCTTGTGGAACGGTTACTCGCGAATTCCCAAAACTCTTGGCAAGTACTCTGACGCGTACTTTGAGACAATGTTAATGCGCCCTACTTGTTCCCGCGTTCATTAACAACACGCGGATGAGAGAAAAAAAAAAGAAAACTTTTCTGAAGCGTTCCTAAAGGCTGCTTCCGCCCGCGATAAAACTCGCCCGACATTCAAAAACGCGCTTTTGTGTAGTTCAACAAAGCACCCTCTACAATGTTGAGCAAGCTGCAGCGGCTGCAATTATGCAGTTAGAAACCCAAGCGTGTATCGCTGTAATTAGTTTGCGTTTTACTCCCCTATTATACAAGTGCAGCGAGCGGACAGAAACACGATGAAAGGACCGCGTACGCGGATGCCCCATTCTGAAAGCCCTGTGCCTAGGCCCGGGGCTTTCTGACGCTATGTGTGCCGTTGGCCGCAAGTTATATGCAGCATTACGACAGCTTGGTATGCACAGGCTGGGACAGGCGCGAACGCTAGTAGAGGAATGGCCAGGATGATAGGCGAACTGGCTGTTCCTACTTTCGTGCTTTGTGAGCAAATACTCAACCGAAACAGTGAAGTAAGCAGGCAAATTGAGAGAGAGAGAGAGAGAAATTAACAAAAAACATAAGGTTAACTATACCGACGAGGTTACTGCCTTTCAGTTTACTACAACGAGAAGGAGACAAGGTAATGTAAAAGATAACGTAAGGGGGAACCAGGGGTCCTCAACGTGCGCGGGACAAAGCACTTGCTAATTGTCGCGTACACGCACAACGCTCTTTGTGTTAACTTGCCTTTGAGCATTTAAGAAGTGTGGGAACGTATACTTCGCAAAACAGAATAAATTGAGAGAACCTCATGCACTTTGCGGAGTTGTATACGTCGGCCCACCATTTTTATCTCTTTACAAGCAGCCTGCGTCGGTATAGATATATATAGTTCGCGATCGAAGTTGCGGTGAACCTGTTGCGGCTATAACATTGTTAGATGCACATATCTGTAGTTGGCCAGTGTTGAGGAGCGACATGGTCGTGAATCGGAAGCTTGTTTTTGGAAGCTTTTCTACTGTGGTAGTATCACGTGTGTAAACGTTTGTAAGTATCACGCTTGTAAACAAATCCTGCAGTTATCTTTGTTAAAGGCCAATATATCGAAGGTCGTGGCGCAGTCCCTCTTTTGTTAGCGTTTTCATATAGAAATACAAGAAGCGCAGGAATATCTAAGGAAAAGCACGGATGCATAATAGAACTTAGGAAACTGTGTTTAGAACTCCCATATTCGTGATCTTACTCAAGCGTGCACACTTTCGTTGGAGGCGAAGGCTTCCATGTTGCAAATATATGGGTGGCGAAAGGCATTTGCGTAATAGGGCCTGCATAGGCGAGTGACGAGTGTCCTTAAATATACCGCACGCAGTACTCGCGGCACTGAACGGATTTATAGAAGCAGGTTAGAGTGTTTTCACCGCAGTGTATACGTCCGACTGGCCGTGAGCCCATCAGACCTGCGGCTTTGGCAGCGGCCGCGCGTGTGTGACGCGTACCGCTCCGAGTTGAAAGGGACCATTCAGCTCTGATGGAGAGCGCTTTGTCTGTGTATATAACTCGGCAGCGGGGGCAATACCACCGAGCTTTAAACGGACGCCTCCAAGTTCACGACTTTAATGAAAGGCGCACGTGCGAGTCTAACTTTCTGAATGCGCTGCTGTGAAGCGTCTGCCACCGCAGTTGTCACGGCCGACTATTTTAGAAGGGGGGTATTCGAAACAAAGAAAGAAAGACGCCGTTGTAATTAAAATTCCATTAACGAACGTATGTAAACAATCAGTCAAGTCAATCGATATAGTATTCTGAAGTAAAGTTTGTTGAACGTTTAAGAATGGAGATACACTTCAGGAGGAGGGGAAAAGGCAGGATGTCTGACGGGGCCGGTCACCTTTCTGTGGACTAGTCCGTGGATGCGGTGGGTTGTTAGGATATATTTCTCACGAATGGGCCCAGTTGTCGATTCTTTTGCATGTAAGGAAGATTTTTTTTTTTTTTGGGGGGGGGGGGGGGGTTGGGGAGGTAGGGGGGGTAGGGAAGGGGCGGGATGTCTTCGGCTTTACTTCTAATATGATTTTTGCGGACGTGTGAGTGTTGTGTGTTTAAGGAGAAGGGGGGGCGGAGATGTACGGAAGAAGCAAATATGCCGTGTTGCTTCTATATCTCTACTATTTCGGTCACGTAGATAAAAACTGGTGCCAATTGTATGGTTTTTGTTCATACACAAGTGAACACAAGTGCGAAGTATAGATAGCTAGGGAGAACCGCCTGAAGAACCTGTCATTAAATGACAGCTTAGAGCAAAACGCAAAAGCAAAAGGCGCATAACACCTAATTTAACGTTTCAGTGTAAGACAAATTTGAAGCAATCAGGCGCAAATGCACCCTGCCAATATAAGTGCCACAGGTATAACGGAGCGTACAAACATTACGAATATAGGTATCACAAGTGAGTACAGAGCATCTATAACATTAACAATACATATAGATAAATCATCGTTGTGACAACTCATAAATGTCCAGACTAGCCATAAGCAGGCGCCCAAGGCGCTGTCAAGCTATAGAGAAATGGCTTTTACCGGGGCCTACTCGATTTATAACGTATTGATATGATAACAAAATAAAGATCTAATTAAATTGAATGAACAATTTTCAGAAATGTAATAAAATCGAGCGAAATTAACGCCAGACATATATTGGTTGAATGCTGCGGTCAGCTATGGCTATGTATACGATCGGGCTAAATGTGAGTGAAGTTGACATTATTTTGTTAAAAGTGCCAATCCTTAAAACATAACTAGTCTTATAGGACAGAAGAGGTGGGAATTACATTCAAGAACGAACAAATGTCATTTTATGCCCGGCAGCCTGTAACGGTACGTGGATTTATATGCCTCGAGTATCCAGGTAAACTGCCTTCGTTTCAATATTTAGACTGAGAAGCAACACATTGCCTAGTTTCGCAGGTGGCGGCGACTAAACCAACCTCGGTGCTTTTCTACTACAAACCAACAACGACAGTATTGGGCTCAATACGTCGTTTTATTCGACAGCGCCTTGTACCTCTCGTTCGTGCAACGTCGTACAAAAACACCCCCTAAAAGCAAGCAAGAAAATATCGAAGGAAAGAATTCGAAAGATGAACTAGAAAAAAGTGCGGAACCGATAGGCAAAATAAGAAAACCATTTAGGAACATAGACGTTTGAGGCTGGGGGCAATCGCTCGAGGTGCACCTTCAAATGAATGCCTGCGAACGCTTCGAATTGAATGATGTACTTACGCGAGCGGGTCAGTGGAAAAAAAGAACCGTGAGCATGATATATATGCTTCTCCCTTCACGTATACGCGTCCGAAAGCGAACGCCGTTTCGTGGTCGCAACCTGACCTCTCCAAGACTGAGACTCGGAGGAGGGGGTTCAATAAACGGAGCCCATTTTTCCTTGTGAGGGGCGTTCTGGGCCACTTCGATATATATGTGCCCACATTGCAACGCCCGGTGGTCCTTGCACGACCCGCGGGTGGTTGCAATACGACACCCAGTGCACCGCGTGCACGGTCAACAACAGCGTCGTTCGTCCGTTTTCGGCTCGTTTCTTTACATTGGTCTTCAAGCGCAGCGCACGGCCGCCGTGGCCACTCCTTGATTGTACGCATGCCATATACTCCAGATTTATGTGCGCCAGCGGTGCGGGTATGCGGCACCGTTTGCAGCCGGACCCAAAGTAAGCGTCATATAGGGATTGGTATATGAAAGGCCATGGTGGCACAAGCTCGGGGCTGTAGCTCGGAGAGAGAAGAGGGGGGATCGTATGACCACTCGGTTTCCCTTCACGCTTGATTGAGACTGATGTCGGCGTATAAGAGCGCACGGCCGGTAGGCCAGTGACAGTCACCGCACATGCTGTTATTGTGTACGCGGGCGTACGCACTTTGTCTGACTGTGCGCGGGTGACATACATATATACAGTCGGAAATCATTTTCGAAGACCGGTAACAGCGCTCAGATGCGTCCCGCGCGTTTATTGGACGGGAAAAAAGGGAGAATAAAGAATGCCGTTTGGCGCAGGGTCGACCACATATGCGATGTGCGCTGTGAGACCTCGGCCCGGGTATGGGCTCCTTGCCTTCGCGACGTCCCCGTAGTCATATATGTGTGGCCGCGCCTATACGGAAACCGCAATTCGGATGAATTCTGTGCGGTATATACGACACACGACAGACACACAAATGTGAATCCGACTGAAAAGAGACTCGAGCTTCTACGAACATTTGAGTTTATTTCTATTCGCCTCGTGCATGATATATCGTGTGTGTGTGTGTGTGTGTGTGTGTGTGTGTGTGTGTGTTTGTGCGGAGAGAGTCATGAAGGGGGACTCACCGAGGGCAGGGGCGCGAGCCAGCGAGCTGGCGGCGGCGAGGCGTTTATCTTCATGCTCCGCTGATAGCAACAGAAGGAGGTAGGGAGGACGCGGAAGAGACAATGGAGGGCAATAATAAGCTCGTCGGCGTGAAATCGATAACTTCTGGGCATCCCCCGTCGTGGATGGCATCTGTGGGGTCGATTTGAGGAAGGGGACCGCGCGCCGCGTTATTCGCTGTTGCGGCGGTGGTGGCTTGTGTATCAAGGCTCCAGAGCGTAGATATGGCAACGGCTTTTCTCAAAACAGCCTCAGCGGGCTGCCTCTTTGCTTACAGTGTATAGACGCCTATGCTTCGCGCTCTGCTATAGAACGCATAAAGAGAAATGTATAGTGTTCGTGATAAAAGCTAGCGCCGCTACCCAAAACAAATAATGCAGGATTGTAGCATAGACCAGGCGCGTACGCTGTGTTTGCATTGCGAAAAGCCATTGCTGTTGGTCGTTCTCCACGCTTGCAAACCCTTGCCTGCTCGTTCACCTTCCGGATGTACAATATGTGCGAATTATTGACATGGCTATCGTCTGGCTGTGGTTTTTGGCCTGCTCAAAGACACCAGCATGCGTAGAAAAACAAAACGGCTCTGATTCTGTAGACTCTGTAAAACGAGGGGTGTACCGTTTGCGAGCATGATATGGTGTTCCAGCGTGTTATATACACAGCGAACAGGCAGGCGCTGATGCGCGTTGGCTTTCGTTTATCGCATTTTTACTTGCGTGCTTGCTTACAATCGTAAATACCGCCACCACCAGACCGTCAGTCATTCATGATAGTCAAAGTCGTCAGAACAACAACACCACCAACAGCAACAATGACCACGCAGTATAGCATTATATACGAGTATGTTATAGTGGCCTATAGTTCTCTTTTGATAAGGACAGGCCAAGGCTTGGCGTTTGTTTAGACCGAGGCTGTTTTTCATAGCCGCCCAACGCGTTGTAGGGTTTTGTTGGGTGTGTAAGGACACCGATCCAAGTAAACAAAGAAAATATATAGTTAAAAGCACCGGGACAACAAATTCGCAGTCATGCAGCGCCGATCTGTCGCGCAACATTTCGTCGGCGATGCCTCTGCCGTTGACGTTTGGACCCCGGCTGACGGGCCGCCGAGATTCGAGGCTATCGGGAGTCGATGAACCGTGTTTGACGCACCGCGAACGCGCGGCCGGGGGCTCGCCCATAGCTGTCTCTACCAATCAGCTCGCTAATGACAAATGCGTCTGCCCTGCCGACGTCTCGCCCGGCAGCGGTCCGGTTCGCTTTGTTATATCGCTTCCGTTTGTATTTTTTTACATTTCCTGCTTGCCCGGAGTGCTTTATTTTTGTTCCGCGCGTTAGATGCCAGTAGCATCTGTTCGGCGTTGATGGCGCATGAACAAAGGTGCTGAAGCGAGATGAAAGAAATATTGCCGGAACCATCAGTTAAGCGGAGGAAGTTCTTCATCACGTGCTTGCTTTTCTCGATAACACTGCAGGCTGTGAACAGCCGTGGTTCTGTGCATGCGTCCCTCTTTCTGTATCTTTCCTAATTTTATTTTTACTAGGCCCTCACTCATATACCCAGTGTAGGGTCGCAAACCGGATATTTTTGCTCTGGTTTACCACGCTAAATTTACCTTTGTAATCTCTCTTTCTCTGTCTCCGCAGTCTGTGTAGGATATTCTTCTAGTACCGCCAAAACAACGCACTGTAATGCAGGGTGTTTGCGAAGATTGTATTAAAAGAAAAACAAAGAAAATTTCATTCTAGACAACATTAGAAGTTTTTCTTGCTAAAATTCATGAAGTGGCAGCATGTTTGTGTACAGCGCGAGGAACGACGAAGACCGAAAGAACAGAAGGGACACGGACGAGCGCTGCAGTGGGCGTGGGAGTGGCAGTGGGAGTGGGCGTGGCAACTTGACAATAATAGTGAATAGTTGTGTATATAGCTGTTTCGCTAATTACCTTTATTTGCAGTAACCTAGCGCGTGCGTGTCAGTTGAGGACCTTTATGCATACCTTAACCCTAGTAAGGATTATCCTGAGACAATACAGTAAAAATCTTGAAATATCGATAACACTATGAGATCAATAAACCCTTTAGAGCTTCAAAGTAATCTTTTCTTTCTTTCTACTTTTTTTAACGAGGACAAGTGCAATGCACAGACAACGGGGTGGGTATTGTGTCTGCAAAGTCTCAGACCTAAACATAAGCCGCGAAAGCAGATGCAAATTAAGAAAATGCGGATTCGCGCTTTTATCTGGTTTTAGCAGTGCCTTCAGTGCACTGCGAAACTCCGAAATCCCTGCAGAAACTTTCAAGACGTTCGTGATTTGCATTACATTAAAGAGGCCCGGGAGACTAATTCAATATAATGCGATCTATGCTGTACGACATTCGAATTCTTGATTGTTGTTAACAACGCGGATTCATGCTTCTATATTTGGTTCCAGAACTGAATAATCAATATTTCTTTAATACTCGATTATAATGGCTGAATATACAGGCTCACAAGGTTTCGTATAGGCTGCCCGCCGTGAAAATATATACACATGCATTTCTTCCATCGGGGTGGTAAATGCGCCCTGTGATTGAAGACTGTGTTACTCGTTCACTTCTTGCTCATTGATAAGCATGTAGTTCTTAGCGTTATGCGTATAGTGACGAAAGTAAATCAGATCTTTTCTTTTGCGGTTCCTCTGCACTTGTTTCTTTTTACGCGGGTTGGAATCGGTATATGATATTCATATATATTCAGTAATATTCGGCTATTCTTTCTCTTGTGCCCTTCAGACGCCAATATATAAGTTACAGCTCACATTAAAGACGTTTCTGAGCAACAAGTATGTAGCGTACATGTTGGCTCTGATGTCATTAAAGTATACGTTTTCGGCTCATTATTTAAGGTAATGGCATCACCGTTAAATGGTTCCACAAGAAAGACAGCCACATTGCTATAACTGCGTTAAAACCCTGGCGTATGTTCTACACGAACCATGCTGTACGTATATATACACGGTCCCAGCTAAACGTTGGGTAAGCTTAAGAAAACAACAAATAAAACTGTGAAATTATATGGTTATACAATAGCGTCACCTCCATATCGTCAGTCCCGAGACATGGGAAGTCGGCGATGCAGGACCATTGGGGTGAGCGAGACGACGGGCGACGAGTGCGGCGAGCGGGACTGGTGACCATCGGTGATGGTGACCGACGATACGGCATGGAAGAAACGTTTTAGGTGATACGGTGGGGTCGGAATTGAACATTTGTCTGTGGGCGACGTACAACGCCTGACGCCAATACCGGCTGTTGCAATAGCGGGCCACGTGGCCAAAACGGCATGAAGCAAATGGGCCGGGGGTCCTCCACGCGGGATTGCGAGGAAAGCTTCGCCATTAAGAGTCGGAAGGGAGCGGCCGTGAACGCCAACATTCGATGACGAACGATGGCGTGCTAGTGGTACCATGCGAGCCGGAATCAGGAACTGCGTGGAGGCAGGAGAGATAGCCGAGTTAGTGCGCACTTCGAAGTGGTGCCTGTGGTAGGGGGCGTCTACGATGTTGCTGTGTTTAACGAGTAAATTGAGAATGCGCGCACGCTGGCATCACGGAAGCATCTATGTGTCCTTGCAGATCAGGAGGTTGAACGCGTATGTAATCAAGATATGGCCACTTTTTCAGACTCCTCCATGCTGTCGTCCGCTTTGCGGCAAAGGGCGAGCACGCTTTAAACCAGGAGCATTCGATGTTGAGCACGAGACGCCAGCTCCTTTTTGGCCGCTATCTTTCTACCGCGAGCCAAACAGGGCAACTTTTTTTGCACGCATCCCAGCGAATTTCTGCTTCGTGTTCTCGAACCACACTTTTGTCCCTTTCAGGTAGAATAGGAGTTCGCCAACATAAGAGTGTCGTCCCCACTACGTGGTCCTCGGCAAATTCTTCGGGATTGTCATCCCGCAAAACGCGCAGTAATGTGTGTGCCTTTTGTAATGGGTGGCTGCCAATTAAGAAAGAAAGAATGAAATGTATTTTAAACCACCAAGTGCGGAACACCAACACAACAACGCGATATGATATTGACATGATGTGACGCCCGATGGCAATGTACGCTTGTACCACGCAATATTACTGCGATATTACATCTCGTACTGTGACACCTGTATACAGGACGCGTATTTTTGGGAAGCATGAAAGTTACTTTCAGTGCAGCTCCAAGCAGAGGCGTGGCTGTGTGGTAGAACGCCTGCTTGCCATGCAGACGGCCTGGGTTCGATTCTCACTCGGACCCAACATTTTTATTATTTATTTTATTTGCAGCTTTTTCGATTTTTCGGTCACAGACAAGATGATGATTTTTCGCTCACAACCAACGGCGCCGACGCCGACGGCGGAATTTGTGCGATACGAGCTCTTTAACGCTATCGCGTTAAAACAACACCTTAGCTGACGTTAGCTGAAGCAATCGCCCGCGCTTCTCGGGATTAGTTTACCTTGAATGCGATAGCATCCATACTTGCGCTGCCAAACTTCATCTCGGATACATCGCGTATAAAACGATGGTCTGACGACGTCGGCGCTTATACGGCCCTGTGGGGCCTCTGACGGGCTGGCCCAATTTAATGCAGGACGTCCCACGCTGGGAGCGGCCGTGACATCACCGTACGCCGAGGTCGCTGCGCGTGGATCGCAATCACGCGGGCCGAGCTTCGTTCGCGTGCACGCGTGGCGCCAGCGTGCGCGACGTTTGGAGGGTTGCGACGGCGATTATGTGCTCGGCCGCGTGCGTATATACAGAGATACAACCCGCTGGCGCAAACGAGGGCTGCTCCTCTGGAGCAACTCCAAAGCAAAAAGAGCCAGCGAAACAAACGCGGACAGCCTTCGAATAGGTCGACTTTCGCATGATGCAGTGGGTGGTCTCTCATAATGCCTTTGTTATTCGCTCGGAGCGTCTGATGAAAAAAAAAAAAAAAAACGCGGCAAGTAAAAATATATAGAAATAAAAATGCCGTATATAACGTACGCCACGCTGGGCTTGTTTTTATATGGGCCAGCATATTTTGGCTGAGCGCGCTTTCCGATTTAACGATACGACTCTCGCGCTCGGACTGTTGGCGACACGCACGATTTTTCCATTTACCGCCCGGCTGGATAAATGTGCTTGTATGCCGGATGAATTAAAGTGTATACGAGCGTGATCGTTGAGGAACGTCGGAGGAGCCACGATCACGCCATACGATTGTGTAAGCGCATGAGTGCAGGTAAATTCGTGGTAATGGTGTATATACTGAGTGCTAAGAGAATGTCGCATTGCACGCCATGATAGAGGTGCACCATTTTATCCTATTTATGCTCACTCACCGTTAGTCAAACTGGAAACACTGTCGACTTGTCCGATGTTACAGTCACCAGCAGCCTTTACAAAAAGGCACACTCACAGATGCTTTCAAATGGTGAGCTAGCAACTGTGCGGAGAAGTTACGGGACAAAACTTTACGTGTCGTATGTTGTTACTTAATTCGGTCCACTCAAAACACGCGTTTCCTATCCTTCAAAAATAGATTATCGCTGTTAACATTCTGAGGCATAGGCATGCGTACGGGGAGGAGGGGTGGGGGAGGGGGCGGCTGCGTTCCCTATTCACCTAAAGGAGGGAGCCAATTCTGCCCATACCATTGCTTAGTCGGACCTTTCACGTCATTTTCTAATGGGAAGGATTATGGCTTCGCATGCTTTCTGACGATAATGACGACCAAGAACCCGTCGATGTTGCATTCTACTTCCCCTCCTTTATCCCTGAAAGCCGTCGACCAATGGCAGGGCTTTGTGAGGAGCACGTCATCGCTTCATTTTCAATTTGTATCATCTGCGGACCTTGTTTTCTGAGCACGCCTACGCCCTGCAGTGTCATCAATTCTGTGGATTACGATTCCCGCTGGGTTCAGAGCTACCCATGCACCGAGTCCCTCCTATATAGTTCAGCAACACATTGATTTTGCTCAGTCCATCTGCTAGATATTTCTCACGATTTATTTGAAGAGCATTGTTCGCTCAAGAACTGCGCACTTCTTCATTCCTTTCCTTGGCGCCACTTGTAATGGTTCCCCAAGGTCTGCGCCAGGTACATGGCTGCCTAATGACGAGTTAATTGGTAATTACCTCTCATAAGGGCGGAACGCTTTCCTCCTTGTTAGCGGCCTTGAGAGCGACAGTATACCACCGGCGACGACGATCATGTGATGTCTATCAAGCCTTCGAAAGAGGCGCAATGAAAAGCAGAGAAGCACCGTGCACATTTGCGAGTGAGGCACTACATATAGGGGAAAAAAAATGTTAGTTCCTTCTGCTCAGGCGAAGTAAAAAAAAAAGTCGAGTACCATGCAGTATACGTATTGCAGGTGACGAGCTGGTCATATACGGGCAATAGATGCGACAACAAAACAGCGAAGTGCGTCGAACCATACGAAAGATTTCAAGTACGCCGTAATGTATCATATGGACAGACAATATGGCTTCGAAGGAGCTATAAGCACTTGTCATATCCTTACAGTACGTATCTTTGCAAGGGGCACGTGTTCCAAAGCAAAGAGCCGCACCTGTTGTGACGCTCGCCGCAGTTCAAAGCACAAAGAAACCAAGAGATCAGTTCTTTCCTAATCCCTTGTCTAATTCTTCCGTGAAACTAGTTAACCATTTTCTTTTTCATTATTTCCGGTTGCTTCTCTCTCCCCTTTTCTTCTTTCGTTAAAAAAAAAAGATAGTCAAGCGATTTTCCTTTCCGTCACCTTATAACTGACAGAAATGATTTCGATGCAGTTGTTTCAAAACCCTGGATCTCGGCAACTCAAGTTAGATGAAAGGTAATGCGAACTTATTTCGCATGTAAAGTCGCCACGATGAATGGTTTAATGCCCTCACGCAATTTCAATTTGGCAATTAGTCGGAGATAACGTTATCGAGAAGTTCACCGAACATCTGAAGATTACTGTACGGCCAGGCTTTCCGTTGGTGGCTACTTTACGCCAAATTGGCTACCTTGCGATCCCATCTGGCGACGAAATTTCAGGTTGGCTATTTTCTGGCTACTTTTGATCCTGTGTTTTCGCGCATTAAGTAGTCTTTTTTTTTTAACATAAAGTACACTGTTTCTAAGCTTTTCTGTCGTGTCAACCGATGCGCGCTCGTCCTCCCCTCACCAGCAGGCTCGTGCACATCCGGGCACCCCGACGTAACACGCGGCGCACCTGCAGATACGGAGTGGCGAAGTTGAGTGTACAATCGCGCCCAATATGAGTGGCAACACGTTGTTCGTGCTCAAAGCCGCACCAACACTGCAAATGAGCGCCGACATAGCAAAATTTAGTAAAATAAACAGTGTTTCAGTTGCTGGTATTCTCTAAACCAATTTAACGCTTGCCGGTATCACCATTCAGGCATGCGGCCCCTTTAACCACGGCCACCATGTTGCAACTCACATTGAGCGCGACTGTACATTGGAAAACGCGTGGCTAGCACGCTGCCGCCATCTATGCTGATGCCGCGCGCAAGTTCTCGTGTGAACTTGACAAAAACAGAGGTCCACAGCAAAATGAAGCAGGGCTGTTCATCTTTAACGAGATTTCACTATCTGAAGCTGGACTGGTATGATGCAAACACTAGTCAAATAAGGTCTGTGGCTTCAAGGAAAAGCTGCCCTAACGTTTAATGTTCCTATAGACTTGTTGGCTGGAATGTTCTATTCTACATAAACTATATGCAAGCGAACTTGTGCATCTTAGCAAGCGCAGCGGAACAAACACAAGAGAAAGAGACGCATAGACAGGAAGGGCGCTAGCGCTCATGCTGTCTAGAAAGAGACACATAGACAGGAAGAATAGACAGACTAGAAAGAGACACATAGACAGGACGGGCGCTAGCGCTCATGCTGTCTAGAAAGAGACACATAGACAGGAAGAATAGACAGACTAGAAAGAGACACATAGACAGGAGGGGCGCTAGCGCTCATGCTGTCTAGAAAGAGACACATAGATAGGAAGAATAGACAGACTAGAAAGAGACACATAGACAGGACGGGCGCTAGCGCTCATGCTGTCTAGAAAGAGACACATAGACAGGAAGAATAGACAGACTAGAAAGAGACACATAGACAGGACGGGCGCTAGCGCTCATGCTGTCTAGAAAGAGACGCATAGACAGGAAGAATAGACAGACTAGAAAGAGACACATAGACAGGAGGGGCGCTAGCGCTCATGCTGTCTAGAAAGAGACACATAGATAGGAAGAATAGACAGACTAGAAAGAGACACATAGACAGGACGGGTGCTAGCGCTCATGCTGTCTAGAAAGAGACACATAGATAGGAAGAATAGACAGACTAGAAAGAGACACATAGACAGGAGGGGCGCTAGCGCTCATGCTGTCTAGAAAGAGACACATAGACAGGAAGATTAGACAGACTAGAAAGAGACACATAGACAGGACGGGTGCTAGCGCTCATGCTGTCTAGAAAGAGACACATAGATAGGAAGAATAGACAGACTAGAAAGAGACACATAGACAGGAGGGGCGCTAGCGCTCATGCTGTCTAGAAAGAGACACATAGATAGGAAGAATAGACAGACTAGAAAGAGACACATAGACAGGACGGGCGCTAGCGCTCATACTGTCTATAAAGAGACACATAGACAGGAAGAATAGACAGACTAGAAAGAGACACATAGACAGGACGGACGCTAGCGCCCGTCCTGTCTATGTGTCTCTTTCTCTTGTGTTTGTTCCGCTGTGCTTGCTAAGATGCACAAGTTCCACACCCACCAACTAGCCCAAATTTCTGCGTTGTATATGCAAGCGCACTGAATTCATTTAGTTGCAACTTACCGTGGCTTGAAGATCAAACAAGAGGGAGAAGTTGTGGTCTTATTTCTATGGTATTCCATCTTTAAAGTGGCAATACTTATAGTTCCGTAATATAACCTCTACTCGTAATATCGCTTCTGTTCTACTAACCTACAAACTTGGCGATAAAATGTAATGGAATGGCTACTCTGGCTACTTTTAGCTAGAGATCTGGCTCCTTTTCAAATCCACCCAATGGCATCCCTGGCTACGGTCGCAATTCTCGATCGATTTTCCTGGCCGCTCGTTGCGGCAGTTACATAAATCGTAATCGTCGTCATCACCACCAATTTGCACAAATTATGTGTTTATTTGGGTGCAAGCCATTCTGAAGGGTTCGTAAGCTATTAGAAAAATATTACTACGTACGAAAAGCATGTATTCGATTTGAGGACGAATTCAATAGGGCACTATTCTATTTTATATTCCGAATTCCCGAATAATTTTGCGCACCTTACTATTCACTTAAATTCATAACTTTACTGAGATACACGTGGACGCTTGTTCGAACCCATGGCGGAGTATAAATAACATATGCTAAATAAAAATATTGCTGGTGGTGTTATGATTATTTTACTATGATTGCCTCTTTTTTATACAGTTAATTGTTTTTGTTTTGCCGGTATGTGAAATTAAACTAGTTCGAATTCAATGCAAGTTGTTGGAAATTTATTGTCTGCACTACTTCCTTTGCTGTCTCATTTGCAGTCGGATGACAAGACATAAATGGCGGGAACTTTCGCTGCGTTAGACTCGTCTTGTTCGGAGTACCAACAGGCGAAAGCAAACGCGACTTTATTTGAATATGTGATACTCTATTTATGAACCAGTGTGTCCGCCGACATAAAGACGTAACTTTACCACGACACGAAGGATGCAACAGAAATAAACATAATCTTACGGTAGAAACCACCTCCTCAATTGAATAATTGAAGCCAACACTATTACACAGAAGATGCTGTAGCACCCTGGTTTATTCATGACCCAATTGCAAGTAATGAAGAACTCCTTTGAAGTATACGGAACAGGGAACGCTATGTTTGGTTTCCATCTCTATGGCCACAGCCTGATTACGAGACTGCCCTCGATAGATTTTTAGTGCGTTAGGAAAATGGCACGGGGCGTTAATGCGTCTGATCAAGAATTCTGTCCACGTCGCTAGAGGCAGAGGGTCACTACCTATTTATGATCTTGTTGTTTTTGCAGCA
>NC_051178.1:147192720-147254517 GCF_013339695.2 Rhipicephalus sanguineus | reverse complement strand
AGGTGGTGCGGTATCTGGTCGCTAGGAGACGCGATGCTTGCTTCCTCTCTGTACGTTTTTCTCTCTCTTTCGTCGATGTTCTCTGTGTCTCTCTTTCTTTTTCTTACTGCATTTCTTAGTACTTCTGTCTTTCTCATTCATTCTGTGCTACACTTTACTGTCTCCCCTCCTCCTTTCCCTCCTCTTCACCGTCAAAACTCTCCTCCTCATGCTCACTTTCCTTTCCCACCCCTTGCTACACTATACTACACAAGGCTGTGCTATGCTCTGCTAGCGTGCCTGGATAGCCGAGTGGTTAGGACGCTCGCCTTCGGATCGAGAGTACGCGGGTTCGAATCTCGCCTCGTGAAGGATATTTTTTCGGCAAGAAATTTTTCTCCTTCTCTTTCTTTATATCTTTCTTTCCGTCTCGCTGTCTGTTTCTCTCTTTCTTTCTTTCTCTCTCTCTCTCTGTACTCGTTCTCAGGTAACCGCACAGTGGCACATACCCGTTAAGATGATGATAGTTTTCTGCGATGAACTCACAAGGAACGATTTGCTAAACAGCTTCGCCGTTACATTTAAACAGGGTAGGTATCTCAGCAGAGTTGAAATAATCTAACGCTGCTGAACAAGAGTTACAACTTTTCTATTGAAGATTTTTCGCTAGAGCTATTTTAAAGCTTAATTAGGCAATCTTTGTTAATTACCCAGCTTGGCGAATTGGCAGTTAGCATAGATGACTTATTCCGACGTTTGCAAACGAGCGCCACAACTTTTGCATTGAAGACTTCTCACTAAAATTACCACTTAAAAATTTAATTCAGCAATCTTGTCAATTACCCAGCTTGGCGGATTGGAAAAATGTTAAATCTATCTACACGGGCCTCGAGCATTTTCGCCTCCATCGAAAATGCGGCCGCCGTGGCCGGGATTCGATCGCGCGACCTTCGGGTCAGCAGTCGAGCGCCATAACCACCAGACCGCTGTGACGGATAGCTGAAACATCCTGGATATATAAATGACAAAATCGGCGATGAGAACATACATCGTATTCACAAAGTAAACATTAGGACAGGACAATTGTTATAGCGCAAATGCAGGACAAAGACAAAAGGTACACGAAGACGAGCGCTAAATTCCAACTGGGTTTATGGTGCAGAACACGAAAATATATAGGTGGCACAACCACGTGACAAAAGATGAGGACAGGGTACTGTGTTTCTCTAAGGGGCTTTACGCAGCGGTATACATTTTGTTAGAATACAAGCAAAGGAGTCTAGATACAAAGATATGATTGGAAAGATATTTAGAACTGCTTGCAGAACACGATTTCTTTGTGCTGAATCCAAACCACTGCTACCCGTAAGGTTACCTAACGGTGTGGTTGCGCGTTTGAGCTTACCTACTGATGAAGTCACTGATCATCTTAAGCCCACTTGTCACTTTTTTTTTTTTTTTGGCGAAGTAGTCTTAGCGATCTTAAAGTGTCTACTTTACGAAGCACACTATTTCGTATGTCTGAAAGTCTGACGTATTGGGGATGTAAATTTGTTAAATATTTTTAATGTCAACGGTAATACGGGCTCATATACAAGTAATATCCATAGGTGTATATACCGGGGGGGGGGGGGGGGAGGCAAGGGTTGCGCTAGGTCCCCCACTTAGAAAGTTAAGGGGGTGGAGACCCCCTTACTTTCGACAGTGGTCAACAGGGGGCTGCACACTGAGAAACTATCAACTGAGGCGAAGTTTTAATTCTACACAGCAATAAATTATGTAATGAAGTTCGTCCTGCGCTTATGCTGAGGAGTTTGTCTCCCGTGTCTCACGACTACGCATTGTAGGTCCTCTACGGTGCAGGCTGTCTATGCGACGCTTTCACGCTTTGCGCTGCAGCATTGCAGGGAAGACTACCACTGAGTAGGGGCTCTATAACGTTAGAGCACCCTGTCATGATCACCCTGTCTGCTCTGCCTGGCCTGAAATTTAAATAAAAGACGACGCAAGTAAGGGCAGGAACTAGTAAACGTTTTATGGACCGATCAAACGCTCTTCCTGTTTCAGAAAATTAATTTTCTTTAATCGGAAAGGAATAGCATCACTGCTGCTCTATATCCAATTTGCTATGAGTCGATGAGTGTGCAGAACTGTTGAGTGCTTTAGTTTGGCCGTATTAAGGGAGCTAAATAATCTTTCCTTGCCTTGCCAACGTTTTTAGATTAATCTAAAAATGTTGGTCTTGCTTATCATATGGGAGCTTGCAGCGACGGTGGCGGCTTGGTACAAGGCGAGGAATAAGGCAGTGGGCTCGAGCACATTGGGAAGCCCAGCTTTCAAGCTTGTCCCTCAACTTGATCTACCGGACCAGGGAAATGGCCAAGGTTCGCGGTTTTATGGATGAATAATTGGGGGGTTTAACGTCCCAAAACCACGAAATGTTTTTGAGAGACGCCGTAGTGGAGGGTTCCGGAAGTTTAGACCACCTGGGGTTCTTTAACGTGCTCCTAAATCTAAGCACACGGGCCTCAAGCATTTTCTCCTCCATCGAAAATGCGGCCGCCGCGGCCGGGATTCGATCCCGCGACCTGGGTTTTTTAAATCAATTGACAACTGAATTGACAGTTGCCCTTGAGTCATCTCGAATTGACTGTAACAGCGCAAGATACAAATCGAACGGCAAAGAAGCACACGCGCAGCGCAGTTTATTTCTCTCTCTCCCTCTCTCTCAGCAAGGACAGAGTTGTACACGCGAACAAACAGCTCAGCATCTTTATACTAAAAGTGAAAATATTTATATTTATTATACTCGTATGAATCCATCTCGCCAGCTGCTATAAGTAGCCGCTGCCAATGTGATCGGCGGGCAGACTTCTTGAATTACATTCAGAGTGAGACACTGTCCAGCTATTCAAAAAAAAAAGGTTTTGGTATTGTTCAGCATAGTAATGCGCTGTTTAGTGCGCACACGTCATTTTAACGCCGCGAGAGTTCCCAGGTTTGTGACGTCACGTAACAAGCACGCGATTTTAAGGCACACCGAAAACTTTTGTCGAATGGCGAAGAACCAATGGCCAAAAATATTGTGTATTGAAAATAATGTATCCTCTTTGTGATGATTAGGACGGTTCGAGCACTTCCCCTATTGTGCAGCGGCGCAGGAAACAGACAAGGAGACGTATTTAACATTTATGTACAAGGTATAAGGATATGAAAGTAAGTGGTGTCGATGCCGTCGGGCGACCACCCAGCCCACACGAGGAGGGAGAGTCCCGTGGTCTCCATGGTCTTGCGAGCAGCGGTGGCGGCGTCCTAGTAGATGCCGGGACCAGGCGGACCTCGGACCTTGTCTCCGACGTCCTGGTCACCACCCGAGCGCAGCGGTTCCACGTGCGGGTTCTGGCCAGCACAGCACCGTCTGTGCCGTGCTGGAATGCTGGCTCGCCACAGCTGCGGTGCGGCAGCTCATTCACCGGCTTCCACGCCTTGGCCAGGGCACCGCCAGGGTACATCTCGGGTACACAGCTCATGGGCCTCGCGGCCCACGTCCGAGTCTGGCGCGTCGCTCGTACGGCTCGGCACCGCTCGTTCAGTCAGCAGCTCCGCCCCTGGCACCTGGACCCTCGGACACCCTGGACCTCGCCCGGCTCCGTGGTCCTCCGTGCACACGCGTCTCGGCCAGCAGAACGTCCCGCTCGTCCGAGCTCAGAATTGCACGCCCCTGGCCCGAACACTGCGAGCGCGCCTCGTGCTACCGTGCCACCGCGCTCTTCGTTTTCTTCCCTCCGTGCTCGGTGGTCCGCGCCGACGTTTTCGCGCTATTTACACATGACACTCTTATTTTTTATGTAGTCGTGAGTGAGTGGTCATTATGCAGTGGATCATTTTGGGGTCATTTGTTGCATCGCGTTACGAGCAGATGCTGTGTGTATGACCTAGAAAATTTCGACCAATCATAAATAGGTAGCGATCAATGCGGAAGGAAACCATGCGGGGTAGTTAACGTTATAATCACCCCAATTCTTTCAAATAAAACTTGTGATTACGCCGTTTGCATAGGCGTACTTATCTGGAGGGGGCATGAGGGCCTTCCAATCAAAGTAGAAAACGGCGCAATACAACGAAGACAAGAAAGTCCAAACAGGACTTCGTTGTACTGCGTGTTTTCTACTGTGAAGTTCGCACGCTCCAAGCAAAGCTGCAAATACAGATACGATGAGTATAAAGAACGTACTACGCGCCTAATACCACAAATTCTTACTTAAAAAAAACAACAACAAAAAGACTTGTGGTTGACAAGTCAACAATAATAGTAATATAATAATAGCAATAATAATAACAATGCGCTAGAACACTATTCCGACTAGAAGCAAACAAGACAAAATATAAGATGCGCAAACCTGAATATCTACAAGAAAGTGTAGTACTAATTACGGAAAAGAAGAGGTGCAGTCATTGCTACATAGATTAAAAAAAAAACGCAATTACAGTTAGCAGCTTCTAGACGTTAACGAAATTTCATTGAATGATACAAATCTATACTACTGGGAAGGCCGCCATCGACATAATTGTATTCATTTATAAAGTTGTGTAGTAATGCATAACTAGTGTTGCTTGCAACACTATTGCATGCATAACACGGATATATATGGCTGTCCCAGTGTATGCTACATAGAACTGACTGTACTTTTAAAGACGATAGTCTTTCTTGGGATACTTAGGAGAAATTTTGGTCTGTCTTTCTGTTTGTCGGCACGTCACTCGATTCAGCGATTCAGCCACTCGGCCAAAGTTGAACCACTTGCCCAAGGGCCAGCCATCTTGAACTGGTACGGCTGTTCATACTTGTGAACGTTGTCGATCAAAAAGTAAATATCACGTATATCTGAGGCGCAACATCACTAGGTAAGTATTAGGAAGTATGTTCCTTTAATAGAAAATGCATACATACGTAATTCCAAAGACCCTACTTTCTTAAGCTGCGCTGAAAATGCGACTGCGCTGAAACTTGCCTTCCTCTGTGCCCTCTGCACGAGCTCATTGTTGTGTTTCGGCTTCGGTTCTGTATTGCACTGTACAAACGCTATGGGGCGCCGCTCTGGCATTCCTGCTTTACGCAGGCGACGTGTAAATAAAATAGTGTGTGGGGAGTACTCGTTGAGTGCGGACGTTTCTTCTGCTTCAACGCATCGCGCCAAACCGCGTGTTCGGGCTGGTTGGCGTCCCCACCGGTCGCGTTGGTCACCGCCGGTCTTCGCCTGCTGCTGCGCCGGGACTACCAGCCCGCAACACAGCACTCATGTTTCCCGACGTATTGCCAGATGGCGTCCATATCTTACGCAGCGCCTCCTCTATCGTCTTTAGACGACATTTGCAGCGAAGCACGCAGATACGCGGCCAATTTTTTTCTGTAATGTTATTAAACACTGCTAACCAAATTTTATCTCTGTATATGGAAAATTACGTCAAATTGAGTGCGAATGAAGTTCTCCTCCTCTCTCTCTCCCTCTCTCCTCTCTCTATATATATATATATATATATATATATATATATATATATATATATATATATATATATATTATATATATATATATAATATATAAGTATGAGAGGTGGCACTTCAAGAAAACTTCATGTATTACGTCGACGTTTCGGTCAGAGCCTGACCTTTCTTGAGAAAGGTCAGGCTCTGACCGAAAACGTCGACGTAATAAATGAAGTTTTCTTGAAGTGCCACCTCTCATACTTATACGGCAACCAAAGGCAACCACTCCTTCACTATATATATATATATTATATATATATATATATATATATATATATATATATATATATATAGCGCTGTGAAGGAGGTTCCTCACACAGCGCTCGTGGACTCAGCGCTTTGTAACCTTATGTCATGTCTTTTTCAACCGGCGTATATCGCCGCCGTCTAATTTTTAACGTTCCTATACGTCGCGCGTATATGTTGCCTGTATACTATCTGCTGTCTTGTACGCGTTCTTTTTTTATATTGTACCTGCGCGTTTTATTATCTGCTTTGCTGATTCCACCCCCCCCCCCCCCCCTCTCCACTGCCACACAGTATAATACCGGGGAGGCAGTGTGGAGTACAACGACTCAATCACCGGCGCTTGAATTCAGACACTACTGCTGCTATAATGACAGCATAGTGTCTATATATAGCCAGTATTATCCGACATTATCCAAGATAAGTGAAAAACTAGCTAACATTAACAGTTAGCCATCATTAGACTGTGCTTATAGTATGCAGGTAAACACGAAAATTGCATTCAGAAATACTTATCGGTCATCATCATACCCCATGCAGAGGTAATCCGGAGTTGCGTGTGTGTGTGTGGGGGGGGGGGGGGGGGGGGGGGAGGGATTTTTGTTATTCGCCTAGAGAGAAAAGCAAAGGAAAATAACCTGAGGGTAAGCCACACCCTGAAGTACAACGGGCTTGAGATAATGAAGAAAAATATAGGAACAGTGTGTGTGGGGGGGGGGGGGGGGGGAGGCTTGTGGTCATACGCTCGCGTTTGTATGTATGGCTACATCCACGCCCACAGAAAATTCCCGAGCGAGCTTGTGGAGATGACTGGCTGTCACCGAAGTCGCCATAGGCGACGTCCCTGCGAGACACTGCTCTCATGGGGCGTTCGAGCCGCGCCGTTGCCCTTGGGAAAACATTGGAGCCAGTGACGCGTGGTGGACGTGGCGCAGTAGCAGCAGCAGCAGCGTACTGTATCACGCTTGGCCCAGGGAGGGCCTTCTGGTTCTTGTCTTCGCGCGCCGTCTCGGCCCGAGATGAAGAGGAGCTGTCGTCGCCGACAGCGATGTGTGCCGAGGTTCCCATAAGACACGGCTCTGCACTTTGCAGCGCCGGTCCCGATGAGCAAACACATAAAGCGCATGTCCTGCGTGGGCGGAGGCAAACAGCTGCCTCCCCGACGTGGACAGCACGACTATGTAGGGCAAACCGTGCACTCGCGGCATGGAAACCATGAGCAGTGGTTGTTTTAGTCCTGTATGCAGGACATGACGCACAAGTGTTGTATGCACTTAAGCTCAGGTTATGCTCGTGCCACACAGTGCTTATTGGCTATCAACTTATACGCAGTTTGGTTTCTTCACTGCCATGGTTCGTGGGGTCGGTGTGTGCCGTGTGCGTCACTTTAACGGCGCGTCATTGATACGCGTAAAGTTGGTGTTACGCTTCATAAGCTTTATCGATACGTTTTTTTATAACGTCTACATTTTGCATATGCGGACACAATGTTTTCTCCTGCCGCATGTATAAATACCACGTCTATCTGTGCGAATTCTTTTTGTTTTACGTTTTTTCCGCTTCTTCATCCCCTTTAGGTCACAATTTTTACGCAAAGGCGACCCAACTGGCTGCCTGTTACATGGAAGCAATTCCGAGCTTTACTTTTCAGCTTGGACGAACTTGCCTCGAGAGCACGGTCTTTAAACCTGCCTCTAGAGACTTGAGAAGGTATACAGCGTCATTGGTCCGTTAGGCACGTGATAGCAGATTTACGATTTGTTCAACTAAGGAGCTTTATGAAAGGAAGAAAATTGTTATTCACTCGTTCGTAGAACAAGCTTTATGCTAGAGACAGATGGACGACAACTTTTTTTCTCTCTTTTGGGAACTTTCCTGCACCTTGCGAGTTTTCGCAGATCTAATTTGCGATATTCGATAGCTTTCTCTTCATCTCCATTTACTGAAACAACTAACTTTGTCTTCATAATGATCAGGAACACTCTTGCCATTGCCATCAAAAGGTTAAACAATATTTTTTAACAAGCACAATCGCCTTCTGTTAATTAGATTCCGGGTGGTTTAACACATCTGTTGTTCTCTTCTAATAGGCATTGTTCTCGGCCTCTAATTCCTTCGGACATGGAGCAAATATGAAGCTCAGTAAAAAAAATGTTGCCAGCGACAGTGTGCTTTGATGCACTGCAGTAAAACACCGATGACATCAGGCTTTAATGATCTTGAACTTACTTCTGTGGCAGTTCACATACTCTAGCTTCAAACCGGTAAAGTGTATAGGCACGCATTCTATAGTTACCTGGAACACTATTACAGCGACACGCTGAAAGAAAAATAACTTTTAAATAGAAAATAGAACGACATGCAAAGCTTTTTCTAAGGTTTATTTTTAATCTCTCATTGGACTTCGGCTGTATGAATTAGCCACAGAAGTCTGCTTGACGCTATGTTTAATATGCTTCAAGGCTGAGCTCAAGAAAAAAAAAAAAAAACGTTTGCCACGTTAATTGCTACTTTTTTTTTTGTACTACCCACGTTATATCGCTTACAGGTTATTTTTCTTTAATAATTGTTCAGCGAGCATTACGTCTGCTTCTTTAAGCATTAATGCACTTTTTTATTCTTGCATTCCGACAAGTCGTTTACTCTTTTTTTTTTTCAGCTCTTCGTTGCTGTTACATCTGTGCTTTCCTGCAAGAACGACATTTGGCCCATCTCTCATTGTGAGTGGGGGTGTGCGAATATTCGAAATTTCAAATACTTTTTGAATAGTATTTGCTATTCGATTCGATTCGCACTGGAATTTTACTATTCGATCTATTCGAACTTATCAAAAACAAATACAGTCAACGTCCGATTGAAAGTGACCCCTTCAGATTTTTAATATGCTTCACCTCATTACACTTCTGTATTGCGGCTAAGCTGCCTTTCAAGCTCCGTTACGGTCGAACTTTGCCAAGACAGTCAACAACAGTCAGACAGTCAATTGGAATTGGTCCCTAGGTTTTTGATATGCTTCACCTCATTACACCTCGATATTGCGGCAAAGCTGCTTTTCAAACACTGCTTCGGTCGCAAATGTACTAACTCAAGAAAACGCTGGTTCCAACATGGAGATGAAAGATGTGGCAGAAGTGGGGGCTCAATTAATGCTGTTTTGGACCTGAAATTTGGGCAGGAAGTCCGAAAAATCGAAAGCCGAAGCTTTTTTGCATCCAAAATTTCAGATGTTCTTATATATCGACGTCTACGAGGCAGATTTGGAACTCTGGACTTGAAGGGAGCACACCCTTATCCGCCACATCAGTTGGGCTTCCACAGAAGTTGAAAGAGGAGGAGAGGCTGAGGAAATGGCATCTTTGCCTATCACGTGTAAAGTGTTGTCGGCAACACTTTGGTTGCACCAAATCATGTACATAAATACAATTCGGCCTCTACATTTCCTCATTCTTGATAAGACAACTATGAAACACCATCCCGCCAGTGCTTCATCGACCTAGCGAAAAGGAACACTTTCATGTTGCTATCTCATAAGAAAGCGCTTAGGAATCCTCTCTAACATTTTTTTCTGCAATTTCGCTTCGAAGTATTCGAAAAATATTCTAGAAATATTCTAGAAATATTCGAAAAATATTCAATTCGATTCCCACTCACACTTCATTATTCAAATTTGCTTCGCACCCAAAATTTTGCTATTCGCACAGCACTGGCGTAACCAGCGGGTGAGGAGGAAAGGGGAGTTCAAACCCCACGAAATTTTTCAGTTTTGCATGTGTGTATATATACGCACGAACATATCGAAAGGATGGCTGAACCCCCCACCTCTTTACGAAAAAATAAAATAAAAAATCTGGCTACGCTAGTGTAGTCAAGTAATCAAAAGGGCCGTGCGGTCAAAACACAGCTGTGTTAGCGAAGTCGTGCGGTTTCGACATCTTGCCGTAGTGTAGTTAGTGATGAAGGCGCTCAGCGTCAACACTTACTGGGGCCATTTGCTAAATATGGACAGTGAACTGCAGTAGGGCGTGAGGCCTCTGGACAGTGAACAGTGAACTGCAGTAAGCGCGTGAGGCCTCTGAAAGAGCGGTGCCCGTGCCACGAGGCCAGTCGTCACACAAGCTCAGCAAATACGCACGGCTCTCCGCCGCTTGGAGTTAAGCTTAAGTTATACTTAAAACCCACAAGTAAATTGGGGTTACTGTTGGCTCTACCACAGGTGATCTGTTTTCAACGTCCTTCCACAGTTCAAATGAAGCGCTAAAACCGGTGAGGGGGAACGGTGGCGCCATCTGTGAGTCGAGCAAAACAACCAATCTCGGGTGTTTTATCGAACAGAAACGTGGCGGCTCTTTTCACTCGAACAGAAGTCGCGCACGGCACGTTTGTTGAAAGAGTCGAGGGGGAAATATAATGTAAGGAGGACATGTGTTTTGTTTTTACTTTTTTCACGAGGCAAGATAATCTGTGTGTAGCAGCACCGCGTAGTAGTTGATGCTGTCAGCCGGGAAACGTGGAATGATACGAGTTACGCGTGGCGTATTAGAAACATGATTGTTGGAGTGACTATTTTTTCGCTGTTTTGTTTGCCCTCAACGATCAACAGACGAGAGAGAGAGAGAGAGACAGACAGACGTAATGCTTGTGTAAGCTTTTTTCTCACACGACCGGCTGCTTCAAAACAGCTCATGGCTTCTTCCTTGATGCACCTGTTTTTACGAAACTGGACAATATGCCATCTGTCAGGAAACGCATGCAGTCCAGGGCCTTTTTCAATTGGCTCTCGTAGCTTCCCCCGAATACTCCACAACACGCAAGCGCCGGCGTGTGGATTGCACGCGCCTCCTGGCGTGTCGAATGCTTCGCTGCTGGCGAAGCCAACTCACACGATGCAATAGTGCGGTAATTAGGCAAAACAATCCAAGCGACGCGTTAAACAGTTATGAGTCAGTCGTTAAGTTTAGGAATTAATAACCACGAATTAATAACCAGCAGTAATGAAAAATACTGCTTCTCACAAGCTGTATTTTGCATACTTCTCGCACTTTACCATAGCCGAGGAATTTAAAAGAAAAGCGAAGTTTGGCTCTCAGTTTCTTTATCTGAACAACGGGCTACCTTCCGGAGAAAAGAACGAAAATAATTGTTTTGGAAGAATGCTTCATAGCACAGGAAAAGAGAAATGAACGTTTATTTGAGCTGGCAGAAGAAATAGGTATTCTTTTTTCGACCTAATGTGGGCAGGTTTTTCATATTTATTTTTACCGTATTGTAGCTCTATCCAGGTATCACCAGCAGCGATGTTCTTTTTTTCATTTGTTACCTTTCTAGGTTTACTTGCTTTTGTTACCATAGCTTTTCTTTCGAAATAAGAATGGTGCTGATGATGATGAAATGAACTTTATTTGGTCCTGGAGAACCCCGATCAGACACTGTTATTACCCTATTTTTTTGTGTGTGTCTATTCATCTGCTGTAACAACATTTGCTTAATGTGCGTTCAAGCAAAAGTGCCTTTTTTGCTGCTGAAGTTAAGTTCGTGTGACAGATAATCGGTGGCGTATGTTTGTGATGGATGCTAAATAAATTCAGGCTGCTGACGGACCGAGCCGCCACCGTCAACACCTCCGCCGCCTCGGCCGCAACGTCGGGCGAGGAGCGGGAGAGGGAGGATCGCCTTACCAGTTTCACAAATATAATGCAGCATTACAGACTGGCCAGGTGCAAACTTCCGCCACCACACCCCAAAAATGTCACAGTTTCGCCGCAAGGGCGATGCAACGAATGCGATAGCAAGAAATTGGAATGTCACACGAAGAACGAGAAGCAGCTCGATACTTGCAGCGCGCCGCTGAAGCACAAAGAAGGACGCCCGAAAAGAACGCACAGGCATAAACAGGACAAGCATGAACTAACAACTGTCACAGTTGTTACGTCTTTGTGCTTGAGCAACGCGCTGCAAGTGTCGACAACGGAGAATCACACGCTCTTAGATATTTCTTTTTCTTTTAAACTGCGGCACGTGGAGTGACCCCTCTGCGTCTCCTGCCACACGGGGACGTCTGACGCAGGGTGCGCGGTGTTCTTTGTTTTTTTTCCTTCCACATCACGAGTGGGTACAGAAAGTGGTCACTTTGTCGTGCGCGTCTCAAGGGCAGTTTTCAAATTGTAAGAAAATGTAGGAGCGCTGCGTGATACAAAACACGCTCAAGGTCCTCCGAGATTTGCTTGCTTTTTTTTTTTATTGGTGCCAGTATGCCCTACGGCATAAGTTAAATAAAAGAGGTTTGCTTACCACCAGCGGTAAATGGTGCATATAAATAGCTTACTGTGATTTCGCCGGCGCATGCATGGCGCATGGCTGAGTTGTCTAACGCAGCGCGTTGGGGAGCGAGGGGCCGATGGTTCGAATGGTTGGCTGCTTCGGAATTTTTTCTTCTGCTTTATTTTTCTTTGTGCCTTTTTATATATATACACACACATAGACATATCCAGGACATGACGGCGACGGCAAAAATCAGACGAGAGTGTCCATGTAATTGCTATAGCAATAAAACTGAACAAGCAACAAGCGGTCGCCTGGTGACATCTGCACACCAGAACGTTTCCAAACCCAGTGGTCTTGAACCTCTGTTACCCAGAAGTTTATTCGTGAAGCTGTAAGTTTTGCGAGGCCAGGACAACCTTGGAACACATGTTATGAGAGTGTGACAGAGGTGGGGTTCCAGATGAGAACACAGCCTCGAACAGAAACACGCTGGGAGACTGCACTGTTCAGCTTCGCCCTCGAGGACCAGCTGTGGGCCGTCCAGCGGGCCGAGCAAGACGCCAGAGCTCAAGGGCTCGTGGCCGACGCTTAGGCGGGGATATTCGCCCAAATCCCCGAATAACTCGCCCGAATTAAAAAAAAAATAAAGTTGCTGTTCTGTTCTGTTTAATCGCGCATATATGTTTGATAAGACAGTTTTATTTAGAGAGAGACAGATTTCAGTTGCACTGTAAATAACAAAGTATACGTGGGTCGCCTCGGAGCAAAGTGATTCTATATGCGTGACCTGCAAGAGCGACGGCGTCATATGAACTCCGAGGCATTTGTAGGAAGGCGCTAGGCCGATAGTGGAAGAATTGATGTGCTACATTAACGTTCAGTAACTGCGTGTTTTAGGCAAATTGAGAGGCTGGAAGAGCGGCCTAGTTGGTTGCGCATAGCTATTGATTGCAACGCCCTACTCAGAAAGACAAGCAAATGCTCAAGGAAAACACTGACGCTTGTCCTGTTTGTGCCAGTGTTTTACTTGCACCTTTTCCTGTGTGTCTTAGCATCGCGGTGCAAGTAGTAGCTAAATTTAGAGTCGTATGCTTAAAGTTTAATTTAGTGGTGAGGCGGGATGTAGAGATGTAGGCGGCATTTCGGCAACAACGCAGAGCAAAAATTAAGGTTCCGGCAATTCAGGCGCAGTGAAGGCTTAAATTTGATTTGAGGATGATAAATTGTTTAGTTTTTCTTTTGTGCGGCTATGCGGAACAAATATCACACCCGTGGGGTATGTGTATCGGGCATCTCCGAATGCGCCAAATGCCTTAATTCAGTATTTAACATGCAGTCACGAACTAAAGAATGATGAAATCATCAAAGCATATAAGGGCGTAACGGACGACCTAAGCTTTTTCTTCCTACTTTCAAAAAAAAAAAAAAAACGGTCCACAGACACTCATCGTAACTGTGGGTAGTTAGCATAGAGGTTCGCGTACAAATAGGTGTGACAGAGTATTTCATTCACGAAATGAAAACGCTAGCTTGTGACACATTTCATACACAATTTCTGAAAAGAGCCTGAAAATAGTAAAACATGGCCTGTTGTGTGCAACGCGCTAGCTGAACTTTGATGTGCGTCATTTACTGTAATCATCAGTAAGATAATAGTTGTCACACATATCTTTTCATACTATAAAAAAGAGAGAGAGAGAAAGAACGTGGAGTACAAGGATGATAACAGGCCCATTCAAATTACCTCTGTTCGTACAATGAATGAGAATTAATTCAATATAAATTTTATGGTATTTACTTCAAAACCACGATGTGATTGTGAAGCACGCTGAGTGATGGGGGTGTGTGGATAGCTGTCTTGCAGCGTGGGGCTCATTAACGTGCACCTGTATATAAATCTAAGTACAGGCGTGCGTTTGCCTCTTGTCTTCATCGAAAAGCAGCCGCGGTGGCCGGCATCGAACCGGTGACCTCGATCTCAGCAGCGCAATGCCATGGCCACTAAATTATAAGCGACCGACAGCAAGTAATGTTCCTACAACAGTAACTACCCGTCTAGACCAAAGACTGTCAGGAAAAAGTAAAAAAAAAAAACGCAAACGTTCGCCGAAAATCTGGCGACCGTTTGAAAATAAATAAATGCGTTGGTGTGGCATTTAAAAAAAGTGTTAAAAGGGTAAATGCATAGACATAACAACGCTGTTCAATGCGTCTACATAGTCCAATGTGTCATTCGAAAGAAGTCTACAGGAACATGCTACCGTGTATACATGTAGGATAGGCTATACCCGAGGTCTTCGAATATGCTTTGACAACACTCTAAAAAAAGACGTGTTACAGTCCGTCGCTCAAATTGTTGATGAGGCTACAAATCATCTCTTGTTCTCACTGTATATGCGCGACATCAGATAAACCCGTTTTCTTAACGTGACAGTTGGATGCAGACATCGCAGTTCATTTCAGTGCAGTTTTTACCAGTGCGCGCTTCGCGTACAGGCCATAGCATGCAACCTTCCGACTTCTTCAAGACTTCCAAGTTTCTTCAAGAAGGTGGAAAAGCACCTCATGTCGACAACGAGGCAGCAACGTGTCAAAAAGAGTCCAGAGTCACCTCACGCAGCTTCCATCACGCGAAGCAAGCGATATTGTTTGTCCGTACGAATGACCTTGTCACCATGCTCGTGGAAGGGCAAAGCGCACGAGGATCGCGCACACGAGGCCAGCTGCCGCAGGCGGGAACGAATTACAGCCCGTCTTCGATCGACTGTAGGGACACACTACACCGAGAACGCTCGCGCACATGAGCACGCCGCAGCAGAACGTGTCGGCAATGCCCGCGTAGAACATCGAGACACTCCACTTGGTCGTGAAGCAGCCTATAGTGTAGGCCACTGCTGGCAGGACAGCTGATAGAAACGATGCCGCGAGGAGCACCGCCGGCTGTGGTTCGGACGAGTACAACACTACGGCGAGTGCGACGGAGCCCAAGACGGTGTTCACTTCGATTGCCTTGAAGCCATCGCTGGCTTCGGCTGTAGCTTGATCGGGTAATAGACCTAGAATCAGGCAGTGGAGCGTGTAGTAGACGCAGAGGCATCCTAGAGCTTCCAAGGAAGCCCAAAGGCCCACGTGGGACAGCGGTTTGTCTTCTTGGCGCCTTCCGTGAACGGCGCAAGCAGATTCTGTGGCACCGTAGTCGACGTTTTCTGAGTAAGAGGACAGCATGGTGCTTTCTGTGGCTGACCTGCGAAGAGAATGCGTGCAAGTTGTGAGGGGGTCAACCTGTATCAGTCACCCGTCATTAACTATTTCCAGCAAAGAAGTGTCACTCCTTAAATAAAGGGGTTAGTGAAAAGACGCGCTGTGATACTGATCTGTGTTTGCACCTAGGAACGGTGCGCATGTGCGGCGGGTCACGTGCCCTGGTTTGGCGAATGTGTTCGTTCTTGCTTAATGAAACTTTCAGTTGATAGAATGCGCTGGTGTCGTTCCCTCACGTGTCCTTGTCCCAGTTCGCACTTGAAATTTCAGTGACGCACGTGTACCAACTACTACTTAAGTGGCGAGACACCAAATGATCGCATAGACTATGGCACAGAGGGAAACTTTTGGCGCTGTTCTGACTTACACGCTCCTAGACATCCTCCTGCGTTCAGCCCAGTCGGTGAGAACAACACCCAACTGCTGGAGGCAGAGGCCCACGGCGAACCCGATGCACACAACTATTTCCGCCACTGGCTTCTCGTAAGTCCCAATCTGGTTCAACATCCTGGACCCTGAGTACAGCATGTCGACGAAGGCCATGCCGAACAAAGCACCCCCGGAAAACAGCAGGGCCGCACGATGGTATCTGTAGTGGACAACGGATGTTGATCCCGTGAAGGCTCCAGTATACTGTTACAGAGATCTGAAAACTATATACAGGCGATGTAGGATGTATATATATTTATCTCTCTTTCCTGTTCTGTAGCCCTCACTTGTGTTCCTTACAAGGAACCAGTGGATAATGCTGGGACTCTCAAAGTGGTAAATGTCTTCATGTTCTCATGCCACAGTTTTGCCCTATCTGCCAATAATTTATTGCAAATATTTCGAGAAATGTTCTCACTAAAAGAAGAAATCGGGGGAATACGTGGCTGACTAACACAACAAAAATTAAATGAGACACATTTTTTTTAAATAAAGCGAAAAGATAAGCAGTAAACTTTATAACATCCATTGGATTCAAGCAGACACCTTCGTAGCGCAGGTCAGCGTACGGGACTTTCGGTGACTGTCACAACGTGTCCCGGCGCGGCAAGTAGTCTGTCTTTATGTGTGCACCAAATAAAATCCGTAGTTCATGCGTTTCAACGCTGGTCGCAGTGAGCAACGTGCAAGCGGGGAGAAAAAAAAAACTTATAAAAAAAATGCCCCCACCTCCCCGAAGGGAATCGTGAGGAAATGCGGATGCTTTTGCGCCGAGAGTACACGGCGTAGTAATTTTAATGGCGTAAAGCTGGACACATCGACGCGCTCAAGTGTCTCCGTTGCGTATTATGATTTCCTGGCGCGGCAGCGCATGCGAGAGAGAAAAAAGAGAGAGCGAGGAGGACGCCAGCGGCTCCTCCGCGACCGCTTGCGCGCTATTGGTTCTCCTCTTAGGGTCACGTGGCTGGGCACGCGAGAGCGTTTACGAACGCACGCACGCACGGAGTAGTGTTTACGGCTGTTCCATCGTACGGAAGCACCCTCCTCCTAGCCACGCGGCCACGCGGCAGATTCGCGCCACGCACATGGCGGACGCTCAAGTACGCGCGCCTGTTCCGAGTTCCGCTTGCCCATCTCACGTTGAGCGGGTTTCAATAAACGTGCTTCCGAGTGACATGTTGGACACGAGTACGCCTACGCGCGAAATAAACGCCAGATCTCATAGCCCATGTAACATCGAACAGGTTTCGATGAGCACAAGGACGTTCACGCGTGAGTTAGACGCAAGTTCTAACTGCCCATCAAACGTGAAGTGCCTCCGCGTCGACCTGTGCACGGACGGCGACGCACACGAGTGGATCGCCAGCTACAGTAGGAAGATCAACACGACATGGATCGTCGACAGGGAAACCCGAAATCCAAAGAGGTAACTTCACGTGTTCGTTTCTTCTACAAGTGGTGAATAGGCCAGTCTAATAATAACATTTGATGATATCGACGCCAATTGCGAAAATGCTAAATGCGAAAGCGCTAAATGCTCGCTCATCGTATCGAAAGGCGCGACGCTAAGGGTGACCGCGTGGTCTAGGACGTACAGTGACATGTAGAAATGTTAAATGTGGGCGTAAACACGCGAAAATGGACTATCGAAAATGGAAACATTACATGGCCGCAGGCCCGTAGCCATGGGAGGGGGCGCCCCCCCCCCTCCCCCCAATTTTTATGATATATGATGTTTTGCCGAAAATAAATAATGGAAATAGGCGTTTTGCTCAAACAGTCAAAGTTTTCAGCAAGTGGGCGCACTCCGAAAAAAATTCCTGGCTACGGGCCTGCATGACCTTATGCTAGGGAGGTTAATGCTTCAGCAGTGCGTTGCTTGCGGCGCGATCCGATCTGCCACTCAAACTTTTTGAACGAGCCAAACGGGCGACAGGGCCGCAAATAGGAAAAGTTAGTGATAAAATCTGCAGTTAAGCATGGTTCAATGGACGCGGCTATTTCAGGCATGGCTTTCCAAAAATGGAAAATAATCACACAATATCACCAAAATTCACAGTGAAAACAGAGGCCTCTTGGTTTCAGTTCAAAACAACCTTTCAAGTACACTAATCGTACCAGTCGGTGACAGTTTTGCGGACTTCAGCAGCGGCATTTCCATGCTGCAGCTGCGGCTTTAGTGCACAATATCATTGCAGCATTCAGTCCAAAACACAGCGTCGCGCCTTTCGATACGATGAGCGAGCATTCAGCGCTTTCGGATTTAGCATTTCCGCGATTGGCGTCGATATCACAAAATGTTATTATTAGACTGGGCCTATTCGTCACTTGTAAAAGAAACGAACACGTGAACTTGCCTCTTTGGATTTCGGGTTTCCCTGTCGACGATCCATGTCGTGTGGTTTTCCTAGCTGGCGATCCACTCGTGTGCGTCGCCGTCCGTGCACAGGTCGACGCGGAGGCACTTTACGTTGACACTCGGAACCACGTTGCTCATCGAAACTATCGAAACCCGCTTGCAGGCGCCCTCGGCGCGCGTATCTGCGGCGTCTCGGCGTGGCGAGGGGTGCTTCCGAACGATGGAACAGCCGTAAACACTCCACGTTGACACTCCTCCGTGCGTGCGGAAACGTGCTCGCCAGCCCAGCCACGTGACCCCAAGAGAATAACCAATAGCGCGCAAGCGCTCGTCGAGGGGCCGCTGGCGTCCTCCTCGCTCTCTCTTTTTTCTCTCTCGCGCGCGCTGCCGCGCCAGGAAATCATAATACGCGTCTCCGTTTTGGGCGCCTCTTTCAACGAACGCTTCCTACGTGCGTTCGTAATCACCTCAGGGGTGTTGCCACCGCCTTCAATGCAGCACAAACGCGTTTAGGACGAGCTGTTTTCAGGCTGTGCCAAGGCAGCACAAACGCTTTTCAAACGCACTGCATTGAGGCGGTGGCGCAGGGAGGAGAGAGAGCGAACGGCGAGAGAAGGAGCGGCGAAGCACTGCACCTACCCTCTCCTACACTCTCTCCACACACGCGGGAGCTCCGCCGAGCTCCCACGATGCGAGCGCCCTCACACGCCAGAGCGCGCTCCTCCTCTCCACTCACTCTCCGCTACTCCGCCCGCACCACCTGCTCTGGTTGCTAGGGGCGAGGATAAGCGCGCGCGCCCGCAGCTGTTGCTATGGGAGAGGGAGTGAGAGCGGCGAGGCGCGCGAACAATGCCGGATGCCTTACATAGCCCGACTAAGAAATGCATTCACATTTAAAAGATAAGATATAGATATTTGGCAAGATTAGTCTACTCAACAACCAAAAGTAGAATTTACTTCTCGGTTGATGTAACGCATCCGATGATCCGTTTACGACGGAACACTTACACGAGCCACTCTTGCCGAACGTCTGCCCGAATGTGTAGCCAGTAGACGAAGGGCCCGGCTGCCAGGTTACCTCCAAGCAGGAGCAGCGCTCGCAGCGTCGACGTGGCGTCCATGACAACACGAGCACTGGAAGAGATAATCGGGATACTGAGGATAAATTATGGATTACAGAGTCTTTAGAATTGGCTTAGCTTTGCTTGGATCGTCTCTTGGATCGGCCCAGTTTGCTTTTACACTGTCTCAGGGATTGACCGACTTTACTCGACGAAAAAGCAATCGAACAGCCACGCCAAAACTAGAGGAGGAGGGCAAAGATAGTTTAGGCTCGATAAATCAATTATCCATTTGAAGGCAGATATTTGTTCCGGTGAGGACTTTTAGGTACCATTTACAGGTATACGAGGCACCGGTACTAGTGAAGCTTATGTACAGGTCGCTGTAGAAATAGTCGAATAGCAACGCTACTGTCGTCTACTAAGCAAGGAACACACTCCCACACACGAAAGCTCTCACCTTCATCACATGGTATCTACCAATGCGTTGGTTTCATGCTAGAATTTAGAAACGGTCACTACCAATCAATGACTTCGAAAAGTGAGTGAAATTCTGCGCGGTAGCCAAGAAGCTATGGCGTTGGGTAGTTCACGCCTGCTTGCCATAGCTCACGCACTGAATACTCGTGCTGAAATATAGTTCAGTTCGCAGCAATTAAAGCGCCTGATTGGCCACTTACGAGGAAGCGCTATCGCGACACTTGATTATACGTATCCGATTACACCGCTATCGCATGCAGATCAAAATCAAGGTTGATTTCTTGGGTCGGAAGACACTTGGAAAGGGACTTACCGCACGGCACGAGAAAAATAGAGCTCGCTACTCAGGAACGAGTGACGCGGACAGAACACGCTGGCTCGCCTGCCATGAAAAGTAGGGCACGGTCACGCTAGCTATCTGCTTCTTCTAAGACACTTTTCGATGCACTTATCAGTTCTCGATTAGAGACGTCGTTCGGCTGAAGTGAGCAAGCAAAAGAGTTGAGAGGCTACGACGCTTTGTGCTTCGATATCAAGTCGTCTTATCGGCGAATATGCATTTGTGAACGCCTGTGACTATTTTACAGTGCCACCGCCAAATAAGTGTCGGCGTATTTATTGATCATTTCCTTTTCTCTCGCTCCTCTTTCTCTGTCATCTTTCCATCCCCCTTTCCCCCAGCGTAGGGTAGCAAACCAGGCATGTGTCTGGTCCCAGCCTTCTGCCTTTTGTATTGTTCCTTCCTGACAATCTATTTTGTGGAATGCAAATTTATGTAATGTTGGCGCTTGGGCAAGCAACTATGGTCGAAGATATAAATACTGACTGCTTCTAGTTACGACATACATGCGTATAAACTACGAAGGGCTGAGAAATTCGCTGAGAGTACAGAGAAATGGCGTCATGGAACCCTTCGATCAGAATGTATATATATAAGCTTTTTCGGCTATGGTGATTGAATAAGACAACTTCACATAATGCGACATGAGGTAGATGTTCTATTTAGAACAGAGAGAAACGATGCATCCGATGCCTGAACATCATCTTCTTTATTTCATGTCCCCACGCGACCATCCTCATCTTCTTTCACATACAACAGTAGATACACTGAACTAGGTTAAGCAAAAATGTGACATATCTGAAGCTTTTCCAGGAAAGTGTAGAATCTCATCTACTTCATACAACGAAGTTTATCAAATACTCAACGAAACATCATGTAGCAAGACAACAACCACATCAAGTTTGAGCGAAAGTGTAATTTCGGTTACCGTATTCGAGTGCACGTGAAGGAAGAGGAGGAGGAGAAAGAGGAAAAAGCCGGCAGATCCCACGCATTGTGGGAATCGATGTAATGCGAAGCAGCCAGCAAAGAGCTGCATACATCGTCTTGTATGTCATTGAGGAAAATGCGTGTCATGGTTTTCATGTTAACTCCTATTATTTATGTTCGTCACACAGTAACGTCGCGCAATACCAACTTCGGGGTCGATCAAGCTAGAGAAACGGCCGCCAGCGCCCCATGAGCGTGGCACGCAAGTCATGCTGTACATGACATACGTGTCATGATTTTCATGTTAACTCGTGTTATTTATGTTCGTTACACAGTCATGTCGCGCAATACCAATTTCGGGGTAGATCAAGCTAGCGAAGCCGCCGCCAGCGCCCCATGAGCGTGGCACGTAAGTCATGCTGTGCATGAAATGCGAGTCATGATTGTCATGTTAACTCGTGTTTTTATGTTCGTCACACAGTCACGTCACAAGATACCAATTTTGGTGTATATAAATCTAGCGAAACCGCCGCCAGCGCCCCATGAGCGTGGCACGTAAGTCATGCTGTACATGACATGCGTGTCATGATTTTCATGTTAACTCGTGTTATTTATGTTCGTTACACAGTCATGTCACGCAATACCAATTTCGGGGTAGATCAAGCTAGCGAAGCCGCCGCCAGCGCCCCATGAGCGTGGCACGTAAGTCATGCTGTGCATGAAATGCGAGTCATGATTGTCATGTTAACTCGTGTTTTTATGTTCGTCACAGAGTCACGTCACAAGATACCAATTTCGGGGTAGGTCAAGCTAGCGAAACCGCCGCCAGCGCCCCATGAGCGTGGCACGTAAGTCATGCTGTACATGACATGCGTGTCATGATTTTCATGTTAACTCGTGTTTTTTATGTTCGTTACACAGTCACGTCACAAGATACCAATTTTGGTGTATATAAATCTAGCGAAACCGCCGCCAGCGCCCCATGAGCGTGGCACGTAAGTCATGCTGTACATGACATGCGTGTCATGATTTTCATGTTAACTCGTGTTATTTATGTTCGTTACACAGTCACGTCACAAGATACCAATTTTGGTGTATATAAATCTAGCGAAACCGCCGCCAGCGCCCCATGAGCGTGGCACGCAAGTCATGCTGTACATGACATGCGTGTCATGATTGTCATGTTAACTCGTGTTTTTATGTTCGTCACACAGTCACGTCACGCAATACCAATTTCGGGGTAGGTCAATCTAGCGAAACCGCCGCCAGCGCCCCATGAGCGTGGCACGTAAGTCATGCTGTACATGACATGCGTGTCATGATTTTCATGTTAACTCGTGTTATTTATGTTCGTTACACAGTCACGTCGCAAGATACCAATTTTGGTGTATATAAATCTAGCGAAACCGCCGCCAGCGCCCCATGAGCGTGGCACGCAAGCCATGCTGTACATGACATGCGTGTCATGATTTTCATGTTAACTCGTGTTATTTATGTTCGTCACACAGTCACGTCGCAAGATACCAATTTTGGTGTATATCAAACTAGCGAAACGGCCGCCAGCGTACCATGAGCATAGCATGTAAATCATGCTATACATGACATGCGTGTAATGATTTTCATGTTATGACTTGTCATTTATGTTCGTCATACAGTCATGTTACGCCATACCAATTTTGGTGCACATTCGATGAACCAAGCGACCAGGAGAGCCCAAAGTCGTAGGCGGCTAGATAGATAGATAGATAGATAGATAGATAGATAGATAGATAGATAGATAGATAGATAGATAGATAGATAGATAGATAGATAGATAGATAGATAGATAGATAGATAGATAGATGATAGATACGCTCAAAGTCGCAGAAGTTCGCTAAGAAATGCTTCGCATTTGAAAAAGGCAGGAAAGTCAACCAGAGGCGCGTCCGGTTTGCTATCCTACGCCGAGGGAAGGGGATTAAGGGGTGAAAAGATAGGGAGATAGAAAGTAGTGAGCATACAAAAAATTCGCGTGAGCTTAATAAACAACAATGCCGCGTTCCATAGTACTGGACGCAGTATCTCAAGTGTATCACACTCCACTGTACATAGTCGAGTCATGGTGTCTTCTGAAGGCTTGCAAGTAGTGGATATAGAACATCCAGTACCTGTTGTACGGACTTAGCATGAAACGTATCAATCTTCTCATCTGGTGAAAGCTCGGCCCGATTGGGCTTAATAAGGCTGGATGCGTTGGATTGTCGGTAGTGGGTCGTTTCGTAGGATTCGCTTCAGCGTAGCAAGGGACGTCGACACCAGAAAGAGACGTACGACGACAGGTTCATGTCCCTTGCTGCCCTACAATGAAACTTAAGAAATTATCGATTGGGCTTACTTTGTTCCATTTAACAAAAGTGTATGATGTTTCATCTGGCTCCTCAACACAGCCGACTTACACCTAGCCTCTGAAAGTGTTAGTGTCTCGTAAATAGCACAGCGGGAAAACTTACTTAATGGACGTAACAGCCTCTTGAGAATTGTGAATAGAAACGCTCATTCTGTTTGCTTTGAGCTTTATTTTACATCCATTTTACGAAGCTCTGAAAGGGAGATCCTTTACAGTGTTCCAGGCGCCGCACTTCTCCCAAGTGCACAAGTTTTCCAGCTTTATATATATATATATATATATATATATATATATATATATATATATATATATATATATATATATTACAGATAAGGCTTAGATCAAAATTATGCTTCTATCAGTCGCGAACAGTTGTATTTGTATTCTAACTGCGGAGATATAAACGGAGCAGCTTTGTAGAATTCGAGTAATCAAATAAAGCCAGGACACAATCCATGGTGCCTGCTCATGAAAGCGAAACAGTCTTATATTTCAGGAGAACGCTGCATTGAGCGTGCGGTACACTTGCAATGCGCAACGTATTTAGATTGCTTTCGATCGTTCCGTTCTGACTCGTTTTGCAACTGTCTTGATTCTTGCGAAGGTGCACCGTTCACAATTGAGAGAAAAGCATCCTCAAGCACCGTGTCTCCGTCTTAATATTTTTTTTTTGCTCTAGAAAGGGTACTCCGCACTTTCACGCGCGAAAATGAACTCGGATCGAATACTAGTGCCACCGGGAACCCACTAGTTTTTCAAGTGGATAACGCCTGAGCTTGGTGCTCGGCTGCATGTAGGGGGCTTTTAATAGTAGGCGTCGGGGGGGGGGGGGGGGGGGGGGGGGGGGGGGGTGAACTCACTGTGGCACCTGCGAGGTCTCCAGACAACCTTTGTCTCTAGATACTCCCCCCCCCTCCTCTTTTTTTTCCATTCTGCATTTCCTCAAATGGCGCGGCAGAGGGCACCATTTCTAGCGAAACATAGACCGTGCTTTCTAAAACCGATCAAATTTGTAAAAGCCATCACTACCCAAATGTCGCGGGATCGAATCCCGGCCGCGTCGGCTGCATTTTCGATGGAGGAGGAAATGTTTGAGACCCGTGTACTTAGTTTAGGAGCACGTTAAAGAATCCCAGGTGGTCGAAATTTCCGGAGCCCTCCAGTGCGGCGTCCCTTATGATCATATCGTGGTTTTGGGACGTTAAACCCCAGATATTATTCTAACAGCCATCACTACCACGACTGGCAAGTGCCCGAACGCTGTCTAACAAGGAATGACGTTTATGCAAGACAGCATTTTACAGTACGGGCGTTGAACACCATGGCAACCGTCTGAAGCGTTCAGCAGCTTGCTTGGGAGCAGATTCAAGAGACATAGACCACACAATATAGGCGACATAATTATCGCACTATACTCAGAAGTCACAGACCAGTATGCTAACTGTGCCAACTCGAAATAATCAATTTCACTGGGTTATTATCCGCATCTGCGGGAAAAGTTCGTGCAAAATATGGCTCTCTTCCGACGCTGTGTGGAAATCAGCCGAACTTGAAAAACGGCCGACACTAATTACGTTACCACGAGCAATGCAATACCATGCATATATCCTCCAGGGAAAAGGAAATGCTCCTGCAAGAACGACGCATACATTGAGACATACGCAGGAGGAACAATAGAAATCGACAGTGATGCTCCAAAGATAAGGCTATCGTAAGCATACATACAACGGGCTAGGCTGTGAAGACGCCTTTTCGGCTGGCACAATGCCGAACGGGGAACGGGAACAATACGACCCTCGTCGATTCTCGAGTCCGTGGACATTGTGGCGAACGCCGACTTTTGACTCCATGTGCCAGCTGCCAGATAAGGCTCCCTGCTCCCTTCTTGTGTTTGCATCGAAGCAGGGTCGATAAGACAGCACGAAGATGAGATGCGCCAGTGGCACTGCCAATTGTGCTGCTGTGGTGGCTGTTGGCCCATCCGCTTTCTCGGGCAATGAGTAAAGTGTGCGTGGAAACAAACACCACCGTATAGCACAATGGGTAGTGGAACGTCCTCCTAGCGCAGATGTTACGGGTTCGTCTCCCAATGAGGGCAAGTTATTTTACATTACTTTGTGGCTTTTGTACCTCCACAAAAACAACAAAGGACTCCCCTTATGATTTTTTTTCGGCTACGTATTGTTACCGACATACGTTTAGGGTCTTTCTGTTTGCCTCCTCGTTAATTCACTGTGAGGACTACTGCGTTATACTTGTTCATACAGCCGGGCGAAGTAACGTGTATGCAAGTACGTTTACACAAAGGTCTTTTTTTTTATCATCAAACTTTGTTTCTCATCTCTCTGTCCTACTCTACAAGTGCGCAGTGTAGCAAACCTAGCAGGATAGACATGCCTTTCCGTCGCTTTACGAAGAAAAAAGAAACAATATTTTGTTCATTGATTTTAATGAGCAACACCTCCTTATTCATTCCTTCCAAACTCCCGCTTGAAGAGAACGGAAGGTAACGATGAAGCAATGAGCGTAAACTCTACATGGAAAACTGTGTGGACGGTTACGTAAATGGGCTCGCAAAGTAAATGTCATAGTAGATTATTCGGCATGTATGCTCAAGCCTTATAGAACAAAAATGGATGTCATTCGCTTGCTTTTCTTTCTCGTGCGAAACCTTCTACCGTTGACACGCATATTTATTTCAGCAGGGGAAACTGTTATTATTCAATGATGCAATGATGCGTTATTGAAGATAGACTTTCAATATCCTAACATAAAGAAAGATGTCTCTCGCGCCATGTTCGCGCGGCATGATGACAGACGTGCTTTTTATTGCATCAAACAAACAATCAGACAGTAATGGTGATGACAAGAGAAACACACACATGAATGGCGTTAAAATGCTGAGTTGAAGTCAAATTTGCTTTGAACTTTAGAGCACACAACATTTAGCAACAACACTTTGTGAAGTGTTTACACACTGCAGTGTCTTATAATCCACAGTGCTTTACGTTGACATCTTACTCAAAGACGAGTAAAACCTCTAAGAACGTTGCCGTTAAATATACGTGAAACGTAGAGCTCACAAACGCGACGCATCTCCAGTGCACAAAATAATCCACTTAACATATCTACATTATGCGCGATTGCATTGTTGCATTTACGTTCAGCTGCACCACGATTGGCACGTTGTATCACATTGAATAAGTTGTTCGCCGACGGTTATTTCGTTTCATACAGATCTATTTCAAAGGTCCTGACCTGCAGAATCATTGCTTAACTATACAACACTCACAACAACAACAATAAAAACACGAGTTTTTTTTCACTCAGTCATGAGGTAAAACAAGGACTAGCGTCAACATGATACCGAAGCCGAGCAGCACTGCGAGCAGCTGCAGCACTCCGCTCAGCTGACTGTTCTTGTCCCTCTGCAGGACTTCGAAGAAAGTCACGTACAAGAGCGTGCCCGTCGCGACACCATTGAGTCCGGCGACCACGGGCGAGTCCTCGAGCTTGTTCTTGGTCACGGCTCCTATGAGCGCGCCGAGCGGCGACATCGCCGAGAAGACGGCTATGTAGATGAGGATGGTGCGCGTTCGCATGTGGCTCGCCTTCATGTCAAAGCCCACGACGAACGCGATGACGAACTTGTGGATGGAGATGGCGAGGAACATGATCCAGGTGGCCTGGTCCGTCGACTGCAGGCCGAGGGAGAGGCCCTCGAAGATGGAGTGAAACGAGAGCGCCACCACGATGAGCACGCTGCCGAGAGAGACGCGCTGCGTGCCGTGGTCCTCGTCGACCACCGCGTCCGCCGAGAAGCTCTGCTTGTTCTCCACGCCGTTCTCGTGCACCGGGGGAGGTTGCTCCGCATCATGGCTGTGAGTTGGGTGAGAAAAAATAGAAAGGGCGGTGACGAGTGTTGGCCCGATGGGCAGGGCATGTAGCGCGAAGGCAAGATAACCACTGGGCATTAAGAGTAACAGACTGGATTCATATACAAGGCAGGCGCACGAGGTGGAGGCAAAAAGCTAGGTGGGCAGTTGAGATTAAAAAGTTAGCGGGGATAACGTTGCCGCGGCAAGCCCAGGAGTGAGTTAATAGGAGAGGTATGGGAGAGACCTTTGTCCTGCACCGGGCGTAGTCAGGCTGCTGATGATGATGAGGGCAACTTAAACATTATACTGAGGATATAGTTTACTCCATGGCCCAATTTTTTCTCTATTAATATAGAGGTGCTCACAGATCAGTGCGTTTACCTTCAAATTATAACGTGTTAACGAAAATTTGATACAAAGTTTTTCATTGGCACAGTCTGAGGTTATTTTGAAAAAGAAATCTAGAGAGAATAAGTACAGGAAGCTCAAAACAAAGGTGTATGACATTTTCAGAGGTGAAAGACACTTATAGAGTCTAAATTGTGGGAGGTGGCGTAAGACAAAGCTTGTGGCTACTATGCGGAGTTATATTACTCGTCAAATGAAAACATAGGACACGCGTTGGTCTTAATGAATGCGTTGGCTTTGAAGAAGGCATACGATGAAGTTTAATTGACTGCGCCCAGATAGCCCTTACAGATATTACTGCAACATCGCGACCCTCTCTTTAAGGTAACAACGTAATAGCGCAAGATTCATGCCCACCTGCAGTTCATCACAACGGCCGTGTGCGAGTGACCGTGGTCGGAGGCGTGGTGACTGTGTCCCAGGCAAGCGTGAACGATCTCTTCCAGCGCGTAGACAGCGAGGAAGCCCACACAGACGACACCTTCGGTGACGGGAAAGTCCGTCGTCAACTTCTCGAATCCTTCGCGCACTTCGGGCAGAAGATGCAGGAAGCTCGTGGCAAACAGTACGCCACCTCCGATGCAGACGAGGAAGGCGAACGCCTTGTTGCCCCACCTCGCCATGCTGAGCCTCTTGACGAGCCAGATGGGAAGCAGTCCCGACAGCAGCGTTCCGAACAACAGCAACAGCGGGGCCACGACTTGAGACCACTGAAATGCCATCTTTACACCGGTTTCTTGAGTTCTTGTAGAGTTTGTACTTTTAGGAAGCGTGGTATAGTGTCTTCGAGTGGCGCTCTCAGAAGGGGTCCAGGATTCTGGGTCAGAACGAGAAACACGGCGCCCGTAAGACACGCTTGTGTTTTGGTGAATCTGCGAAAACAGGACAGGTGTGCGCGTGCGTTAGGTCTATGGTTCGCAACACTGGTTGGCGGTACATCGAGTTCTTAAGATCTGTCAGAACTGACCTTGAGTTTTCTGTTCCATTACGAGTCGGGGAAAGCTTTGCAGGTAGACAGGAACACGGAGGACGTAGTAGACCGGGGAGGCGTTCCCGGGACAACGCAAAAAGGTGGCGACATACGTTATTTGGGTGAACCAGCGTACACTTACTTCAACACGCTCACAGTGCTTTAGCATGAGCTTCACATAACGGGCTTGTGTGCTGGTTTGCACCGATTGCGCAGGATAGCAAAGAAAGAAAAAAAGAAAGGGGCCTTTTAGGAAGGTTGTAGTTAACACCACACACACATTGATAAGCAGAAAGCAAAGGCCCTCCTTGCAAAGCAGCCCACTCGTATCGCAGTACAACCTCACAAAGTATGGCCTAGATGAGTCCGTATGTCTCGTGTCCGACCACCGTTTAGCTGAGTTCCCAAGGAAGACTGGCTATGCGAAGGGTGAGTTACATGCTGAAACACGACTGTGGCTGCAATCCTCAAATACCCGCAGTGCACTCGGTCGCAAATGATATGCCTCATAAATAATTGTCACTGAAGAAAAAAACCTAGCGCGTCGTGCTCTTTACAAGTAAGTAAAGAACAACCGACAGCCTTAAAAAATTCCAAAAATCTTTGGGCTACCTGCTTCCAATAGCCACATTACAGGCCGGTTACGTCATTCATAATGGTACTGGGTGCAAAACACAAAACAAGGGACAAGAGAACAAAGACGCTGCGCTTACGTCATCCGGTTACGTTATCCCGATGACATATTGCATGTACACGCGAAACTCAACGCAGGGCAGGCAGGGCAAAAAAAAAAAAAAAAGGCCGGAAGTCGGAAGCGTGTCGTTCTTCTCTGTTTCATTATACGTACTCGGTCGCCAATGCAAGTGGCGTTGGAGATATAGTACAAACGTAGTCACACACAAAGTTGCCGACGCCTGTTCGCGTATTAGCAGCTGCAGGTTCCTTGAACCCGGAAAAGTAATGAAGCTTTTCTAAAGTGAATACCGCAAATCACGGTATGACTGTATAAATAAGATACACAATTCTTTGACCACGTCTCGAAACAAGCAACGGTGCCATAGCATTTTTGCTTTTGGACTTGACATTAGCAGATGATTTCAGATTCATAAAAGTGGCCGCATCCTTTGTTTCCTCATCAACATGAAACACACCCACTTTGAAGGATTAGCCAAGGCTTCGTCATCTGAACATTCAGATAACAGTTTGAAGATATGATAAAGTATTAAAAGAAGTAAAAAATAAGACAAGAATAAAAGGAGAACATAACAGCGAAATAGTGAAATTATTGCGTGATTGGCAAGCAGACCATACAGCTGTGTTAACCTGAGCAGAACGATTTTGAACGGATGTACTCGACTTCAGCACATTTTTTAATGCTTTGCAAATATTTGGAAAAGTGTATATTAAAGCGGTATACATTTGAATAGACGGCGAGGAAGCCCACAATGGTATACGTTTGAATAAACGTATACCATTGAATAGTAGCTTGAATAAAATTACAAAATGCATCAAAGGCGTCCCTGTGGAAATATCCCAAAGCGGAAGCACCGAACTTAAGTACGATTTATGCAGTTAAGTTTAAACTTATCTTGGCAAAACGGGATAACGAGAAGTCTTTTTATAAGTAGTGAATAACTGCCACGTGACAAAAAATAATGTTCAATGATTTCTTTTCTTCGCAGAACCGACAGAGGGGCGATATCGTATAACAAATAGTTCGTCTTTCTGAAAAATTATGATAAGGACATGGATTGCCGCGTATATGGCGCGGTTGTAGGACTTCACTGTGGCGATTTTTATGATACAACTTCAAATAAAACCAGCAGCGTTACGACATTTGGAAGGAGGAAAGAAAGCCGAAAGCGTCCCTTCGAACCGGACAAAGCAAAGTCTTCACAATCTTTAAATACATTTAAATCCCTACTCCTGTGAAAATAACACATGATAACGGCTCTAAAATATCAAAACGAAACCTCGAAACAGTACCTTGACGCGGCATGAAGCGAGAAATGGGCTGGTCGGTGTCTTCAACGCTGAATGTGTTTTTGCGGAATGAGCCCAGGGAAGACAGGGCAAAACCCAGAATGGGTGTGCGTGTCGCTCCCACCCGCAGCCAGGTTATCTCGGCGTTGCTGATTAGAGCATTGTGTAGCGTTCAGCCGTTGTTCTCACTGCAACTATTCGCGTCTACGAAAAGGGTTTGTAAGCTTCACGTAAACAGGACGCGCGTGAACCCCCGCTTTCGTGGAAACGTACGCGCAAGAGAGATGTGCAGCCGATAAGCTTTTCGATTGTAGCTGCAACAGTGTATGATAGAACGAATGGACAATCTAATAGGCAAAAAAAATATTACAGAGCTCGACAGACTACCGTCTCGCCTGGTAATATCCCTGTTGGTAAAGTCGCTTACCATTGTTGTTTTAATAAGGAGTTTTACAATGTTTAGAATTCCCTATTTTAAAATTTGTCTAAAGGGACACTAAAAAGGAATATTAACCTAAGTTGTAATGATTAATTACACTTCTACAATAACAAGAATGTCGCTTACCTATAAAGGGAGGCTTAATAAGGCAGAAAAGAGACAAGAAAAAAGAATGGAGGGAGGCGCCGCGTTGAAATTCAGACATCATCTCCTTTGAGACACGCCGTTTTGTCGTGTGACATTCGTGGTCGAAAACGGACTGTACGTTGCGTTCTAATGAAACGAGGGACGGAAATGAGCAATTCTCAAGAGAGAATACCATCGCACGTTGGCCGAAATACGAAATGATATCTTTAAACTTATGTCTTCACACCGACATATGAGCGCTATGTTTTTAGTGCGAAATACAAAATTGTTCTGCCTACGTTGACAGTTCGAGCTCTAACCGCGAAATTGACAAAAAATGAGCTTTGTGCAAGTACTTAAGCAACCTAAAATGATTTTGTGTTTGTGGAGCTATTTTAAGACCCAAACTTAACGGTTGCTTTTCAGATCCTTAATTAATTAATTAATTAATACAAATACTGCAGGCAACACGTCCCAAGCAGGAGGGGCACTATACAATCGTGATAAAGAACAAAACTGAAATATAGATGGGAATAATTATAACAGAACTGAAAATGGCAAATTGTAGAAGATAATACACACACATATGATCTACTTGGGCATCTACTTAGCCTACTAACTTGAACAAACTATTTTGATTAATTAAAGTTGAACCATAGAACTGTAGAAAGCGCAAGTTCGCTCACATCTGAGCACATAAGAGCATTTGCACAGCTGCGTCTCACTTTAACGCGTGTTTGTTTCATCGCCAGCAATATTTTCCTGATGCTTCGTTTCCCCTTTATTGCGTTTTTCCGACTTGTGTGCTCGCTTTCTTTTGTCATGGCAACACGCCGTCATCTGACCCGATGCTATGGCTCGTACAAAGAAGCGTTCGTAAATAATGTTGAGCTCTCTCTCACTTTATTTAGCGCTGTTCCGCGCCTGTCCATTTTCAAACTGTCACCTCGGGGCGCGATGTTGCAACGGATGGGCTTGCGTGTTTGCATGCGTGCGTGCGTTTGTGTGGACGTGTGCAGACATGTGTGCGTGTGTGCGTGCATGTGTATGTGTGTGTACACGTGTGCCGACATGCAGTGCGTTGCGTCATGGAATGCAAAAACGAGCGACGGCATAGAAGATGGGAACACTTTCGCAAGTGCACAAGTAAGCGGGGAAATTGCAGATGTGTGAAACGTGGCCTCGCTTGACTGACGGTTGTCGTAGGGACTGCAGGTGAGACGCGACTCGAACCAGCGCAGCTCGAAGAACGCCCGAAGTAAGGCATCAGCAGCGATCAAAGAGACAGCTTCGACGACGGTGCTTTCTCAGTTACCCGATTATAACAGGGTGCTGATATAACGGAGTTGGAATTACTAATACATGCAGGTTTTAAGTGCAGGATTACAACGAAATCACGGAGGAGGAGAAGGATAAAATATAGGCAGGGTGGTTAAACAAGGCTTAGCCCAGCGATTAAAATATACAGAATCCTGAAGCGCTCAGTGTATGTCTGTTTCCGCGCTGAAAGCCTGCAAGATGTCCTTAGCATGCCCTTACGATGACGTAAACTTACACACGACTTTATAAATGGCAGGTTATCATGCTCCACTGCCGGCACTTCGACATGAGCAACGTCACAAAGGAGGGCGCATTTTATAGTTGTTTATCACGTGAAAACATTTTAAGGCAGAAGTCTAAGTGCCTCATCCGAAAAAAAAAAAAAAAAAAAAACGCGGAGAGTGATACAAAAGATCACGCGACCTCGCACACAAAGAGAAATAAAAAAACAGGGTTCGAGCCGGAATCGAACACTGCGTGGCAGTCAGGCATTCTACCACGGAGCCACACCAGTGCCTGTAACGTGGGAAAAATGCCCTGCACAGGTCAGTTGAGGAGTCACGTTAACAGTTGTCATATTGCGTGCATAGGCGTGCGCAGGGTTCCTCTGCAGGGGGGGGGGGGGAAGGTTCGTCGCGGCGCTCCCCCCATCACTATTAAAGGCCAACTCCGGCGCTTTTTCGAGGTCGATGGATCTCAATGAAATTCGCTGGGTACGTTCCTATGCACGTTTCCGTCATTTATGCCAAATTACAGGCTTGAGCCATGCGCAGATCGTTTGCAAATGAATTTTCAAGATTGTCTGCAAACGCCCTCCTGGCTTCCCACAATTATTGGCAACATTGTGTCTGTGACGTCAGTATTGGGAAGGCGGCGGAAGTAACGCAGCCGAGGGCACCGCTAACTTCGGCGCTTCGGCCGCTACAGCGAGCGTCTGCTGTGCACAAGGCGACAGACAGCGTTGGTTTGGCCGGCGCTTCGCTGGTCGTCCCGGCTGTCACAGTTTTCATACTCCGCGCCGGCGTGACCGGCATGCCTTGCACGACTTCCGGTTCGTTCGTAACAACGTCTACGTCATACGTAGACAGTACACTCGGTTGTGTTTCGGTTTCGGTGTTGCGCTTTTTTGCTTATTTAAAATTATTCTCCAATTTGCCGAGTATTTCTGTTCTCGGGCCCGTAACAGGAGCTTCTCAGGAACATAAAAGCACCGTTACTTTGACATGGCCAAAAAATCGCCGGAGTTGGCCTTTAAGTCAATGTATTGGGCAGACTTTGCGCCCCCCTCTTCTTAGGTGACATGGAGGGGGGAGGCCCCCCCCCCCCCTCTGCGCACGCCTATGATTACGTGGCAGAAGCGTGTGAATTGCGTAATGAGTGGGTGGTTTAAGCTGCCCACCAATTACAAATGACCCAAATTTGCAACTTCGTTTGCCATCAGGGCTCTCAAGACGCGATGCAACTTTACTGTGCCGCATGTGGTTGGGCGTGGCATTTACGAATGCATATTCGTGTCTCATTGGAATGGCCAGCAGTGCGGCATGCAACATTTGCGCCTGCGAGGAGACGCTTGAACACGTTCTATGCCACTGCCCATCATACCAAGCTCAACGACGTAGTATAGAAGTCAAGCTCCGTCACCTGGACTCAAGACCGCTGACAGAAAAGAAGATCTTGGGACCTTGGCCTACGGTCTCGCATACGCGCAAGGCCACGAAAGCCCTCTTGTGCTTCTTGAGGACCACCGGACTTCACGAGCGCCTGTGAACTAACAGCGCGAGTTCGTGTTGTGTAGTTCATCCATCCCTTTCTTACTCTTCTTCTTTCTTCTTTACCCTTTCTTTTCTATTATTTCCCCTTCCCCCCCCCCCCCCCCAAGTGTAGGGTAGCCAACCGAGCCAAAGCTTGGTTAACCTCCCTACCTTTCCTCTTCGTATCTCTCTCTCTCAGCCATAGTTTACCATCGTCATAATCATCATCAGCTTTAGCATCAACACAGCGTGCAGCGATATGTAGGTGCTCACATTGCCTTACAGACGCGCAATGGGTACTTCGCTACTTCGCAAAATGATGATGAATTATGGCGTACCAGATGGCTTTCGCCTTCGAGTCGTCCTAGGCAAATGCATAATGGACCCTGTGAGTTTTTAACTTGTCCTTAAGTCTAAACTGGCGACCCGGTCTGGTAATCGAATTAGCGGCTGAAACAAACAACTTCAGCCCCTTGTTCCCGAGGTAAGGGGCTTTATAATTTTCAAAAACTCGTTTTATGCATGGTATGCATTATTCGACATGGTTTAAAAAGCGATGCTGCTAAACAACGTGATAAGGGTGCGACACAAAGTTGGATGGAGTGCGTGTAAAGTAATGTTACGAACGTTTTCGTCGCAATCCGCTGGACGAGGAGCGCTTGCATTTGTCGCATACTCGAGCACCATGGAGAGCTGTTGTGGTAAATAGTTTCACCGGGATACGCTCGAATGCACTTGCGTGCGATGGCACGATGGCGGTGTGTTCCTCTAGTGCGTTGACAGAACAATGTGGCACATAGCAAACCCCGAAAACGAACGAGCAGTGGACAATAGCCACTGTGTAGGCGAGAAGGGAAATCTGCAAATAATTCAACATCAAACAGAAAAGAAGGGTGTGCTAAGCGGTATTTGACTGTGTGAAAAAAGAAAGAAAGAAAGGAAGAAAACGCTTAAAGCGCGGCGTGCTTTGCGTGCGCACGTAATAAAAACAATGTTGAGCTCTTTTGCTTGTAGGTAGCGGTCAGAAAGCGCGAAATACAAAAGCATAAATTTGCGCAGTGTCTGGGGCAAAATATGGCAGCACATTCAACGCGCCCTTTTGCAGTTTATACATAGAAGAAGTCCCTTCGTATCTTTGCATAAGGGAAGTGAAAAAACAAACAAACAAGCGCGTACACACACACACACACACACACACACACACACACACACACACACACACACACACACACACACACACACACACACACACACACGCGCGCGCGCGCGCGCGCGCGCACGCACGCACACCAGCGTGCTGCTTATTAGTTGCGTGCACATTCACCACCAGCTGGAATGACGCTGTCTTGGCGTCAGCTGGCAATTAAATATTATTACAGCTGTGCACACACATGGCGCTATATACAGACTTTCGAGCACCGTTTTAAACGCCGCCATAGAAAATTGCCTTCGTATCCATGATCTGAGAAGCAAGCAAAAAATTGTGCCTTTGTCTCACGCAGTTGCGCTATAGTACATAAACCAAGGTTGCCAAAGAATAGGTATACGCGTATACGTAGTTATGAATGTTGCGATGCATTCTCGGCCATCGTTAAACATGCGGAACAAGATATCGCAACGCAGTATGGCGTGTCGTTCTTTTCTGCAGGTGCACTTAACCTGAGCGCTTGTCTTACATGCGTGCTTTGTGGCCATTTGCGCGGCGCTTTCTGAGATCTCGTTACCCGTACGAGCACCCGTACCCACAGCGGGCGCTTCGGTTATCAGTGTGAACAGTGGATTCCGCAGTTTTGCCAAGCTTCTACAGTGACCTCATAAGAAGGCGCTGAGAGTAACGACAGTCGTATCTTGAAAGCTATCTTCATTGTGACTCAAAAGGAACCCGCAATTTTTGAAGGTTTGAAGAAGAATTTGACTACGCAGTAGGGTTGTGCGAATATTCGAAATTTTCGAATAACTAATCGAATAGCATTCTATTTGATTCGGTACTCGAATCCAATAGTACGAGGGGCGTTCAATAAAGATTTTCCCTGACCTACTTCCTGTGGACGGAGAGCAACGAAACTTTACAGATTTATTAGTCCTTCTCTACATAGGTGCCACCCAGCGACACACACTTCTCCCTTCTTTTTATGCAACTGTAAACACCTCGCTTGTAGAAGTCGACAGGTTGCTCCAAAAGCCACGTTGTGACTTCAGAAATCAGAGCCTAATCATCTGGAAAATGCTTGCCCTTCAAATATGACTTCATTGTTGGAAAGAGGTGGAAGTCTGGTGGTGGGAGGTCGGGTGAATAAGGGGGATGCCGTAAAATTTCAAAGCGGCAGGAGCGTGCTTCCATCTGGGCAACATGTGAGTTGTGAACTGGGCCATTGTCTTGGAGAAGGCGGACACCTTTGGTGAGCATGCGATGTCTCTTGCTTTTGATGGCCTCCCGCAATTTCCGCAGCAGCGAAGCATAGCATGCCCCAGTAATCGTGGCACCCTTTCCTAGGAAATCCATCAAGACTACTCCGTGATGGTCTTAAAGGACTGTGAGCATGACGTTGCCCGCTGAGGGCTGAGCGCGTGTCTTCTTTGGTGGCGGTGACTCCAAGTGCTTCCATTGCATCGACTGGACTTTAATCTCCGGATCACAGTGATGGACACAGCATTCAACCTGTGTAATCAGTCTGTTGAAAAAGTCCTGCTGGTTTCCATGGCACGTGGTCAAAAGAGCCTGGGAGCAATCGACTCATTCTTGCTTTTGGAAAGGTGTGAGCAGCCGGGGAACCCAGCGTGCGGATACCTTACGCATATGAAGATGGTCCTGAATGATTTTTTTCCATGGACCCCACGCTAATCTTGACATTTTGGGTTAGGTCTCGAACGGTTACGCGGCGATTTTTTAAAATGGCGGCCTCCGCTTGCTGGATGGTGTGTTAATCAATAGCGGAGTGGGGTAGCCCTGCAATCGGAGCCGTTTCCACCGAAGTCCTACCGTATTTGAATGGACAATGCCAGTTCTTCACTACATCATATGATGGGGAATCCTCCTCATAAACCTCTTTTATATCATCGAACGTCTCCCTTGGAGTGCGGCCTTTCAATTAGAGGAACATGACGGCTGCTCTGTGTTCCACTGCATCCATTATCACACCTCACACTACTTCAGCACCTCTAAATGATAGACCGTTATTAGTTCAGAGTTGCACATTGGCACGTGACCTACAGTGACCTATGTCATTACACATGAGCATTTTCAACATCCTGCAATAGATAGAAGTGAGTCAGGGGAAATCTTTATTGAACGCCCCTCGTACATATTCAAAATACCGTATATTTTTCTAATAGTTTTCGAATAACAGCACCGACGGGAGAATCTCAACACAACGATACTTTGGAACGGCTAAAGGTCATTTTTCTTTTTTTAATCACTAAATTACAAATATGCATGCGGCCAAAGGTTTTACGAGACTGCCGACGCTGTATTCATTCCTGGATGTAGTAGTTTTTTTTTTTTTCTGAAAACTCCACGATTAGTTTTTGCTACGCTGGCATTGTACCACCCTAATCATTTCCTCTCTTCATCTTGTAATACCTTAAGGCGGGGACTGCGGCTGCATTCAGCTTCATGAATAATAACAGACGCAAGCGCTGGGTTTGCGTAAATCGTTGTTGCCGACACAGCTTTCAACACTGACGTTTACATGCTTTCAGTGCCGAATGTTGTGATGACAGGTTGATCTGTTTCATTACAGCTTTAGCTCTATGGGTTGTGTTCGGATCAAAATTATTTAGTTTTTATGTCTCAATTCTGTTTAAAAGGAGGCGACAAAGTATCGCCTTCATTACTGTAGCCACTGCTGTATTTCAACCTACAGTTACAAAATATGTCGAAGGTTCTGGTCGCTGCTGTATACGATGTTACCCAAGTTTTCATAATTTTGGTATTTTGAGTCAATTTAAAGTAACGGTGATGTTCTTTGGTGAAAGCTTGTGAATATTTTTATCAAATAAGATGTTGTGGAGTTTTAGGACTGTTTTTAAAATGGTTGTCTTACTATTCGAAAAGTATTCGAAGAATATTCGATTGGTGTTCGTATTCGATTCGGTGTCATCACTATCCGATTAGTATGCGATTAGTTTCCAAAATTCACTATTCGCACACCCCTACTACGCCCGTATAAGTGCCAGTGCTTGGTGCGCACATGGTGTCGGCGGACGCTAAAGTGTAAAACTGCGTGCCAAAACCGCACCACGGAATAATATTAGCAAATGCGCTCTGCGAGCGCTTTTTATTGGCCATTTCGAAATGCGCCAGGTCCCCACATGTGCGACGCGAAGCGTGACGACACACAGTAAACGTAATGGTATTCCGTATTCCTTGGTATATGGGCCCCCTGTCTGCCGTCTTAAACTATTTACTTTTTTTTTCTTTCGCGTCCGTAACGTCAGCAAAATAACAATTATACAGCTGCTTAGCATGATGAAATTGCATTGATCATGCTACAGAACGTATACGCACTGGTATACAGCTGGGAGGAGGGGGGCGGGGAGTATTTTGTTAGAGAACACTCAGTGAACAGTCCGTTTCAGTGCGTGTTTCTACACGTTGATTTTGCACTAATCGAGATACGTTGGTAATGACTGGCGCTATCTGCCTGCTACGGAAGTCTGTTTAATCAACGTGCGCTGATATGGACTCTTGCAGGACACATTCATTAATGAAGCGTGTATACTACAGTTCACGCCCTGCTTTATGATTGAACATATCAAGCTCGAGTAGTGCAATTTCGAGTTCTCCGTTCTTACGACGCGTTTTTTTATGCAAACAAATGAGACTTATACTTCGTTAATTGGCAAGCTTATCTTCGCTTTGCTGAGCGCTATTTCCGGAGTACCGCTGACAGTTTCATTATCACGCGTACGACGGCGCCGCTGCCCCGACGTCAGCCTCGTTCGCGGCGGAATCTTGTTTGTCGCGCAGCGAAAGTTCAATGTCCGAGAGGATTGTCAGATTGCTTTTCGAGAGATTATGACCAAGTCTCACTTGGGCCCGCCCACCTAAAATTGTCGCGGGCTTTTTGGACATACTTTAATACATATAAAGGCGAAAGCCTTAGATGCCTCATCAAACGCGAAAATTGACCGTCGTCGGCGTCAACAGGAGTGATGCAAAAAATTATCACCACGCGATGACGCGACCACATCACGTTATCATGACGTCACAGATCACTAAATTTCGTGACGTCATCATGGCGTCACTATGACGACACATAAGGTGGCGTAACATGATGACGTCGCCACATGGACTCGTTGATTGGCCGAAGGTGGGCCCGATCCCGGAAGCAAGCTAAGACCAGGTGAAGTGCAGAGAGAGAGAGAGAGATACGAAGAGGAAAGGCAGGGAGGTTAACCAAGCTTTGGCTCGGTTGGCTACCCTGCACTTGGGGTGGGGGAAGGGGAAATAATAGAAAAGAAAGGGTAAAGAAGAAGGAAGAAGAGCAAGAAAGGGATGGATGAACCATAGAGTTTCCTAAAATTAATAGAGGGACTCTGGCGCTGCGACGTTCAGCTACCATGGGAGAGATAGGGAGTACACAAAGCAAGCTAGTCTTCGTGCTTGCGGCTTCAAAACGCACTTGCGGCTTGTTTATTGCTGTGTTTTGGCGTTCGTTTTGGATAAAGATAGACCGTTGTGAACTTCGTGACCACGTTTGATTTGTGAGTCTAAAAAGTTAAAGTGGTGAAGTAAACTGCTGACTTTTGCTGAACTTTGTTTTGCGACAAAGCGGATGCAGCCGACGCGGAGCCAAACGGAGCCGAAAGAACGAAGTTTAGACAATTTGTGTACTACCCATCATTCCCATGCTGGCTGAAGCGTCATACGTTGCAGCTCCCATAGACACTAGCGCCAGAGTTCCCTCTAGTAAGTATTGTAGGAAACTCTATGGGATGAACTACACAACACGAACTCGCGCTGTTAGTTCACAGGCGCTCGTGAAGTCCGGTGGTCCTCAAGAAGCACAAGAGGGCTTTCGTGGCCTTGCGCGTATGCGAGACCGTAGGCCAAGGTCCCAAGATCTTCTTTTCTGTCAGCGGTCTTGAGTCCAGGTGACGGAGCTTGACTTCCATACTACGTCGTTGAGCTTGGTATGATGGGCAGTGGCATAGAATGTGTTCAAGCGTCTCCTCGCAGGCGCAAATGTTGCATGCCGCACTGCTGGCCATTCCAATGAGACACGAATACGCATTCGTGAAGTGCAGAAAATTTGCAATGCCTACGGTCCTGGAGGCAGTGCAAAAGCACGTTAGGTGCAGAAAGCTTTCGGAGGGGGGCGGGAGAGGATCAATACCTGGACTGAGAAGAAAATGATGAGGACTTTCGCCTTCGAGTCGTCTTAGGCAAATACATAAGGCGCCGTGCGAGTTTTTGAGGCCTTATTATTCGCGTTCTTTAGAAAACTTCAGGGCAACCTTACGACAATGAAATCAATTGGCTCGTGTAAATTCACAAGTGGACTGAATGAAGAACGTTCAGGCTAGAAATGATAAGGCGAGACTTCGACTAAACGATGAAAGGTACCCTTGAGCCTATATGAACGTGCTGAGCAATCTTAACTTCTTAAAGCACTTTTATTTAAGCTCCGACACTTTCATATAATTCCACGAAAGAGTTGAAAGTGAGTATCACTTTCAGGCAACCTCAAATGAACGGTCATTTTCAGGAAGCCTAGCATTCATTTGCGGTTTCAAGTGCTACGAGCACTTAAAGTGTCACTGGCCTTCTCCAGCCATCCTACGCGAGCACTTGTTCTTGTATAGGAAACAAACAAACAAAAACAAAAAGGTTTGTTTCGGCCGGAGTGAATGCCGGCGAAACTTCCCAAGGTTGTATATCCCTGTATCTCGCTGACAACAACGATAACAAGACCCGTCATTGCCCTTTGTCGCCGTCTCGTGAAAGATTATCGTTAAAGCAAGCTCAAAGTAAAAAAAAAAAAAAAACTAGAAAAAACCGATGGACTAATTTACTGAACACTCATGTGGCGTCAGTGCATCCTATGCTAGATGCCTGCGACGTCAGCCGAAAAGCTGGTTTCTGGCCCTCTCCTGTTCTCTCCTTTTCCGCTACGCTAAGCAGTGTCGGCTGCGAGCGATTGTTGCGGTGGCCTATCCAAACCTTTATGCCTCCGAGAGTAAAGGAACATCTACTGCCGTCCCGGAGGCAGCGTCTGCCGTAGACGCCGTGGAAATGGCTGTAATGGGGTCACTTTCGATGCTATCGTAAGTAGGGCCGGCTGCGAGCGCTCCTTGCGGATACTGCACTGAACGATGAGGATCGAGGAGCGAACGACGTGTCAGGCCTCTAGTAAAGGAGACATTGGCAGCATAGAGGGAATCCATATGCTCAGTTCTATTCCCCGCCCACCGCTCAAAGACCAATCCATCCTGGTGTGTCTCCATGTCCTCGGGAAGTTGCGCTTACTCACTCGCATCATCGATCCTGCTCGACAACGTCAACGTATCGGCGAAGTGCCCTTCAGACCACTGATGAAGCTTGGAAAGGAAGACAATAGTTTGCGTGAAGGCAAGCGAATCATTCATCTCACGTCGTATATTGCTCGTTCGTTCATTCATGTCTCGAACCACCGCAGGCGTGCGCAGCACTCAAACCAATACGGGGGGAAAGGGGGGGGGGGTATGCAAGTTTCACCGCAGCCGCAGCGTCCACTACAACCCCCCCTACCCCCTTGCCTTGTCGGTCAAGGTCCGAAATAAAACAAGGGTGAAGGTGGGAAGTAAACAGTTCGTAGAATGCAACACGAAGTGTCCTCAGCCGCCATTGTCGTCAAAAAACTGCATGGCCACAAGCCTACACTTTTTGCTTTTGGTAAGACGAGCGCGTACGGAACGGCTTATGAATATAAAAAAAAAAGAGCTTCACTAGTTCTAGTCAATCACGGAATGGGCTTCAGTCAAAAGATTACAAAAAATTAGCTCGAGGAACACATTTGAAGCCCGTACAACAAGTACGCGCCGCACGCATCATACCGGGGCGACAAACAGGCACTAATTGTATCAACAAGCAATGCAGAAATATCATTTCAGCCACGGAGGGCGCTACGCGCAGCACAAAACAGTGAGAAATGAAAATTCTACGACGATATCGCGGGCGACGTAAAAATAAAGGAGCATCGTTGCGCGTTTTTGACGAACTAATCTGGTCAATCAGCCTACGTGCAATTAGCTAGAAAATCAATTAAGGGATTTATTACGTTCAGTAGCGTCGACATTGTTTACATAATGGCTTTTCACAGCAGTGTATCAGAACATTTTTCACTGATACGACAGAATTGACTCTTTTGCATTATCGTATCATAGACTTCTGTGAGATCAATACGTTGTGAAAACAATGGGCATAAGCAGTACAATATGAGAAAATTGATAAGAGAAGAGCTACGAGTAATCGCTCTTTGTTGACGAGCAAATTCCGAGCTATCAAATGTTCAAAAAGAGCTGCAACGAAAGATGCAAACACAACTCAAGATAATTTAGTGAATAGTACTGCTGAGCTGCGCGTTTTTTCCTTGTGATGCTTCTAAAGCAGATTTTCGCAGCGTCCTATAGGACACAGCGGGAGCAAGATCAGCGCATATATTACTGAGCAAAAACAAAGTGATACTTTTGTTCGCAGCTATTGCTGACTATGGCAAGTTGCAACACAGCAGTAGACACGAATGTCTTTTGGGGTGGATGATTGTGCCTGTTACGTAACCCCATGAAAAAAAGAAAAGAAAAAACTGCGATGTCCTGAAAATTGCCATTTTTTAGCGCAAATTGTTGACCTGCTTGTACAGGTTGTATCTTCTGACGAAAGACGGCGTCATTCATGCTTTGCCGCCAAACTGCTTTCTTTTCACAGCTGTGATTTTAACTTTTGTGTATCGAAATAATTTCTGGCCACGGCAGCCGCATTTAAATAAGGCGAAATGTGTGCACAACCGTGTACTTATATTTAAGCGCGTTAAAGAACCCCAGATGCTCAGATTTACTTCAGAGCCCCTGTTTACGGCGTGCCTCGTAATCATATCGTTGTGTTTTGGTACTTATAATCCCAGAATTTTCTCTTTTTTTTTAGATCTTACCTGAAGCATCTAGCCGTGGTGCCATGACGTGGCGCATAATGTTCACGTGCCCTGTTTACGCAACATTGGGAGTGCATATATGACAAATTCACGAGACCGTTATGTACTCTGCGAAGCTTTTCCCCTTTAATTAAACTGAATCACCTTTCGCTAATGATGAGCTGATCGTAGTTTAGGAGCACGGCGCTGGATGTATCGCACGCACATAACGTACAACTGGACTCGGTCGGCAGTGCTGGCACACCCGCTTCATGACTAGTGTATACATGGAATCACGTCTGATATATGCGCGCACACAGGGCACATGTGACTGACTCACAGGAGAGATATGCGCGATAGACGATAGAGCAGAAAGCAATTACATGTATGCAGAGAGTGCTAAAAAGGTCATCGATAAGCCGAAAATATTGGGCTTTCTAATCGCCTGGCGCGCTGCGCACTTCACGCGGTGGAAGCATTGAACTTCACGCTGCAGTTGTATGGCGCACCGTAAACAATACTGTATTGACAGTCGTTCAGTGCTCCGCTGAGAAGGCACACATTCAGAATGCAAACATTTTAGATATACTTCAGGTTGACCGTACGTCACTGCATAATTAATAATATCTGGGGTTTAACGTCCCAAAACAACGAGTCACTGCATAATTCAAACTCAGGAATGCTTCCTGGTGGCCGTGGTGTCGAAATCAGCTCGCTCCGAATTCCCTAAGCAACTCATCCAGCCTTTAAATTGAGGAAGTCGCAAGCAGCGTAGGTCGAAGAAGAAGACATCCGAGGAGACTGCTTGACTGCGGGTATAGTCCGCTTTCTACGCCGCAAAATCGGCGATCGCCTCTCGAAAAAAGTGCGGGCGGCTGAGTTTCGATATATCGCTGGGTTTCTAGGGGTGTGCGTATCGATATCGCCGCGTTTGACCGCTGCGCGGCACACAACGCTTAAGCCTCGCGAGTTCGTCGTTCAAGATAACCCGCGTCTCCACCATCGCCGTAAACGATCCAGAGAGGTGAGAGCGTGGGCGAGAGCGCGCCGGTGTTTTTTGCGCACAGCCCCAACTTGCGTTCCGTCCGCACAAACCGCGTACGGTATATAAAAGCCGCCGTCGGTCGCTCCTACTGCCGTGCCAGGTGCTGGCGCAGGCTGGCTGGCGAAGCCAGCCGTGCGGCTTGCGCAAGCTGCCGCCGCGCCGCGTCAGCCGCGTGCCCAACATGCGGCTATCACGCGGCCATTTAATGCTACAAGGCGTGCGAGAGAAAAGACGTAAGTTCCTCTTACCCCGTCCGCGTACGATGCGGTGGTCTTTCCTTGGAGCGCGGTTGCGTGCCGTCTGCAAAGCTTGTTGGGGCGTATTTAGCGATCGGCGTCGCCGCGGAGTGCAGTTTGTTCGCTGGTGGCTTATCGGGCGCGGAATGAATAAGGAGGAGGAAGAGGAGCGAAGAGGAAGGCCTGCGGAGAGGAGGACGGGCATTTCGTTATCGCTACGCGCGCCTCTCTCATCCTCCCGTCCGTTCTCAACTAGCGCTCCGATACTCGCAGTCTACACTTTTAACGCCCCTTGCGCAGTCTGGTCCCCTCAGACGTTATTGTGTCCTGCCTGACGTCGTCTTGATTGCGTATCGAATAACTTGGAAGGGAATGGAACGGTGAGGCTCGCGTGCATCATGGTTAGGCACGCACGTGAACGCCTCCGACGTCGACTCGTATATTCATGCACGGCACGTCAAAAAGCAAACAAGCGCGCGGTCTGCTGCTGCCGCTGTTGCTGTCCACCGAACGATAACAATACGAGCGGCTGCAGCTTGTCAGAGTCTTGGAAACGCAGGATCGAGGGCGACCGACGACACGTATCGGCGGCCGTAGCGCGCAGGTGCGTGGTGGAGTCAGCGTTACTAATTTTTTACGCTTTTCTTTCTTGTCTTCGAGGCGTTCAAATGAGAAAGCGATTGCCAAACCGGTCGAACCGAGGTTCTGCAGTCATGACTATCGTTTCCTTCAGTATGACCGCATCAATCAATCAATCAATCAATCAATCAATCAATCAATCAATCAATCAATCAATCAATCAATCAATCAATCAATCAATCAATCAATCAATCAATCAATCAATCAATCAATCAATCAATCAATCAATCAGGCACTTCAGCAACGAACAGAGGGTATGAGAAGAGAAAGCTCTTAAGCTTCCCAGCCTAGCATATACAGTTCAGCAGTATGCAGTGGCGGAATACATAAGCTGTGCACATAAACATAAGCACAGAAAAGAACATACTTTAAGCTCGGTTATATCTCGGTGTGTCAAAAATTAGCTTTGCTGTTCAACTGTTCGCGTAAGACACACAATCAAATCAGATTTATAATCTGATCGCCACTGACTGATGATAGCGCACGCATTGCAGGTTAAAATACGATGTGTGGTATTTAAGCTGGGCATCATGAGGGGGTTTTGAAGTCGAAATTCTTTGCAGAGCTTATAATAGAACTAAACGCTTTCCGTGCACGTGCGCGAGCATTCACACACACATACGCACACACACACGCATGCACACGTGTCAATCTAAAATTATACGATAGCGGCGGCTAGCGGTGACTCGTTTCCGTTTGCGAAGCGGATGAACTTTATGAGACAGAGCGTTGTCGTAATTGGCATTAAAAGCAGTATGTGCCAGTCGTGCAGCATTTAGTTGCATTTACAAAGGTAGACGCTCATGCTTCTCGCTTTGAGTCTATGACTCTAGAGCCTACGATTTCGTATTGCTTGACTCACGGGACCTGCAGGCGATCCCTTGCGCACACAATACAGTAATCCAACAGCACCAGGAACGAAGATACAAGAACATTTACTAACGCGATATCATTGCAGGCAGAATTAAATTAGTTTGTTGGTCCGAAATATCAAAAATATGGGCTGGGATTGGATACAGTGCACTGTAACAGCTCGAAAGCTAGCTTCGTCACGAAGAATGAATTTGAGACGGCAATTGACGAGCGACGCACGCATCAAAAAGCGACTTTAGCGTGAGAAAACCACCCGACCTCGACCGCTGGATCCGTGGACCTAACCACCGATCATTATTAGACTTTATACACGAAGCAAATTTGCATGTGTATTTTTGACACCACCAACTACTATGCATAAGAGCAGGCTTTCGAAAAAGAAGAATCATGTGGGCGATCGTGGCGTAATCGTGAGAGCATTGCGCTACAGAGCCAGAATCCCGAGGCAGAGGTATCGACACCATTATCGGTCACGTGTTTCGCATAGCATCATGGACTAACTCTGACCCACTTTAGAGGTTATCTTTATAGGAATGTCGATATGCGCTGAGCGTGTGCGAGCACTTCCGAGGCTGGACGATACGCCGGGTAAGAAATATACGATGCATGCAAACGTAAGCTCCGTAAATATGGGTGTACAAGGATCGCCCGTGATTTGTTCACCTTAAAGTTATTCACGTACACCTAACAGCAAAAGTTTACGGGACGTTAGTTCCACAACAAATGCGAGTTTCTTCTCTATTATTGCGTAATGCTTCTAATCTAGCTGGTGACAGTATAGATCGCAATACCAACTGCAGATCAGATCAATGAACTTTATTAAGTGCCCTGCGATTTAGTGGGATGAGCCTGGACCCACCCTAGGCTGGAACATTTTACAGCAGAGACGAGGTTATAGTCGAGGTTTGCCACGTGTCGTAGATATAAAATTATCATCATCATGAACCGGCACGCGCTCAATGACCTCCTAAGCATTCTGTACAGATGATTAACGAGAGAAGCTGAGACGTGCCCAGCAGCTCTGCTGCGACCCAGGCTTGCGAGTCAAGCAAGCTGCGCTAGTTTCTTACTTGAAGGTTATGTTCCCAGAAAAAGCGACGGGACAGCTTTCTCGAATATTTCGCGTCCCGCAAACTATTTCTATGCTTTATAACTAACCATCGCATTCAAAGGCCTGACAATGGCGTCTCTCATAATGAAGTCGTGGTTTTGGGACGTTAAACCCCAACAATTATTATAAAAGCCTGACAATAGGGAACATCCTCCGGATGTCTAGTGCCGGACGTCTGTGTCACGCGAATGTCATTCGTAACCTTGGAGCTAGAGCCCACATTGAGAGACGTGGACTCAGCAAAAGAGGCCGTTACTGATCATGCCAGTATCACGAAACAATGGCCATTGATCGAATAAGTTCAGGTGCGTCTGATGAAATTCGGGGCGTTAGAAGCCATGATAATACGTATATACGGAGCCTACGTGCGACAATGGGACTGTGTCATAAGCTCACACCCACCGTACAAGTGGCAAAAAGGTTACGACATCTAGATTTTAGAGCTGCGACCGTCCGGACAGAGACAACCGCTATCTAAAAAAAAAGGCCATGCAGTTCGCTTCTAGCGCAGCTGTCAATTTGCTGCTCTCTGCTTTCGCTATATTTAAGTTAAACGCTGTGCCCAGGTTACATGAAATCAGAAAGCACGTCATTGCTCATGGCCATGATGCGTCAAAGTGTGACGCTTTTTATACGAAAAGAAAAAGAAAGGAAGAAAAGACAGAACAGTGATTGAGAAATTGGTTAATTAATAGGACCGTTTGTGCCGAAGAGCGATACAAGTCATGAGATTCAACTTATCGAGCTATACAAACTAGGGTAATTAGTTTTGGCAGTCACAATTTCAACTGCGACATGGTGTCTACACCATCTTCTATCAGAAATCTGCCACGTTGGTACAGTGGTTACAGCGCTCGGCTGCTGAACCGAAAGTCGCGGGTTCGCAACCGGCCGCGGCGGTCGCATTTCGATGGAGCCTAAATGATAGAGGGCCGTGTGCTGTACGATGTCAGTGCACGTTAAAAAACACCAGATGGTCGAAATTTCCGGAGCCTTCCACTGTGGTGTGCCTCAATGATATCGTGGTTTTTGTTCGTAAAACCTGAGACATTTATTATTATTATTATTATTCCAGTTAGAAGCAGTTATTGGTCAGTGGAAGTCTGCGGCTGATCTAAAGCAGACAAGGACAGAGAAGGGAATATGATGATTATTCCCAGGATTTCGGGACATTTGTACGTGACGCCATCGCTCGGCGGCAGCAACGGCACCCTCCCATAACTGAATGAAAAATAGGCGAAAAAAAAATCATAACTCTTGAAAAAAGCTAGTTATAAAAAACGACTCCGGGTTCTATACAACAGGGACCTACTGGAACATTTTGGCAAAATTGCAGTATCGCATTACAAATGATGGGGCTTCCCAGGACAATTGAACATCGCCCATTATAAACACATTTGTGAAATATTAAACACTCTGGGAAGCCACACTGTTCGTAGTGCGACTCTGTAATTTTAACAGAATGTTCAAATAAGTACGTGCTGTGTAGAACCGGGAGTCGTTTTTGATAACTAGCTTTTTTAGTCAGATATGATTTTTTTTTCGCCTATTTCCCATTCAGTTACGGCAGGCCACCGCTGTCACCGACGAGAGATGGTGCTACGTGCACATGTCCCCAAATCCTGGTCATTGCCGCAAAAACATCTACTCACATTTTGCGGAGTGACTGTGCCTTTAGTGGAAGCCTGGCGTCAGAGGTGCAACAGGCGGCCATATTTAGCAGCTGCGTATCTGCGTTGAAGACGAGGATGTAGCAAGCATTTTTCTGCGAAATGCATGAAATTTAGAGACAGAACGGGAAAATGTGGCAAAAATGGAAACTGTAACGTACTTACATAATAACGAATGAATGACATACACACAGCCGAAGGCACGCACGACAACACGCCGGGCTGGTCAGTTTCATGCACACACTTACAGAAGCTTCACGCACGAAACAAACTGACGCCGACCACAGGCACGCTGTCACTCGTAAATAAGTGACGCAGTCTGGCCTGCTTGACAGGCCCCATCGTTCTTTCGTGTGGAGCGACGTATACATTTCCAACGTGAAGTCTGCCCCGCCGAGTGCGCAGCACACGCCATGTGAAGACCATGATTTCTCACGAGCGCGGGTTGGTCGCTTCGACGACGCACTGAGATCACTGAAAGTGCAGTATAGTCAGAGTGGAGTTGGCGGAAACGTTGATGTTTTAATAGTGACGCCCTTTAACACGAATATACTTTCAGGGACTCGCACTGCAAGCTAAGTTGCTTTTGAGCCGCACATGCCTATTTCATAGACAACTTAGCCAACTTCACATACAGCCGAACCTCGTTATAACGAAGTAGCTTAGGGACCATAAGTTTGTTCGTTATATCCGATATTCGTTGTAAGAGTAGAAATAAGTACCCGCTTCAACAAAAACAGTTGCAACTAACGCAAAACCACTGCGTTGGGAATACTGTTGCTACAAAACAACCACAGGTGAAACAACTTGGCCATCCTGTTGACACGCTGTTACTCACAGTTACTAGCATGTTTAGCAGGCTGGTAAATCAAACACGACCTGAAAGCAAAAAATAAGTGCCGAAACAAAACCTTTGTGACTGAATGCCTGACCCACTTTTAACTGCCTGTCTCCACTCCTCTCACGTTAATAGGAGCGTTAAGCGCATTTGGGACAGAAGTATACACTGCAGGGTAATATATTATCAGCTTTGTTGGTGTAAAATATTGCCACACACGCTCCTTTGTTTCTATGCTTTGTTACATTATCGGCCCATTGCACATGTAGCTACTGCCTTGCACAAACCGCGCCAGAATATCTGGGAACATTCGAGATTATTTTAAGATCATCTGTTAGGCTTGAGCGCGCAAACGCGACAGCTGAGTTTATTCTCAAACTAACGCGGCCACCAGCGATAAGGCTCGAATGTTCGATGACGCATGTATAAATGCCGATGCGCCTTGCCGCGGTTCAGTTTATCGACAGCCAATGCTCTGTTCACCGCTATCAGCGTGCAGCGTGTATTGCTGTGGTTTTCAGTTTCCCGGCCACAAGTTCGGCCAAATAAAGAGTTTCATCTTGGACACGCCGACTGCTGCCTTCGTCGACGTCACGACCCTGTGACAATATGATAATATTTTACACCATCAATAATATGATAATATTTTACACGAACAGTTTATTCGTTTTCTATTTTCTCTGGCACTGTGATAGACTGGAATAATTCTCTGTTGCCTTCCGCCATGTTGTGATACTTTAAAACTGTATTAACTTTGTTTACATTTGCTTCGTTTGTTTGTTTTCTTTTTTTTCTGAACCTCCTTGGACCTGTATAAGATTTTCAATATCGAGTAAAGAAAGAAAAGAAAGAAAGAAAGCTACCAACACGCAGCCAGCACGTTTCGTCATCAGACAAGTGCAGCAGCACACCGATGTTTACATTTCAACGCGTTCCATGTGCACCGACCGTCTACCGGCCCACGCGGCGACGGTGCCTCCACCTATATAGTTCGATCTCACGGTGACCACGAAAAGAAATGTGATAATCTGAGCTCTAAGTCATCGCTTATTGTCACCGTGAATGTGCTTCTAAGAACAATTGATAGTCTAGTTTAGTTCGTCGTATCAGAGGGGACAGAAAACGATAACGTATGGTCACGAGTATAGCGGCTAAATTTTGTTTGCAGCAACCATTGTTACACGAGGGACAGGGACAGAAAACAAAAAGCAATCAATCAAACAAACGGGAAAGAAACGTGCCGCATGTGTGGTTCACGCACCACGGTCATTTCGGATTGTACCTATGACAACAATATTATGCTACATTCTATTGTGGAGTTGTTATCAGATAATACTTCGCGATAGACAAGCCATGTCGCATAATCACAGTCAGCGGCGATAGAGACAGACTGTGAGGGTGTGTTTGTGTCCCAATTTCTCTCTCTCTCTTTTTACTACACTGTAAGAAAATATCGAGTAAAAAGGGCGTCTTTTTGTCCCACAACAATAATCGTCATTTATTTTGCCTTCCTTTCCTTGCACTATCGCCGTGCGCCCGGCACTTTCTGGTCACGAACGACATGCGCGTTATCAGCGTGACATAGCATTCTTGGTAGGAAAGTGGCCAGCGCCGAGTTTTCAAGAAAGGAAACTCAAGCAAGCCAGATGACGATTATTGTTGTGGGACAAAAAGGCGCCCTTTTTACTCGATCTTTTCTTAGAGTGTATATTATCTGTATCCTCCCTCTCCCATTACGTGTATATGGCGTATTTGGGGCGTTTTTGTACCACGCAGCAGTAATCATCTGGCTTACTTGGGTTTCCTTTCTTGAAAACTGCACGCTCGTTGCTTTCCTATCAAGAATGCATGTCCCACCCCTAGCGCTTGCATCGTAACCGTAACCACTGTATCACTGCGGTGGCTTTGAGTCACGTATAGCAATTCGGGATAGTTGGAATAGCTTCACTTCAAAGAGCACAAGAAAGAAAATATGACAAGAGCACCGTGTCATCTTGTGTTTCTTGTGTCTTCGTGTGTGTGCGCTGTTTGAAGACGGAGGCTTTGAGATGGAGAGAGATAACTTTTAATAATATTCCCGGAGATGTTAGTCTGGTTTATCGCCTGGCTTGCTACTCCAGGTGTAAAGTTATTCCATGCATCTACGCTGCCATGCCACGTTACGACAATTACTGCTTATTTCGATACTGTGTGAAACTTTGACGTAGCAGTCTAACCAATTAATTTTTGGCTGGTAACCCGCCGTGGTAGCTTCGCGGCTAAGCCGTTGCACTGCTAAGCTCTATAGGATGTGGGTTCCATTCCCGGCCACGGCAGCCGCATTTAGACGGAGGCGATATACATAAACACCAATGTTCTTAGATTTACGTGCAAGAACTACAGGTGCCAAAATTAATCCCAAGTCATACACTGTTGCATTCCTCGTAATTATATGTCGTTTTGACTCGTAAAGCCCCATAATTTAAGTTTTTTTTGTTTAATTGTTGGCTGTATAAGAGGTCTGAACACAGCATTAGAAAACAACAGCTGTAGTTCTCAGGGAAACAACCAGAAAGGAAAAATATTGGCAGATCCCACGCATTGTGGGAATCGGTTTCATTCGAAGCAGTCAGCGAGTACTTCTCATTCGAAGCAGTCAGCGAGTACTTCTATGCTGTACTTTATGGCTTTGAGCCAAGCGTTACGAAGTGGATCGACGTGTTTTTGTAAGTGTAGTATCTATGTGGACATCATGGGCTTACCAGGCACGTCGGCAGCACTGGCGGTTAAAGAGTAACTTATGGTGCAACGTAACGGCGGCCCTCACGTCAGAGTACATACGTCAGTATTATAGAAACTAGGTGCACTTTATGGTGCAATCATGTAAATATCACACGTAACTTTTGTTAATGTATTCCATCGGGGTCGAGCAATGCTTCAATATAGCTTGCTGAATCATATGAATACAAATGTAATGTTCATTAGACTGCTATAAAAGCGCAGCCAACAGTGGAACCACAGACGTTAATCTGATATGACGCCTGTATTGATGGAGTACATATGTAGTGTTCATTGCTTACTTGTAAAATTGGATAGCCAGCACCACAAACACAACTGACGTTGCACCGACATTACGCCTGCGTAGGCTGTTTTTCCAAACGAGTTTATGGGCCTGGCGTGGCTCTGTGGTAGAATAGCTGACTAACACGCAGAATGCTTGGGTTCGATTTCCGCTGGGATCCTAATTCTTATTCTTTCCATTCGCTTGGTCAACGCTGCCGATGTCGGTTTTCCTTGACGCTATCTCATTTAAATTACCCTTGTCTGTTAAATTTAAATGTTAAATGTCTGTTAAATTTAAATTACCAATGTCTTGTCGTTCCTGGGTAGATGTAAACTGTCAATCACCTGTGGCGCATACCCGTACACCGCGGCCAGTGGTAAACGGGTATGTGCCACACGAGTATGAAGGAGAGTGTTTGACGACGTACGCGAAAGGATTTTCACGTTATTCATGTCAAGATCCGACAGTCATATTCGTCAAATGCTCTTACCCTCCCATGCAAATTTTGGCCTACACCAAGTTAAGGAGGCGAGCATGAGAGCACCCAGACGTAGGCGGCTAGATAGATAGATAGATATATAGATAGATAGATAGATAGATAGATAGAAACGCTCAAAGTGCCAAAGGTTCGCTAAGAAATGCTTCGCATTTAAAAGACTACCGAAGCTGTCCTTCAGCATCTGTGGCCCCAAGTGTCGGCTAATTATTGAATAACGTGTGGTAAATGCATTTGTTACGCGTGGAGATAGGCACCTTTTTCTCAAAGCGTCCGCAGTTAGCGACACGCTGCCGTTATCGATGCAATGCTCTTTGCTAAGCTCGACGAGGATAGGGGGCTGTTGCACGTGCTCCTGTTTTTTTTTTTTATATATGCTGTCGCCTTGGCGCTGCGTGAAGCCGCGTTTGGACAGCGCTGTTGAGTGTCTCCGATAAAGCAAGCCAATCGAAAGTGAAGGGTAGTTAGCTGCAGCCGTGACCAGGGCGCAGCGTACTCGTTTAGATAACGGACGTACTTGACATTTAGGCTTCCTTATCTATTCTCGAGAGCAAGTATTCAAGAGGGCAAAAACAAGAGAAAGACTCGGAAGGAATATTCATTGCTCATATCCTCCTTTCAGTGTACACTGGCGCGTAGAAAAAATGCATCAGCTTGCGTACTAAACAGTGAAAATAAAGAAACAAACAAAATAAGAGCATAATACAGATTGCGAAACGTGGTTTATGTTGTGAATAATTGAAGCATTTGCAGAAAACGCTTAGCTTTATTCCTCAGTAGGCCCACCATTCTCTCTCTCTGTCCTCTTCCCGACGCCTATTTCTCCACCCCTGTGCAGGGTAGCAAACCGGTTATTAGTACCAAGTATAACCTCCCTGCCTTTCCTTTTCATCTATTTATCTCTCTCTGTAAGACATATACGAACTGTTACCATGTCTGACCATAATATAACTGGAGTCGCGAATAAATGTTTCTACGAAAATGTCGCCAACGACGTAATTCGACGGAGCAGTGGGAAAATGAAACGCTGAAGACCAGCATGTGACAAGACTAATCGTGTATCACAGGCGACAGCGTATATATACCTGCATAATCATTGGCGTAGCCGTGGTTGGGTTGGTTGTCCGTTTCAAACCCCATACCACGCACCCGTGCTATTTAGAGCGTGTACGGGCACATACAGGTACACATAGAAACACACACGTGCTGTACATACAGATAGGGCTGGCCGGAACCCCCCCATTCTCATTTTCCTTCATCATCCCTTGTAGTAGAGTCAAGGCGTATACGCCCGTGAACAAGACCGTTGTTAAACATGCTGATTTGAAAATCACGGCAATTCAGAGGAGCGTCAGATGGTACGCACTATATATACTCTATGCTTTGATCGGGCCCACCCCCTTCAACTATTATATGTTTGTCTTTTCTCCACTTAACCCGATGTGTAGACTAACTGGCCAGCGCTAAGATCTCATGGTGGGCCTCTTTGACCTTTGCCCCAATAAACCATTTCTTTATTCTTCAACGCACCCATCTTAACCTTGGTGCGATACTCTCCGCGTGTCACGTCGGGACGCGTTTCATGGCGACACCGAGACGACCAGCCTCGAGCTCACGAGAACAGCGCGCCTATCTACGACGAATAGATAGCGCTGGAAGTGCAGGCAGGCCCTCTCGACCCACTTCGGGCAACAGGGACACAAGACAATGCGTCTTCGTTTGCTTTGTCACTCGTAAAAAGAAGGAAAAGTGAAGGCCACGCGCTATGAACCTGTAAAGACCGCGTTGAAAGAAGTGAACACTTGTCGCGCGAAGTCGTACGGTCGCCAGCGCCGACACATTCTTGACGCAACTCTTTCGGAATGTTCATAAAAGGCGCAAAACGACGAAGACGAGAGGACCGCGCGGGGAAGGACTGACGCTAATTCGGAGAGCTGAAACGCGAAGCACAAAGTGCGACTGTTTCAGTTTAGTTGAAGCAGGTGTATTTGCGTTTCTGTGCGGGTATAGCAGATTCGAAATTGCCAAAGCGAACTGAGTAAACGATTCAACGAAGTTATAGAGATAAACAAACGTGTAATGCGGGTCTTGTTTACACAACGTATTAGTGAGTCGAAACGCAAAAATACACAGGCACAGAAGAAATGGGAGATCAGACGAGCACTCATCTGGCCTTGTGATTTTTCTATGTCATTGTCAGTGGCTCAAGGAAATTAGATTGTAAACCAACCGGCCGTCTTCAATGGCCATGTAACAAGGGGTGCGTGCCGCAACTTCAATAAGGCTCTTTTATTGCCAGTTCGGTTCATGAACAATGTGACGTTGACTAAGGGTTGCTCTTCACAAAAATAAATAAATAAAAATAAAATAAAAAATAAAAGAAATGAAGAATAACAATCTTAACACACTAGGCATGTCCCCAATAGCACATCCTCCATAAGATAATTTTCTGCTCGCATTAACGTTACCAATCGTCTGCAAAGGAAGGGTGCCCCCTGATTTTTTTCCATGCCTTCTTCTTTTCAATCCTTTGCTGTCAAGGCGCAGGGGGCTGTGACTTATAGCTCAGAAAGAGTAGTATGACATCGTATTTGGTTCATGCCTTACTTGCATACCCCAATAATGCTGTAATGTGTTATATAAAAAGAACAATGATGAAATGTATCAAGTCCCAGGAATGCTGGATGAAAGAAGATAAGAATACAAGATAGCTCACGATGGTGCCGTCATGTGTTCCCACAGTATTGTTGTGGGAGCTAACGAGTATTGTTATTGAGATAACCACATTTGCGGATAACCACATTTGCGGAGGCTTTCAAAAACTTGCTCCTTTTCTCCAAGCCATTTTAATACATCTGGCAAGTTCACTATGATTAGCAATCGAGCGCCGCATACATTTAGCACACTAATATCATATTTACTTATGTATTGTTAAGAAAAACCTCTCCCTTTTGTATCCCAATATGGCTTCAATGTCTACCGACGCTTTTCTAATGTTGCTGAGAAGAGTAACATGCAACAGTAGCAAAGGACACTTGAAAATTATTAGAGACGATGTCTCGGCCCACATGTAAAGTTATCATAAACGCGCATATATACAATGCTGGGCGTGCAAACACGGACACAAGAAAGAAGTCAGGACACCACAAACGCCTCAAACACCACAAACGGCGTTTCTTCATTTCTAGTACTCTGAGCCCTTTTCCGTGTTCCCCTACTTATCTGAACAAAAAAAAAAAAAAAACCGGCATTTGTGGTGTCCTGACTTCTTTCTTGTGTCCGTGTTTGCACGCCCTGCCTTTTTGGAATGAATACTTACCAACTAGCTCAGCTCTCTGTTATTCTAAGCTTCATTTCTAGTACTCTGAGCCCTTTTCCGTGTTCCCCTACTTATCTGAAAAAAAAAAAACGGCGTTTGTGGTGTTCTGACTTCTTTCTTGTGTCCGTGTTTGCACGCCCTGCCTTTTTGGAATGAATACTTACCAACTGGTCGATTCCACGAAAGATCGAAAAAGGGTGTATATTTGATGTTTCCAATTTTCCTGATAATTTTGTATGTTGTGCACATATGATTGCACAGCACGAAATCGCAGTTCGTTTTCAAATAAAAAATTTTTTCAATACAGCAAAATTCGACAAGTGTCGCCGGTTGACGACGACCATTTTACGAAGAATGCGTTTTCGTAACTTCGGAACCATGCTGGCAGCTACTCAAGCTATATATTACAAATATCTTTCCTTTTGGCGGAAGTAGAAGTAAAGACGAAATAGCTCTTATCATTTCATGAAATTCTGAGTAAATTATGTATTTTTAAAAATTCACGAAAAACGCTGCGTTTTTGAAAATCAGTCATATTTGGGACGCTATGGCTACTTCTGTGAACATCTTAGCTTGTTCATATTTGCAGTATGAATAGGCCTTCATGTGAATAATGAACCTCTGCATTTGTATTTCTCTAATAATATTCAAAGTAGTAAATTTTCATGCTCGAAACACCAAAAAGAGAAAAGTGCTCCTCCATTCAAAAATCTATAATAAAAAAAAAACCCAATCTCAATTTTGTTCAAAGTCCCCCAAAATGTTCTCAAAGGACTGCAGAATGATCTTATGAAAAAACATGTTGCATCATTTTTATTAGAACAAAAGCAGAAAATGTCAAACATTGTGTTTCCAGAGCGTGGTGGCCACTGCGTAAAGGACATCTCTAGTAACAAGAAAATACAGTAACACGTCTTTTTTCTTCTCTGAGCTTCGCTAAACAACAGTAATGATCTATTGTCGGAAAGTGGGAACTGTTTTGTAAAGAAAAAAAAAAAAAGATCGTTCCAATTAAATGCATTTGCGACACCACTTACATTCCTCGTCGACGGGCAGCACGGACATTTTCATTCCTCTGGATAATTTTTTTTTAAGTAAATGCGCTTATATAAAACTAACGAAGCTAAACGCGAAATATGTGTAGCTGAGTCGATCATGCATTGTAAGAATGTGAGAAATCGCAAATGGCGGCAGTGGTGAACGGCGAGTACCGCAGTGCAACCTAAGCACAGGACAGCAGCCACACATTGTTTGCCAGGCTTTGTCGCTATGCACGAGAAAAAGCTGGGGTGTCGATTGCGTTGGTTACACGATACATTTTTCACCGCTCGTCGCTCTCCCGCCCGGTCTCTGGATCCGCACAGTGCGGATCGTGTGGCCCGCGCTACAAGCACTCGTGTAAACGGAGTAGCATGCGTTAGGCGGACAGGTGCAAAGGGCGGCGCGATGGACGCCCGCCTGAGCAGACGACAGCAACGAGTACGGCTGTGCCAGTCAGCCAAACACCACCTGATATAGAAGTTAAGCATCCAAATTGTGCTTCACTTTGATGCGATCACTGTCCTACGCTCTGAAGGTGGCTATGGGTAGGCGTTATAGCCATGGCCGAGATTTTGTACGGACTGCCTCATGGTGCACAAAAAGAAAATTCCGCTGCAGCAGAATTTTCGTTACGTAGAAGATATCGGATCGAGACTCTTTTGCGGAGGGTCATGAAGCAGGATGCGCGCTCAATTCAAGAGGGAAACCAGATCTGCCAGCACTCCTTCAAGAGAAAGAAGGATATGCAAAACAAAGCAGATGCAATGCAAACAAAACGTGTTTTGTCCGTGGCCAGAACTGCTGCCACCAATCTTCACGTAATCGATTCTTTTTAAACTCTGCATTGATCACATAAGGTTTGACAACGTACACATTTGGGCCAACAAAAACCACACCTCTTGGCGACCGCTCTCCAGAAATTCATTTCCATTCATGAAGAGACCTTGGCTTTTATACCAATCTCTCAATTCTGGCACAGCACATCATCATAAGAGACACATGGAGGGAATGCGTTCTTTAGCACTCAAGATATGAATTATACTCAACTGAAATAGATGAAAGAAAAGGAGGCTACAACATGAAAGTGCATACTGTGGACTGAGGGATGTCTAACACTGGCGTGAAGTCGCAAACCACGCGAATGTATTTAATTGGAACGGTCTTTTTCTTTACAAAACAGTTCCCAATTTCCGACCATAGATCATTACTGTTGTTTAGCGAAGCTCAGAAAAGAAAAAAGACGTGTTACTGTATTTTCTTGTTACTAGAGATGTCCTTTGCGCAGTAGCCACCACGCTCTGGAAACACAATGTTTGACATTTTCTGCTTTTGTTGTAATAAAAATGATGCAACATGTTTTTTCATAATATCATTCTGCAGTCCTTTGAGAACATTTTGGGGGACTTTGAACAAAATTGAGATTGGGTTTTTTTTATTATAGATTTTTGAATGGAGGAACACTTTTCTCTTTTTGGTGTTTCGAGCATGAAAATTTACTACTTTCAAAATTATTAGAGAAATACAAATGCAGAGGTTCATTATTCACATAAAGGCCTATTCATACTGCAAATATGAACAAGCTAAGATGTTCACAGAAGTAGCCATAGCGTCCCAAATTTGACTGATTTTCAAAAACGCAGCGTTTTTCGTGAATTTTTAAAAATACATAATTTACTCAGAATTCCATGAAATGATAAGAGCTATTTCCTCTTTACTTCTACTTCCGCCAAAAAGAAAGATATTTGTAATATATAGCTTCAGTGGCTGCCAGCATGATTGCGAATTTACGAAAACGCACTCTTCGTAAAATGGTCGTCGTCAACCGGCGACACTTGTCGAATTTTCCTGTGTTGAAAAAAATATTTATTTGAAAACGAACTGCGATTTCGTGCTGTGCAGTCATATGTGCACAACATACAAAATTATCAGGAAAATCGGAAACATCAAATATACACCCTTTTTCGATCTTTCGTGGAATCGACCAACTAGCTCAGCTCTCTGTTATTCTATACAATGCTTTCCGTCAAAATGAAAAGACTAGAGCAGGTGTTTATTTAGGTACAGTCGACAAGCACAATTGGTTGGTAGTAAGTGTATTATGTTTAATACATGTATTGATACTTGTATATTACGTGTATATTAATACGGGTGTACATTTTTAATACTTGCATAAGTTTACAAGTATAAGCGATAATGTGTTTACACTTATAAACTGGTTCAATAAACGCACTTTGACGGTGACATGTGTGCTGCAGCAAGCCGCTAACTCAAAATTCTAAAACTTTTTCTTGAAGTATCTTTTTAAAAATAGAGAAAACATACCGCGCAAGCGCGTGTTAACTTGACTTTCTAGAAGCATTAGAAATAAATTGTTCATGTCCCGACTTTCATTTGTCTGTCATGTGCAGATTTCTGAAGCCTTTCAGGTTTTCTTCTTTTGATGTTTAGGTGTAGGATGGCGTCCGGCATAGCTATGTTATCGTGGCAGTGATAAAGGAGTTCCGGTGCAGAAAGGTATTTATTTCTGTTTGAAAATGATGGAGGCCGTTGCGGTGGTTGCTTCCGTCAGTACGTGGGATGACTGCTGTTTGCAGCAACTTTGCCAAGTCAATTCAACGTAGAGAAGTATTTTTGTTTTATCTCATCTCGACTTCCATCCCACATCCGTCACGTATCCGAAGCGGTTCTCAAAACCTAGCGTGGAAGTTGCAACCCGCCGTGGCGCTATCGTGTGTAAATCTGCCGCACTATGGTCGATGTCGTTTATGCCACTACCGGTAGGTGCCGCTGCACCACGTAGTTCTCTCCACACGGTTCTCTCGGGGACAGACTCGGGAGCTTGCCGCGGTAATTACGAAACTAGGAAATGAGAGTCTGCCCTTCTGGTTTCGTGCTTTGCTTACGTATCAAGATAAGACGCAAAATCGCGTTATCTGTCCATGCAATATGGATCTTTATATGTGTCAGTATCGCACCTGCATTCAAAACTTCAATAACTGATCTTAGAGCGGTTGTGTGCGTCGCAGAAATCCTCCTCTCCGAAAGATCGAGCGAGCGGCGGAGGGGGTGCTTGTGTGCATACCGTGTTCTCTCAGATTTAGTCACCGCCCGAACACCAGGCCTTATCTGTTCTTCCCCTTTTACAAAGCTGCGCTTGAGAGTTCTAAGTTAAAATATGTGCGAGAATGTTAGTGCTCATAGGCGGAGAGTACGGGCGGGGGGGGGGGGGGGGGGGGGGGCTGAGCCCCACCTGGCGCCGGCCCGGGGTATTTTTTAATAGCTTGGCTTAGGTCCCCGGGTCGTCCTAGTCTGGCAGCTATTTCACAGGAGGCTGTTTATGCCCGCTTCTTTTTAATTTCAGCGATTTAAAGTTCAGCACATGGGCCAGTGACAAGTCAAACATTCAGTGGAAAAATGCACCTCAAACGAATTTTTACGTGCAGAATATGTTGTGGTAATGAACAACTGAAGCGACGACTTAACCTACGACAAATTAAAAAATTCACCGGCGATTACGATACTGCCTAATTCGCTGAGCGCAGCCTCGTGTTCGGGCAACACCAGATTTGTTTGAAGTTTTGACTATCCGCAGTTGTAGCAATGTAGCATTCGTTACATATTGCCACAGAAACTGCCAGCGCTCGAGTGCTATGCACACTATTTACTCTGTGCATTGCAGCTGTCGCGAAACAAGTGAAACGCCCACAGCCCCGTTACGACAAGCGAAGCCAGCCGCAGTGCACGTGCCAGCTCTGCATGCGCACGAGCTCCGACCGAGGGGCCAGCGCGCGCGACAGAGGAAGAAAGCAAGGTTAGAGGCCAGTATTTCGTGATATCGACAGACTCCGCATTCGCTCTCTTTCGTCGTCGTTCGCGCCATCGGTTACGCTGCCGACTCCAACGGCGATGCCGCTGAACGCAGGAGCGGACGCCTAAGAGCTGCGCTCTAATTGTCATGGGAAGCCAACTGGCGACCCTTGACCAGGCCCGGCGAGCCGCTGTAGCCAGTGGGGCCCTAGAAGAGGGGCACCACCCACCCTAACCACTCCAACGCATGACATAAATAAATGTTTCTTCTCTCTCTCTGTCTGATTGTCTTGAACCCCGTAGTGAATGGTTTTGAGAACACAAAAATGATACTGAGAATACAAAGCAATCCCGACACAGTCAGTCAGTGAACGCTTTCGCACAAGCTTACTCGCCAATAAAAAAAAAACAAAAAAA
>NC_051178.1:147149489-147192620 GCF_013339695.2 Rhipicephalus sanguineus | reverse complement strand
ATGAAAGAAGCGCTAGACCAAGGTCAACGTTAATTGCGTGCTTAAATTGCAACACACTCCGTGCGCCACGCATTGCGCGACGAGGGCATGGGTTTCATTTTTTTATTTGCACATTCGTTTTGGTTGCATTACGCAAGTGCTCGAATAAAAGACACATCAGAGGATTGCTCGTTCAGACGGGACGTAGTGGGAGACGGGGAGAAGAGCGTATAAGGCAGTGGCGAAAGGCAACACTATATCTACACAGACAGTATGTGGGCAAGCAGAGAAAGGGTTCACGGAGCGCGACGTGTTATCGCTCCCTTTAGCGAGCAAAGGCAGCGGCGTGGTGTGTAGAGTGCCATGGTGGGACAAGATTCGATTCCCGCGAACCCTTTTGTCTTGCGTGCAGACACGCGATTCGGTCTGGTGCGCGCGCGCATAGCGGGGCTGCGACTTCTACGAGTCGGGCGAGCCCCATACACAGAACCCTGCGGATGGGAAAGACCCTAAGAGGGGACCACTTGTTCGTAGACGGCTAATTAGATTTCTGTAACAAAGATGGCCATGCTTGCGTGTTTTGCGGCTTCGACAGAGTCTTTCTTTCCTTCTTTCTTCTTTCTTTTCTTTCTTTCTTTCTTTCTTTCTTTCTTTCTTTCTTTCTTTCTTTCTTTCTTTCTTTCTTTCTTTCTTTCTTTCTTTCTTTCTTTCTTTCTAACGCATCTCACCCGTTCCCTCTCGCTACGCTCGAAGCTTTTCCGTCGAGCGTAGGTGGCATCTTCCTGGCATGTAGCGCCGAGTATTGTGGTGTCTGTAGGTTACGTTAGTTATGTGATGTTTATGACAAACTGAACTCTTAGCGGTATCTTGCGCCAGTGCTTCACTCTTTCTATATATGGGTGAGCTGAAACACATTCGCTACATTGCACTGGCATAGCAGGGGAGAGGGGGTTGGGGAGGGTGCGCCCCTCCCCCCCATTGAATTATAAAAATTTTGCATGTGTATACACACACGCACACCTACAAACGCGCGCACGAACATTCATAAAGCATGGTTGAATTCTCCCTCCCCCCCCCCCCCCCAGAAAAAATATCGGGCTAGGCTACTGCTACATTGCTCACGAAAGTCACTTAGCATCAAACACGTGCATAACAAGCCAAAAAGAGCTGGGTTATTCGACGGACGGCCCCTCTCACGTATGCGGTAGCGAATAACTATGATGCAGCGTTAGGTGTTGAAATACTCCGCATGAGCGTTTGGCTTCCTCCCTTTCTCTCAACTTTTTCTACCGCTTTCCACTTATCCCAGGGCAGGATTAGTCAACGGAGTCAAGTCTTCGCTAATATTTCGGCTTTTCGCGTACCATTTTTAACTTTTGCTCGGACATGAAGAGTAATCACGGATTCGAACAAAACGCTGAAATTTCATGTACGAAATACAGCTCGCATGAATCGCAAGTTGCCTACATAGCTTTACTCAATGGATTGTCCCAACTATTAATATTCTCTTGACGCAGTGCCCCCGGACATCGTGGGCAGCGAGAGCAGCTCTGACGTGCTGGTGCGCGAGGGTTCCAACGTGACGCTGTCTTGCCGAGCCAAGGGCTACCCGGCGCCCCGCATCACCTGGCGACGGGAGGACGGAACACCCATCGCCGTCGGAAACTGGCAGGAGCAGCTGGGATCTGCGGCAGACAGTGAGTGAAGCACATTGGAACCGCGATTGATATGTACATGCGAAAGGCCCGCTGTAGTGCACGAAGCCATGACAACTTGATCTGTGCACAGATGGTCGCTTAATGGAGCGGCAGAACGTGACACACTGATGAATCTCCCTTAGAGTTGACTCGATATACGAAGAAATGAAAGAAAAACGTGATGAAAAATTGCTGCGCGCAGCCACAATAACGTACACCTCTAACTCAAAAAGAAAAGTTAAGATTAATGATGGGTTTCTCTCGAACTGGTTAGCTGCTGCTGTTTTAGCCTGTTTTTCTTTTGAGGTGTCACGTCCAATCATGACGAACTTACCGCTTGTTAGGCTCTTGTGCTGCATTGGATTTCGCTAAAATAAATGGTCCTTCTTTATGGAAAAACCATCTCCTCCTCTTGGGAGCTTCCTAATGATTCTTGCAGCAAACTGCTAGCGTATAGAAGCTGCTTGTAGAACTTACAGGGTGTTTCAGCTAACTTGCGCGAAGTATTAAAAAAAATTACACCATCTCCCGCTAAAGGGGACCATGAGGCGATGCGAAGCCGGAGCACTTGCACGATCGCCTTCCGTTGGCGTTCGTTGGGCATGCTACCGACCTCGCGTCGTGGAACGCGAAGAGGGACGCTACGCGCGTCGTATCTTCCATCTAGCCTGGCCGTTATTTCTCACAGGGCGAGCGGGGAACGCAGTCGACAGGCGGGCGAGAGGGGGCAGCGTAGAAGAGGAGAGAGAAGGGGAGGGGACGCGCATGCGCTCGAGCTCATCGCGGCGTTGCGCAGGAGAGAATTTCGGCATGTCTAGCCCGCGTTTCAGAGGAAGAGTGGAAAGGGGGAGGGGAGAGGGAATGTGGAGAGGGGAAGGGGAGAGGGAAAGTGGAGAGGGGAAGGGGAGAGGGAAAGTGGAGAGGGAAGTGGAGAGGGAATGGGAGATGGTGAGTGGAGAGGAGGTGTGTGGAGAGGAGGTGTGTGGAGAGGGTATGCGCATGCGCAGTAAGGGTGGTCACGCCGCACACCACCACCACCACCACCACCACCACCACCACCGGATTGAGCTCCGCCTTAAGATACTTCGCATCTAAAAAAGAATGTAGACCATACACGCATCGAATTGGCGCGGAATTGTCACGACACTACATCTTTCGCATTCTGTCAACATTCGAGTAGCCACAAGGGAGGAAGGGGGGGGGGGAGGCTGTACCCCTTCGAAATTATTCAAAATTTGGCATATATATACACGCACGAAAAACACGTGGGTAACCCCCTTCCAAAGCAAATTTCGGGCTACGTCCGCATTTGTCTAGGTTGGTACTTAACAAAGATTGCTTAATTAACTTTTTAAATTTGAAAGGTAGCGCAAAATCTTAATCACAAAAGTTGTAGCGTTTCTTCAGGAACATCGCATTATTTCGTGATTGATAAGATGACTGCCCCGTTTAATTCTTTTTCCAGCGCTTCTTTAATGCGCTCGAAAGTTAAAAAAAAAAAAAAAAAAAACCGCGTGAGTACCACTTAACGCAGAGCGTTTTTAGTGCCCTCAAATGTAAGTTTGACAAAGTAGCAAGCAATGCTCCGGGCACAGAGATCGTTTGAACAGGCTATCAGTGACTGAAACGGACGCTAAGTGGCGGTAGAGGCGCACCGCTAGGAAAAAATAATAATAATACTCTTCGACGACAAAAGCAGCCGCCACCTGCGAATGAGATACGATACCGGAGACATCATTTGACGCAGCGCAAGCATCTTTTCTTTTGTTTCTGGACCGATTAAGATGAACGGCGGAGTGAGCATGGGTGACAACGTGATGGTACCCACTGTCCCGTATGGCATTCGAACGTGGCAGCCACGTTTTCAAGAAGAAGCGTCCCTACAGAGTGCGAGGAGAAGACTATGCTAATTCGTTCAACTCACATTTAAGGGCACCGAAAGCGCTGCACGTCACGCAACAGTGACGTGATCCTTTATTTTTTAAAATTTTGCGCCCTTTCAAGAAAGGCTGGAAAGAAATTAGAGCAGTCATCGTAGCATACATGAAATAATTCGATGTTTCTGAACAAGCGCTACAACTTTTGTACTGAAGATTTTTTTCTAGCTTTAATACTTAAAAAGTTCATTGAACAATCGTTGTAGATTACACAGCTTTTCAGTGTGCAATAAAAAAATATCGTGACGTCCTACGTAAGGGAATACTACGATACTGCGCCAATACGAAACGCGCCTGGCCTATGTTCGTATTTTAATACTTGGCTGAAGCACCCTGTTAGCTAATGTTAGCTGAAACACACTATATAATTATGTATTGTGGAACACGGCTCTTGCACAAGAGGCAACAAGACGGTGAGATGGGCTAGTTGGTGAACATTCATGTTAAAGCACAAAGCTTTTAAGCGCACATAAAACGAGGTAAGCGCTGTCCTGTCACGTTCTTAAATCTTCGGTCCTCGTTTTATGTGCGCTTAAAAGCTTTGTGCTTACCATGATTGCACAAGATGTCCGCGGCTAGAGCGACGTCTGGTGAATAAGTGTCCATGTAAACTTTGCAAACCAAATAAGTGACTTTCCTCCTGACCCGAATACTTCTATGTTCAATGGTAAGAGACAAAAGCAAAATTTTCCTTTTCTTCAGTCGCCTGATTACAGTAGTGAAGGCAGGACTGCTGTCGTGTGTGACGCCATACAGAATTCCTGTACTCGCATCCTCTACTGTACCCCTCTACTCGCATCGCATGCATGAATTCACCGTCATTTATTGTACCGTGACTTTGTCTTTCCAGACGTATCTTACGAAGGTGAAGAGTTGAGCATTACCAAAGTGAGCCGTCTCCATATGGGACCCTACTTGTGCATCGCATCCAATGGCGTCCCATCGCCCGTCAGTCGCAGGATCCTACTGCAAGTGCATTGTGAGTGAAAATATTCACCGCAGTACTTGAATAACTTATTGGTTAGCTTTCACATATAGTGCGTTTCTTCAACAATTAGAATATGACATAAGAATACCAGAAACGATACAAGAACAACAAGTGAAATACCGTCCTGCCTCGTTGTTGAAACACCAAGTGTCGATTGATCAAGTAGTTGCAATGTTATGGAAAACGCTCAATGCACTGATGCCGCTTGCACTTGCACCATGTGACGTCACTTAACAGACAGCGTATTTCATTGAAAGTGTGCTTTCAGAAAGAATAAGGCAAAGCATAGTGTTCAGAAACATCAAATTCAGGAAACCTTGTATCACAGCACTTGCTTGCAATTAACGCTGTTCCAGTTCCGCCGATGATCTGGATTCCCAACCAGCTCATCGGAGCCCCGCTCGGCGGTGAAGTGGTAATGGTTTGCAACACGGAGGCGTATCCGATATCGATCAACTACTGGACTCTGGAGAGCGGTGACCTCATCGCGGAATCTGCCAAGTATTCGCTCAATCGAACTGAGAATGTGTACAAGGTCCACATGAGGTTGCACATTAGCCGCATCGCACCGGAAGACTTCGGCGCATACCGATGCTTTGCCAAGAACTCGCTGGGCTCTACTGAGGGTTCCATACGACTGTACGGTAAGCATTGCACTTACCTCATTCTCTTTCATGTTTTCTGCATGCGTGGTGGCAACAGTGTAAATGTAGGTCCTCGATCCTTTCGCTGTCGAAAGTAAAGATTGTCGAATCATTCCGTCGGCATTTCTTGCCTGGCAACGAACAAAAATGCGCTAAGGTTCGTATAAGGCCGAACAGTGTTATACGAGAAGGGGTTATAATAATTGTTGGGGTTTAACGTCTCAAAACCACGATGTGATTATGAGAGACGTCGTAGTGGAAGGCTCCGGAAATTCCGACCACCAGGGGTTCTTTAACGTCCATCTAAATCTAAGCACACGGGCCTCAAGCATTTTCGCCTCCATCGAAAATGCGGCCGCCGCTGCCGGGATGCGAGAAGGGGTGCATGCGCCAAAAAGAAATCGTGTCATCTTACCACATCTTTGTTTGTCATTTTACTTAAAGTTGGCGCCTCCCACATTTAACCACGATAGGCAAAAAAAAACATTCCGTTTTTTCCTATTGTCCCTTTCTCGGTCAAATGCATAAAAACCGATTGAGACTGTGACCGAATTCTTGATCGACTGAGATTTAGAGGCTTCCGAATACAGAAACACAATATTGCATGTATTCCGCATGCTCCCTTTTGAAATATTTGCACAAGCCATTTAGATAATGTACAAGTGCCAGCTAATCGCGATAAAGGTGACCGAGGGCGTCAGGCAATTTCAGTGCATATAGTCTATTCCCATGAAAACTTCCGCATAAAGCTTTCTGGCGGCAAAATAAATAAAAAAGGCTCATTAACCTCTCACAAGACAAGTGACGATTCAAGCGACGCCGGCCGCATTTTCAATGGACGTGAAAATGCTAGGGGCCCGGGTACTTAGATTTAGGCGCACGCTAAAGAACCCCAGGTGGTCGAAATTTGCGGAGCCTTCCACTGCGGCGTCCCTCATAATCATATTGTAGTTTTGGGAGGTTAAACCCCAACAATTATTTTTATAAGTGACAACTCAAGAAATTGGTTGTATGGCTGGATAAGTACATGAGATACCAATAAAGATAGTTACAAAGCCTTCTTTTTTACCTTGGGCACGAGTTACAGATAAAACGTAACGCAAATTTTGGCACTAAATTATATTTATTACTGTTATTTAACGGATGAAAATGCAAATGCAATAATAATAATATCTGGGGTTTAACGTCCCAAAACCACGATTTGATTATGAGAGACGCCGTAGTGGAGGGCTCCGGAAATTTCGACCACCTGGGGTTCTTTAACGTGCACCTAAATCTAAGTACACGGGCCTCAAACATTTTCGCCTCCATCGAAAATGCAGCCGCCGCGGCCGGGATTCGATCCCGCGACCTTCGGGTCAGCAGTCGAGCGCCATAACCACTAGACCACCGCGGCGGGGCGAAAATGCAAATGCACTACATCCAAGTAGCCCAACTACGTGCAACATAGGTTGAACAATGCTCACGATAAAACGTTGTTGAATAAACGCTAGTGGCCGCATTCAGATTTCGTTTGTTAAAATTTGCAAAGGCGCCATCTATTTTACGGCTTCAAGAGCCATCGAGGTGCGAACATCGATAGGTCGCCTTATATTTAATATTCAACCGTGCAGCAAAACGTTCAGCAAAACGTTCTTGACCCGATCATTCTTTGTTCAGGTTATGATCGTTCATGAGTTTCAGGTATGAGTTTTACACAATTACACATTGCAGGGGCTTTGCGCGAGTCACCCGAGTTGTACTATGTAACCAATGCAAGGAGGGATGTTACTTGTGGCATATTGGACGGCCGTCGCATACACTTTTCGCTTCTTCGTTCGCTCAGGTTTTTGTTTCTTTTATACCGTCGCAAAATCACCCGACAATTATGCGATTATGAATACTTTCGACTACATTTTCTCTTATCCTAGGCGCAACCATCTGAACCATTTCATAATGTTAGTTTATCCACCCACCGCAACGAAGCCCATCGGTGCGAGTGTCGCGACTGCGTCAGCCGGGGCGACCTCTCCGTTACCGATTATTAGCTTTACCCCTTTCCTGAAAGTGGCACATACTAGGGCAGGCTGTGGCGACCGCGTGTATACGATACTACACCGTCGTAGAGAGGCAATGATCACCGCTGAGCATACGGCGGCGGAGATAGGCGCGGAGCACAAAGGGACGACCCATAAGCCCAATCCTCTTCGGCCGCGCGGACCCAAAAGTGCGAAAGAAAAAGAAGGAAGTGCGCCTCTCCGGACGCACATCGAAGAGAGGCACGTCGAGCATTAGCGACACTCTTCCGGAAATAGGGTCCCGTATGTGGCCGTCGATGGCGACTATATACGACGCGAAGCCGCGGTCGGTAGCAGTGCCGGCGCCTCCGATTAACGGAGCGTCGCGCCGGTGCCCGTCGTCGTCGCGAACGAGTCGTGTAGAAAAACATGACGAGAGACGACGACTGATCGATTTCGCGGATTTCCGACATAATGGCTTCCGGTCCGTGTTTGTTATTGCCGCCCGTGTGAACACTTCGCTCCGACGATGGCCGAGCCCCCAGCCTCTTTCTGTTGCTGCGTTCTTTTCTTTACGAGCTTCTCGGATCGGTTCGCCTGCATTCTGGCCGTGCCCCGATCGGTCGTGGATGCGTGTCCTTGTGTCGACGCTGGCTGCGACGAGCCCGGCTACTTCGGAAGCGAGAAGAAAAAGAGGCCGAGACACGTTGCGTTTTTCCCCGACGGTTGTTGATGCTGTTTGAAGGAGAATGAGACAAGAAAGCGCGAGGGATGCGGGTTGCTGAAAGCGCAGGCAAAGGCATTGAGGACACGCAGTTGCATACAGTGACAGTTTGTACTACGGTAACCGGATTGCCAGACGAAAAGGAGGTGGTCGGAGGATAAAGCGGTAACACTTACAGCGTCAGTTAACTGCAACCTTTCTTTATACATAGCGTGAAATAATAGGCACACTGGGCAGTAACAGTGAAGGAAGGAAGAATAAGAAATGAAAAACGCAGTGAGATGCCTTTAGGTGGTGTAGCACCCCTGTGCATTTCCAGTATGCCACACTCACCTCATATCCCATTGTTAAAAACAACTAGACTTAAGATGGGGAATGGGGTCGAAGTATGTTAGTCCAGCTTTGCATTCCACGGAAGGGTGTAGTAAAACTGTTGCTGCCTCTCTTTTGCAGAAATTCACGTTCCGCCAACAGCAAAGGTCAAAGAACCATCAACAGCAAGGATACAGAGCGTTGAAGGTAAGTCAGCTGTTTTGAATATCTGAAGTAAGCACTTGGCATTCGTGAAATCGCTATTGATAAAGCGAACTCATCATCCTAAGTCAGGTAGTTGGTGGTGTGCAAGCTTTGCTCTGTTAGCGCGTTGAAGTATGTAACCTCGCGGAGAGCGTTTATTCCTCACTGCGACGGAGCTCGGGAGTGTCCATATCTTTGTCCAAGTGACTCGCTTGTTTCCATCAGTTATTTCAACCGCCATTTGGCGCAAATATAACAGTGCTAACTTGAAAGAAGAGAGGTATCAACTTGTCCTTCCTAATGATTAGGTGTAACTGAAAATTATTGTGCTGTTGATATAACTCTGTTATAACTGCTGCTATTCCCTCTTAGCTTACAGCCCGTGTAATTCATCAGAATTCATTGTTTGACTTCTATAAACGCTTCTAACTGGTGCTTCCCTGCGTTTTTCGTCTACGTTTACCAGAAGGAAAGCTTGAGGCTTCTGACGCAGCTGTTACCAAGCATCAGAGTTTTCCACTAAGGCCACCGATCGCCGGTTCTTTGCCAGAAGATGCAGGCAAGTACTCCGTGCGCAGTCAAACAAATCGCGTCAAACTTACTGCTTTTCTGAGCACGTGACATTGTGTTTGACCGAGAAAGTAGTGTAAGACGATATCATATGCGTGGACGATCTTTTTTCTTCGACTCAATTTTTTTACCCAATAGAACAGAAACTGTTCTTTCAACTCGGTAGCCCCACAGTTTTTGCCTTTAAGGCAGCGTAGCCCAACCATGCGTCTTTTTGTTCCGGAGTGGCATTTTTACTACCAGTAAGGATCGCCGGGCAACTAATACCGGGGATGAGTTGTTACGGCTTGGAAGCAGCACAGCAACAATAATGCACGCAAGAACAACCAAACAGGTGAGGTTAGCAAATATAAAGTCAAGTAAGAAAAAAAGAAAGAAAGAAACGAGGGTGTTTTTACAACGCACTAGTGCGCAATATATATGGTGTGTAGTACTGGACATTTTGAAGAGAGTAGACAAAATAGACACGATGGTAGGCATGCATATCTGGATACTCGAGACCTACGAGGGTGAAAATAACGCTACGTGAACTTGTGTCACTCATTTATTAACATCATCTGCTGGCTTAAATAACACGCATGCAGCGAGACAAATACCCTCTGCAAAAGAAAGAGAGGGGAGGGGGGGTGACAATCAAGGAATGGCAGAGACGATAACCAGAGGCTAACCTTACACAGGCGCTAAAGTTGGGGGAGAGGTTACCTTCATTCGTGCGAAGCACTTGCTACGGTGTTAGATGCTGCTGGTCCTACCACTTGACTGTCCTGATTCCGAAACTACTGTGCTGCGTGCGTTAACCATGCAGTGTATTTCTATCTTGCCTATAGTGTCCCCAGCGGGCCCGTGCAGTCACGGTTTCTTTGTACATGATTTTTCCGTTTATGCTTGTGTTCCACATCTTCTTGAACATTCTTTGTCACAGGGTCAGCGTCGCATTCAACGCGTCCAAGCGCCGCTTGCACCTTCGCCTGGATAATGAGGTCGTTGGCATCGCTGACAGTGCTGCTGCGTGTGACGTGATCGTGACTTCAGGATGTGCCTCAGTTGTTTGGCGAGTGGCCGTCTTCAGAACGGGACTAGGGACGTATAGATGAACGGTGTTCAGCCCGCGTCATGTGCTTCCACACGAAGAAGATTCGAGCTTCTCACCCGCCGGCTCCGCACTGAGCCTCCCGTTTGCTTCGAGGACATCCGAAACATCTCCGGATTGCTGACGTCGGCGTGAAGCTGTGGTGTGAAGCTGTTGTTGTTTACTTGTTTTTCTTTCGAAACCCCGAATATGGGTCGTCATCCGGGCGTTTGGCATCGGACAATAGAGCAGTTGTTAGATGCACGGTATAAATCACTCGAGATGTTGAATGAGCATTTTGTTTCGCGTGATGTTCTTCACTGTTTCTTCAGCCGATGTCCTGCGTGGAAATGTCTTCACCTTTCACGCCTATATACAAGGCTCCGTTGCGAGGTCGCACGCAACATCATCAAGCGACGAATGAAAGTCAGTGTATATAATAGCGCAACTCTCAATAAGAACTCTAATGTTTCGTTGACTCATAGCCGTACACAGATGTCTGTAGTAGCGACAGAATTCAGACGCAGTCACGAGCGGGAATACAAAAGGCGACAGCATCAACGCTCGGAGCATTAACGCAGTGCAGTGACACATGCACTCGCTGTAGAGCACGCGAGCTGCGTACGTAGTTTTCGACTCAGCGATTGCGTTTCGATTAAAAGCGAGTACTTATGACGAGGCGCAGTATATTTGAAGAATTGGTTTCGTTCAATGTTTATAAGCACGCGTGAAAGGAAATTCAGAATGGAGCAGATAACAGTAGACACAATAGGGATGTTCAATAGTTCAGATAAAAGAACTTGGCAGTTTCTTGTCTAGATGAAGCATGAGGATAAGTATGAGGGGAGAATGAATTTTTATCGTAAAGCGTAAAATCCTGCGCTTCCTCCAGATTTGAGTTTATGCTGCCACTTTATGCAGTTCGTGAAGCGTCATTCAGTCACACCAGCACCAAGATCCGTTTCACGATCAACAAATTAAAGGGACACTAAAGGCAAATAATTTACGTCAGAGTGAATGGTCAATGTTTGAGAACGTCTAAAACGTCAATATTATCAATAGCAGTGCTCTAGTAAGCGAGAAATTAAGGTAAATGCAGGACACTATATGCGCCACCAGTGGGACGTTTTGGAACTAGCCCGATGACGCCAAAGAGTCCCGCGCACAAATTATCAATAGTATTCAAGCTACTTATGATGAAAAAAAGAACATTCCCAATATTGCAAGACGTAATAAAATGCTGCTAAAATGCTGCTTGTGCGTTTCTGTTTCAGTCATGGAAAAAAGAACTTGACGTTACAGCGCAGAACGGCGCGGGTTGTGCAAAAGTTCCGCTTTTCCGGGACTGCGCTCCGCTCGCGCGGTCGCGTCTCAGTGGTAGTTCCGTTATCGCGTACTGTTGCGTGTGCTTTGCACGCTCATGAATGTCGTCCTTACGGAAAGTTCGACAAAATGCCGTGTTTATGTCTTGTTGTGTAATTTGCCCTTCAGAGAAGAAACCACAGCGTCGGCTTCCGGGCAGTAAAGGCGGGCAACATTGGGCAAGGCAACTGCTACGTCACGAGGTCTTTTCAGGCGCGCGATTTGAAGTGCGCTAACGCTGTTTGGACCACTAAAACAAAATTTCATTCAAAATTAGCATTTCCTTGGCACGAAACAAGCACTACGAGGTTTCTGGAACGCTATTTCAACCATCAACGTCGACTTAACATTTGCTTTTAGTGTCCCTTTAAGTTGCCCCCGCAGGAGTAGAAGACAAAAGGCGAGCAGAAAGGCTTGTTGAAGTAAACAGAGACGCTTCAACTTGAACTCAACGTTTCGAGAATGAAGCTTGTCTCCATCAGGGCACTGGTGACCGCAAATTCTCTTGTCGAAGCGGTTTCTCCAGTGCTGATTGCTAAGTTGTACACCCTTAAGCGTGTCCTGCGTTAAGTGCTAGCGTTATCCAGGGAATCAGATGTCTTTGTCTAGTTTCCCAGCTGTATTTAACACTTTACCCGGGACTTGATAGGAGTGTACTTGAAGCCACGTGTTTTCTCGGCATTACTGGTCTCTTTGTTCTTATGTTTCTTCATACCTGCTCAAATTGCTCCGTTTAGTGTGCCAGCACACACCGGTATGCTGTCCGGTAGTGCGCCTCCGGAAAAGAACGATGTAATCGGATAAGTAATACACATGACGACAGAAAGTGGTGTTATATATAGATGAACGTAACGTTAAACTTCACGCTAAAGCGGTGAAATTCTTTTCCCACTTCCTCTTTTGAGTGCTACCTGAAACAGATCCGTCTAAAATAAAACCACATTTCCAACGCATATTCAATCTTGTGGCAGACCTCTTCTCCGTGAAGAAGCCATTGGGTCTTTTAGCAGTGCCGGTTTACCGTACGATAAGTACGGAAATACACTACCGTAGTAGTCGGCACGTAACATTTTTTTTTTAGTCTGCAAGACCTCTATTAGCCACTTTGATCATCTCATCCCGTTACCGTAAGCTATGAGCAACTCGAGTGGCTAAGAAATTTAAAAATAAAAGAAAGCAGTGTGCCGACCCCGACTGCGTGGTATTTCCGTACTTGTTGTACGGGAAACCAATACTGTTTAAAGAATATTCCCGTAATCCGGCGTCAAAGGGTTTTTGTACAATTTAAACAAGAGTAATCCTCGCAGATGAAGTTGTTGAGGCATCGAAGAAAGACCTCACGCAGCATTCCAAGACGTAAGCTCCTACGACGAGAACGAGCTTGCGGTTTTGTCAAAGGGGTTCGAAGCAATAAAAAGTCCGCACTTCAAACACCAGTTCCTTTTTTTTTTTCCTTTTCTCGTTCGAGCTGTCAGCGCTTATTGAAAAAAAAAAGCCACAGTAATTCTTTTTACGACGAACTCAAACACGCGTACCCTAACGCACGTCTCTCCTCACTAAACTATCGAATACCCGCAAGAAATGCTTTTGCGCTTTGGTTCTTGTATTTCGCTTTGTTCTTTCTTTTTCTTTATTTTTTTTATTAGACGCGGAAGCAGCTGTTCCGCGTTTGAACAGGCGTGCTGAACCTCAGAACTTGAGTTTGTGGTAACTAAACGCATTTCTTTTGGTACTCCAGTTTCGAAAACAGTTAACAAAAACAGCGTTAGCGTCAATCTTCGCGAGCGTGAGGCTATGCACGGCGTCAGTAAGGACGACACGCTTGTTAAACATCACGTTGAACGAAACAACACTAGAGGCAACTCACTAAAACCGCAAGGAGCTCTGAGTAGGGAAGTCGGCGGCACGAACAGATAAGGGAACGAAGGAACTGACTTCAAAGATGCGAACTCAGCATCAAAATGGTGCTGCAATGATTCAGTTGACATTCCACTTTGTTGTATAAGGAGAGCGGAAAGAACTAGTTTTTGAGACAAGCACAACTTGAGCGTGTTCTTGATGACGAAGGGAAGTCACTAGGCAAGTCTGAACCGTGGGCTGGTTGTTACATCAGAGAATTTACTACGTGGCCTCAATGAAACCACAATTTTACAAACGTCAAATATATGAAAAGCGTTCTTAGACTGTATGACCGACTTCCAAATTAAAAAAAAAGAATTGTATAAAATGATATTGCGTTGTCTAAGGCGACATTGATGCCATTTTTTAAATGCGCCATCACATTTGCAGGAGTGGGGACCTATATTGTCTGATCTTGTCCCGGCAGCATGTAATCCACTGTTGCGAGTCACTGCGGGTAAGTTTGTCGTGATGCAAATTAGAGAACCATAATAAAATCTCCAACTTTGGCGTTTTGTGTATGTACAGTGGGAAAAATGCCGAATTATACATCGATTTAAGCTAAGCAATAGCTTCAGCACGCCGTAGTAACAGTTCACCTCTTTTCTTTCTTTCTTCTTTTTTTGCGATGCATGTGTATCCTCAGAATTCTTCACCCTGTGAAGGCGCACTGCGTGCAAATGTATAAAGGTATATTGTTGCAAATGTCGATCGAATAAATACGGAGTTATTTGCGCGCCTGTTGCCTTTGACTTTACTTGAAATGTAACTCTACTGATAAAGGAAAAGAAAAACCTATAGGTTCCAACTTGAGATGGCCGCTGAAATTAGGGGACCTGGCCTCCAAATTGAGACTAAAGTGTGGGATTCCTTGCTTTCTACTCCGCTACCGACGCCTTTCCCGCATGAAATGCAAAGATTCGCCGACTGAAGATCTCGTTTTATCCTCCCGAGTACTCTTAGTACGAAGTGTCAACTGCAGGCTCTCATCGTGCAGGTAAGTGCGTTTCTTCAAATCGAGTACTCCTATATTTCGTTATCGTTCGCATTGTTCTTTTCATAACCTTCTTCGTGAGAGTGTGACCTGCTAGTTCCTTTTAAAGGTAAGTCTTGCAAATAAAATGCCCTCTGGTTATGCCGGTCGACTATTGCGCCCGTAACAACCATTTCCACGCAGTTAGCATTCAATATCGAAGTCTGCCATGGCTTGCGGTAGTTTTCTTAGGTGCACGTCATCAAGTGAGAGGAACTGAAAGGAGAGAGAGAGAGAGAGAGATGGAGCGATGATGGGAGTGAACCGCTGGAAAGAAATCGCCCTCTCTATACGCTCGCAGGGGGATGAATTGAAAGGCCACCGGGGCGGCAGACGGCGTGAATTCGGTTCCGAGGACGTTCCAAAGCGATGGTCGTCGATCAAAATCGTTTATTCTGCCCCTGCTCGGGTCCTTCTCGGTCTTCTTATTTTCCGCCTTGTACAGCGCCCTCTCTATATATTCGATGAATGGTGAATCGGGTGGAAACTGATTGAAGATTGGGTCGCCATTCATCCGAAGAAAATTCGCTTCTGGAAATAGAGCACCTTCGAGTTGGGCGAATCGGTTTACTTCTCTTCTCCGGCTTGATGGAGGACGCCACCAGTAGATTTCGCGGCGTTCTCTTTCTTTCATTCGGCCATCTGCCTGCTTCTTTTTAATCACTTCCACCTTAACCCTCTTGTATCGATGCAGGCTATATATGTGCAGTTTATTTTTTTTGTCATTCTACCATTTCACATAGTCGTATGTTGAAGTGAAGTTCGTGTTGGCGTAAAAATAAACTTTGAAAGCGACCAGAGGATTAATCTGCCTGTTTTTGACAACGCCCTGATCGAATACGGCACAAGCGCGTAGTAAGGAAGTATTCGCTGAATGCGTTCGCGATAGAAGTTGGTTGACTTTCAGAGTTATCTGCAGTGGTATCTTTGCCGCTAATGTTTAGTGCTGCTAAGCTCGAGGTTGCGGGTTCGATTCCTCAACAAGGCGCCGGCCCATTGGACCCAATGCTAACGCGTTTCAGTTTAACGAAGTTAGTGCAGTACGCATTTCAGTTCTACGAACATAATTTATGACACCATCCAATGCCTCTCACGTCACAGCGATGGGAAATTGTCTGAAAGACTGCGTACAGACAGCGCTTTGCATGTTGGAGACTACGTCACCTGTGACGCTCGCGTTGAGAGATGCGCGACTCTGTCTACAGAAGATATTGTAGCCAGCGTCCTACCTCAGGAAGAAGAAGAGGAGGAGGAAGCCCCAAGAATTTCAACTAAAGAAGCACTGATGTGGAAAAAGTGAAGTCCTTTGCTGACCAGCAGAGTGTTGTGCCGGAGAAGGTTTGTGAGAGCTTGGACACAGTGATTCAATTCATGACCACTGCAGTCCGAAGTGCACAAGTGCAGCAAGAGGTTACTACATTTCTCAAAGCATGCTAAATAAGCAGAAATTCACATTCAAACGAGCAGCATTGCAAATAAAAGGGTTGAAATTTCATTTCTACCACTCTACCACTGATGTTTTCTTTAGCTCCTGATAACGAGTTGCAACATAGAGTTCGGCTGAATGAAACTAGCTAACGAACGTTTTCCTGGGGCCCCTTGAAGTTCGTTCAAGCGAAGTTTCACTTCTTGCGGTTTCAGAACGTTGTTATTATGAGCTTTTTAACTTTACATCTGTAATAGTTTACTTTGTGTTTGGTTTCATGTTCTCGTGAGGATAATACACTGGTGCTGACGCCCAATGGAACAAAGCTGTCAATACATTCGATCATTTCAATTCAATGATCACGACGTTTAATTTGGCTGAAAATAAGATTTGTCCATTTAATTCTTATCTGCTGCGTGTAAGCCTGTTATTGCCCGCAAAAGGACACACACTTGGGAAGCAGAGCACTGTGTCACTTTAAACCAATTGCTTACAGTTAAGAAAATAAATTCGACATGCAAGTTGAGGAAGACACAGCACAGGAAAGCTTTGACCACTTTTATTTCTGCTATGTACACAGCACATGCCGCCGTTGGGTTCGCAGTAGCGCGGCACGACGAGTCGGCGACAGATAGATTTACAATGATCGACAATGTATGTATGTACACATGATAGAGTGACAGATTATTAACAGATGGTCTACCTGAGAAGAGGGACTAGGAGGCTGATGTAGCCACCTTACTTTTCTGTACATTGGCGCTGGAGCAGTCATTAATGCCCTTACTTTCTGTGCGCATCAAGAGAGGAGAACGCGGCGTTTACGAGAGGATGCAGCAAAACTCGCGCTAGAAGTTGATTTTATTTATGGTACCCACAGAATAGATTTACGAGCTTTCAGCTCAGAACAGCGAAATACCATGTCAGCTGCTTCGTTATTTTGACGTTCAAAAACCCCCACAGGTCTAGGGCACGTTTCTGGATACGACACTCACGGAACAAATGAAACGGTGCTTCCTGTGTTCAGTCTGTATTGATTCTTTCGAGCTCGATGAACGCGTCGCCCGATTCTGTGGAAAGCAGACGTACCTATGGCTCTCACAAATCTGATATAGAAGTCGTCGTGAAACGTAATTTAGGATAAATGGGTTTAAACCTCATTAGAAAAAATTGGAGGTGATAAATGGGTTTAAACCTCATTAGACTGGAGGTGACCCTAATCCTTCACCTAGGTTGCTCATAGCGGCACTCGCACGTAGGCGTTCGCATGCCCTGGTGTATTCCTTGGGTTAAATATGTGTTTCGTCGTAGCACTGCCGAAGTGAATCTCAGAGGCCACGTACAAAGAAGCGCGCGGTTGACATCTGCTCCGCCAGGTGCCGCAACGATCCCAGTTGCCGCAAGAAAACCGTCCGCTTTTTCAATGATATAATTCAATCAATTCTCATTGATTACCCTCACAGTTCATTAATTGTAGTTGATTAAGTGTGCCGCATAAGTGCACCTCATCTTATGCTTTAACCCGGTGGAGCGCACTTCTGCTAATGGTTTTTCGACTGCAGATTGAGAAACGAGAGGAGAAGAGCATCTGGCGCAGTAGTTAATGCAAAATTAAAAAGCAAGGTACATATTACGGATTTCAGAGCGCATGAGAGACGGCGCCACCTTTGGAGGCAGTGTAGCTTCTACGACACCGATCGTTAATTGAGGTTCATAGTTAAAAACAGTGCAAGGTAAACACAGAAGACATGCACACAGGACAGCGCTAGCCTTGTGTTTTTAACTATGGATACGTACGGACTGGCTCGCATTCGCACGCTTTTAAATTACCTAATTTAGGTGTTCTTACGTCTGCAGACTTCTGTAAATCAAGTTTTCTTGATATCAGTTTATTACTTTCTTCCTTTGGGCGTGCGCAGAGTATTTTCTTTCTTTCTTTCTCTCTGACTGGTCGGGGGGACGCGAATTCACATACAAAAGCTTGGCCAATAACGGGAAGCAATGCAGGGCAGATAACTGGGACGCAGCAAGTTCAAGAGGCCGAAGACATTGAACTGTGAACACTCAACGTATACTCCTATGTATATACACTCGTAAACTTCACCAGCGCGTACAAGGCGCGGGTTCAGCAACACAACAACATCACCCTATTTACTCAGATGTATAGTGCTCGGCAAATTAAACGCGACATTCGGAGCGCGTGGCCGTCGGCGGTTTTTGCGTCGACGGCGAGCGTTCGCGAAAGCGATCTCGTGCATTATGGCATACACTGAGGGCGAGAGGGTTGGTGACGTATGGAGGCTGCACCCGGCAGGCAGTTGCTCTGTCAGCGTTTTACGGTGGAGCCGCCAGAGTGCTGCTAACCATGGTTTTCACACGGCGCTCACCTGCCATGCTACACGAAGCACACGTACCGCCGGAGTACTTCCGCATGCGGCTGGATGTGCACGTGTGTCAAATGATTGTATTTAGACTTTCGGCGATGTGCTAGCGTGGCATCGGTGCAGACTTAAGGTGATCGCGGCCTATTACGTGCTCAGGAAAACAAGAAAGGTGGTCCCAGAGAACCATCTAAGGACCGTTACGCCAGCTATCACGTTGCGCAAAAGTGCAATTAAATTCATTTGTCACGCGTGCACAAAGAGCCTCAGCGAAACTACGACCGCGACACGTGTGCTTGAAGCAGCGCCACGCGGCAAGCGAGCGCGATCTAAAAAGCGTGGCTTACACTGCGCCACTGAGAACCGCAAACCGGAGGACTGTCGGCCGGATGCAGCCACCATACATCACCATCACCAAGCCTCTCGTCCTCAGTGTATACCACCATGCACCATGGCCTCCGAGATTAGCTCCGGCAACGCGCACGTTGCCAAAAGTAATCTCGGAGGTCACGCATGCACCAGCTTGCTTTCACGAACGCTCATCGGTGGCGACACAACCGCCGGCGTCCACGCGCTCCGAGTATAGCGTTTCAATTGCTGAGCACAGTACAGACAACTTTGACTTGTTTGCGCGAGCTACTGAGCCTGTTCATGGAGGATCTGGGACGTGTAGGCTTCCGGCGCTGCGTACGAGCGCTTGCCCGATGATGTGCCAAGTCAGCTAGGAAAGCGGGGCGTGGCAGGCATCGGTGACGTTGCACAAAGGATGCCACTCAGTGCTTGCATCTCCTCGCTTCACCCGCGCAAGCCTTTTGAAGAGAGGATGATGGAAGGTCCTTCAAACGCCGTAACCTTAGCAAGAAAGAGAGAGAGAGAGAACAGGAAGATAGAAGCAGTAGTTGTTAAACACGTAAATGTCTAGATGGATACTTTAAGCTGGGGACTGTTAAATGGAACCGTCAGCGAGTTGAAAGAAAGAGGTGAAGCGAAGGGTTAATCAATGTATGCATGCATGTGGGCACTCCAAGCAGAGCACTGAAAAGCAAGCGTTTGTGAAGAAATACGAAGGTATTTTTACTGCCTCGAAAAAATGAAACATAGAAGAAGTAAAAGATAATTACGAAAAGTACGACCTAGATGAGTTGACAAAAACGTCGCTCATCAAAAGCAATCTTGCGTCTTTTTTTTCTTTTTTTTACGTTGACAAACACTATTAAAGCCAGAACGTGGCTTTACGCGTGCACATATAAAAAATCTATTACGTTATCATTGTTTGTTAACGTGAATATCGTGTAATACTTGTGTTATTTTATTAACGAAGGCAACCACCCAACGGCAAAAAGTGCTTAAAAAGAAAACACTTTGTGAATTTGGTCCCATAATCGCAAAGAGTAAATGAATACTCTTGACACCAGCGGAATAAAATGCGGCGGCGTCTGTGGGAACATGGGATAACATACTTTCAGCACTGATTCCAGATTGTTGGCGTGTGTTGGTGATATCAACATGACTCGTTGCACAAACGTATCGTGTCGAAAGTTTACGGGCCAATATGTCTGATGAAAAAAGACAGAGAGTAGCTGTTGTATTTAAATGCTCATTCTTTTCGAGATCAATACTGATTTGTGCCGTACTTTTATCAAGGATCATTTCTTTCACTCACTCACTCACTCACTCACTCACTCACTCACTCACTCACTCACTCACTCACTCACTCACTCACTCACTCACTCACCACTCACTCCCTCACTCACTCTCTCTCACTCACTCCTCACTCACTCATCACTCACTCAACTCTCTCTCACTCACTCACTCACATCACTCACTCACTCACTCACTCACTCACTCACTCACTCACTCACTCACTCACTCACTCACTCACTCACTCACTCACTCACTCACTCACTCACTCACTCACTCACTCACTCACTCACTCACTCACTCACTCACTCACTCACTCACGCACGCACGCACGCGCACACGCACAAAAATGTGAGTGCCGCGCAATACCAAAGAAGCACACCACCTACTAACTTCCAAACTCGACAGCACTGAAAATCTTTCTAGACGCAGCAGTGCATGTGCAGTAACCTGCAGTAACCGTAAACAATAATTAGTGTAATAACCTAAAGCGACGTCAAGAAAGAGCTTAAACTGATAGTCGCTTTTCTAACTTTGGAGTCAGCCTGTTTATACGCGCATAACCTTGATCTTCAACGTGCAAAGAACTCCGAGCTGCAACAGGAGGAAGGGAAACAGAATTGTTTTTGGCTGTACGTAGACAACCTGCCGGCAAGTAGTAGGCGCCGTGATGTTTCTACAACCATTAAAACTGCTTCTCAAATTGAGTTAACCGGGAGAGGCTCACATTTCGTGTTCGTGCCTCCTCTTCGCATTAGGTGCACATTATCACGTAAGTAGACGCGATGTGGTCACCAGGCATATTGACACCACGGCGACGTTACCACCAGGGCGTCTCGAAGTATCGGTTGGATCTGCGTGTTTAGAGAACGATGCTGGCAACGACGGCAAAACACGGGCACAAAGGTTTGCCGGATATATATACTTCGGTATGAAGATCGATGGGTTATATATATATATATAGATATATATATATATAAGTATATATATATATATATATCATATATGTATATACATATATATATATATATATATATATATATATATATATATATATATATATATATAATATATATATATATATATATATATATATATATATCGAAGCAATGAAGGAAAGAAACTACGACTTTCGTTGGTTTGGCACTGTATATTTTCACTAACGTTTCGTCTGGTGGACCAGACTTTTCTTTCTTCATTCCTTATTCTATCGGGGTTCGCGTGATTCTTTTCCCACTAAGATATATATATATATATATATATTATATATATATTATATATATATATATATATATATATATATATATATATATATTATATATATATATATATTATATAGATATATATATATAATATTATATATATATATATATATATATATAGACAGACCTCTAAACAGAGTTCGTCGGCGTCATCACGGTTAAGCTACATCGCTCATTCCAACATCGTAGTTCTATGAGGTAGAGGTGCTTACATTACAAGTGTGAAGCGAAGGAAAAGAAAGAAAAAAGTTAGATTAACAACAAAAAATTCGCCATATTCCCTTACATGTTCGGAGTCAAGGGCAGGAAAATCACCACGATAAGATATGGCGAAAAAACAAACGAAAGACGCACCCCGCCTATTCAACAAGGTACATGTGGTGACGTAGGTTTCGTGCAAGGTTATGATATAAGGTTGCTAGGAGACGTAAGCGGAAGGCAACTCTCTACTTACGAAACAAAGAAAGCTTCATAATGCTCTTTCCATCATTAGGGAACAATGCAACATTATATTCGCGATGAAACAATTGAAAACGTTGCGCCATGGACAGAGAAATAAAACTTGAAGTGTAATGATTTCGAACGCGCGCCACACACACAAAAAAAAGAAAAAAAAGAAGTACTTAAAGGAAGCACTGCAAATGTACTGAGAACAAAGACGGGGAAATAGCGGCGAGCACTACGTAGTGGGAACAATACAGTTCCGCTAGGCACGACATCCAGATTATTCATTATGCATTTATTTTTGCTCATCAAAATTTTCCGAGCAATGTAATTGCGCATTAAGCGTTACTCGATCCGTCGCGCCGACGTTAACAAGAGGATTAGCGACGATTTTCTTAAAGTTTTGCACTGTACGGTCCTTTGTAGCGTGTATTCTGATCGTCGACAGCATATGGTAAAAGCGGAAAGAAATCTGATGACCAGTGCATCATTGTTGCAATGATCGAATTTTGTTGTAGCTTTTTAGGAACCTACTCACTCATAAACTATGTTAAGTACGTTGTGGTTTTATTTTGGACAAGGATACTACGTACATAAGGAAGAAAAAAATATTTAAGCATCAATGCTTAAAACACCACTGGTCAGTCGTTTATCTGTTACAACAAGCCATTAACCCCGGACAGTGCGTTCAAATCGCTGATTCCCGGTTTAATATGAACGTAAATATTCGTTGTAAATACGCGCGTCCGTAAGACATAAAGACAAACATCTGTGTCACAAGAAAAAGAAAACGCTTGCGAGCACATTAATGCAGAGGATGACGACAAGCCCACCGGCGATCATGCTACCGCGTCCATTAAACACATAGCGCATGCCGCGGGCCTTAGCTCGTATAGGTCATTATTTGCCAGGGAGACGTATCAGATTATTATTGCGATAGCAATTATATGGACAGTCTCGGCTGGAAAATGTCCGTCCCCGTCGCCGTCACGCACCGTATATGTATAAGTATGTATATATATATAAAAGCCCCAAAGAAAAATAATTCAGAAAAATGCTTCCGAAGCGCGGAATCGAACCAGGGACCTCTTGCTCCGCAGCGAGTGGCGCTAGCCACTACGCCACGGAACGCAGGTCCTCCGCTTAGCTAACGGCGAGCGTTATATACACACCCTTTGCCGCTGGACGGACTCAGAGATGGCCGGCGCTCATAAGCGTTTCTTCATTACCAGCGAGATGGCGCTAGGAGCGCGACGAGCGCATTTAAAAGTCGTCGGCGAGCTCGCTCGCTTCTTCTTATATTTGCGCAAGGAGAACCTTGGCCTTCCGCTGTCTGCTTGCGCGGTTTTCTCGTGGTGAGGGCAAGAGGGATGTTTCAAGCTTTAACCGTGATGTCCGCGCTCATGTTACGGAGCGCCGCTAAACGACGCCGCTAAACGAACAAACAGAAGATGAGCGCGAACTATCAAGTGTCACAGCTCGACACTTGAAGCACGCTAGTTTCCTTCGCTGCTTCGGCCGCCTTTGTAACAGGAGCGCTGTTCAAACTGAGAGTATCCATTGGCGAGCCTCACTTCGTATAGCATTAGTTTCTTGCTATCGCATTCATTGCTTCGCCCTTGCGGCGAAACTGTGATTTTTTTTTTACAGCACAGCTGTTATGGTCGAGATTTGCCGTTTGTTGTACATAGAAAATTATCATCGGGATGAACCGGCACGCAATCTCTTCTTCCTCTTCTGCTTTGCTCCCAGAAGCAGTGCACCGATTTTTCCGGCGTGGGATGTGATGGCGAGACGAGTACAGAGAGAGAGAGAGAGAGAGAGAAAGAAAGGGAGAAAGACAGAGAGTGAGAAAGAAAGAAATAAAAAGAGATAAGTTCCTGGCGCAAGAAATTTCATGGCGAGGCGGGATTCGAACCCGCGTACCCCCATCCGAAGGCGAGCGTCCTAACCACTCGGCTATCCACGCACGCCAGCAAAGGATAGCATAGCCTTGTACAGTATAGTATGGCAAGGTGGTGGGAAAGGGAAGTGAGGGTGAGAAGGAGGAGAGAACGAGTAAAAAGAAAGAAAGAAAGAAAGAAGAAAGAGAAATAACTACAAAGAAAGAGAAGAAAAAGAATAAAAGATAGAAGGCGAGAGAAGGACTAGAGAGAGAAAGGAAAGACAGAAAAAGAAAAAGAGAGAGAACAAGATAGAAAGAAGCAGAGACAAAAAGGTATAAAAATAAAAAGAGCAAGCATAACCATGTATACTAGAGCGAGGGGTGCGAAAGAGAGAGGTGAGAGGGTAGAAGCCTAGCCAAGTCGGGACCAGCTAGGTGCCCACCAGCTCTGCTGTGACGCAGCCTTGTGCGACTTAGTGCAACCTACGCAATTTTTTTTTCCTTAGGAAAGAATAAAATTTGTAATCATTCGGGTCTCTGGACTTTTTACTCTATAGAAATTTGTCGCTTGCCTTAAGTGCTTTATCTCTTCTCCCACCCTGACGAGCGCGCTGGAAGCTACACAGGGATGGATGGCACGGGGGAACGAAGTTACGTCAGCGAGCGTGATGAAACGCAGTCGCTCTCTCCTGTTGTTATTCCTGTGCGCGAGTGTGGCTCTATGTGTAAATTTATTAGTCTACGGAGCACGGTGCCGGCACATGGCGGCACCCCGTGGCAAGAAGCGCATGTGATCCAAACACCGCTCTTGATTTATGTCGGCTATTGGCCAATAGCATGCTATCTGCTGTTTGACGTCAAACGTCAGACGCCGGCAGCTCCGAAGAGAGAGAGAGCACAGGCCTCTGTATGAAAAGATGTCGCCTGAGAAAATGTGAACTTCGCGCTCTGCTTGCAAACTCCCCTCGGCGCGCATGACTGCAAGGTTTGGCTGAGCTATTCGTAGCAGAGCCGCTAGCCGCATGTGCTTTCTCATAAAGACCGAGGGGTTGTTCATGACCCCTTCAAACTATGTTTAGTTTACACAGCTATAGAGATAGCTTACGTGGTCACCTTCTTAAATAACAATCAATCAATCAATCAATCAATCAATCAATCAATCAATCAATCAATCAATCAATCAATCAATCAATCAATCAATCAATCAATCAATCAATCATGATAATAGAGACCAGAATTAAAACACTTGCCCTGTGCTTTGGCCGGTGACCCGGTGAGCGGTGGTCTTGCAGGATAGCTGCGCTGCTTGGTTATCGAATCCCGAGGAACCTCCATTTTGCTTTCTGTCAAAATCATCAGAGAAAAAAGAAAAATACGAAGGGTAAGGAAGACGTGACTTACACTTAAACTTGCTTGGGTGAAACTCGCAATTGCTTTGAGGTCGATACGAGACAAGATCTAACGGTTGTGGTAGTCACTCTTTTTATGCATTTAAGCGGAAAGCATCCTTTAGGTGCTAGGGACTGAAAAAAGACAATGTATCCTCACGTTATATATTGCTCAAGCTTGCGCCGAAACATATATGCTCTCAGGCAAGAATATTATGAAGAATAATATTCTCCTCAGCAATACAGTCAACAGCAGGGATGTTAACCAGTCTAGAAAAAAATTATGGCTCCGATCCACGCTGTATCAAACACCACACGTGCTGATGGCGGGGTATGTTTTATTATTTAGAGTAATGGTAGTGATAATCGCTTTGTGGTCTCTGTGATAGACCGTGATTGGTTCCGCGACCATTTCAAGCCAGACGAATCTGTTCCTTTCGTCGAGCACTGTATTCGCGCTGTTCTTCTGGTGTCTTTAATTTCCGTGGTCGACCCATGGTAGTCTTAGAAGGAACTGAATGAGTTGCTAGACGGATCTCTTTTAGGGGCGAAGCTCCTTAAGGCGTGGGTCGGTCGTCCCCGATTTATGTAGTTGTAGTAGTAGGTAGCCACCTCTAGTTTAGTTCTTGGAGTGTTCACTAGATGGCGGTACTTGTAGTTGATGGAAAGATGCGAGATGTTATAAAACTAGATGGCGGTACTTGTAGTTGATGATGAAAGATGCGAGATGTTATAATAGGAATGATGTCACATATGGCGCGTGTTATTGGTGGAAGGCAATCGTTCGGCGACGTACGCTAGGGGGCGCGGTGTAATAAAACCACTTACCTTGCATTTCACGGACCACAAAGCAGTCATAATGAAGGGACCACGGAAACCAGCAATAAAAGTTTGATGACATTTACTCACGTGTTTCACTTTTAATTGTGGGGCGAATTTAACGGAAGAGTTTCACGGTTTACCGATGATTAATTCCGGAGCTTCGCCCCACTCATCATCATTCGACCCGTGAATATGCTGTGATTTTTTCATATATGAAAGCGGGAAACACGCGGAGAGATGGAAGGGCCGTTTGACGTAATTCGAAGCTCTCGTGTGAAGTGCAAAGCAGCTGCAACCTAATCTTTACCGGGAACGCGTGGAAGGGTGTTCCCATTGTTGACCGGCGCCTTGAAGGCCCGACCACATGTACGCGTTGCAGCGCGTCAGCGCGTGGTGTGTGGACTCGGCGCCGCGCCCTCTCTCTATGGAGAGAGAGGGCGCGCGGCTACACGAAGCTGGCCGCCCTCTTTCTTCATATGGAGTTTGAGAGAACGGCAGCATGGGCTAGTTGGTGATTTGTAATCGACATATTTGCACAGCGCTTCGTGAACGAGGATGTATGAAAGGATACCTGTGTTGTGTCCTTTCGCACGCCCTCGTTCAGGTAGCGCTGTGCAAATATGTCAATCCATATGGAGAGGGCGCGGCGCCGAGTCCACACGCTACGCGCTGACGCGCTGCGACGCGCACGTGGGATCAGGCCTTTATCATCCAGCATGCGGTTTTGATGCTTGTTTTGTGATTTTTTATTAAATGTGTTTAAGGAGAGGTTGGTCCCTATACATGGCTCCGGCTACTCCTCTTCCCTTACTTATTAATTTGCGTCACGAACTTATAAATAAAAGTAGAGTATTGTAAGACTCACTCACGGCAATGTCCTTTTAAAAGGAATGCTCTCACGTTAGGCATAATGTCCACGTGTGGCCGTTTTTTTTTTTATTGAAATGAATACTGTGCTCGGTGCTGTATGCTTGATTGCAAAGAAAAAAATCACGCCATATCCACGAAGTGAATGATGATTGAGGAGCTGGCTCGGAGATAATCGGGTAAGCCGTGAATGCTCCGTACAATTAATCTACTGTCATATAAAGACGTCACACGTCGTTAGAGTAGCGATTGTGGTCAGGTTGTCGAACCACAAGCGGTCGCAGACCTTGCAGCTGTGGCCGAACGTGTGGTCGAGGAAATCGAGCAAAATGTGGTTTTGCCTGCGTTAATATCATTATCAAGGCGCCCGAAGAACTAGAGGAAGAAGACTTCTGTTTCGCGCGAGCTGCGCTTGTAGCGGTCGCCTCTGGAACTAAGGTTACGCTTACGGCGCGGGACATTGCCCCAGCTTAAGAACCTGGCGAGCCAGCTCCTAAATTGTGCTGCTTGCCTTCAATTTTTCAAGGGCCCCAAAACCACCCAGAGGTCGAAATTTAGTTGTGGTGTTGCACTTGTGCACGAGTCTACAGCGAACGCATTCGTCGGCTTGTCTGTACACCCATGCAAATGCCCTTACTCAGCGTCCGAGGTGAAAACGCAAGGAGCGCGCGCATCTGCTAGCAGAGGAGCACGCTAGCGCGAGCGTCTGTTGGGGGTTCAGGGGCCTGACGTTTCGGCACACGGAGACGAAACCGTTGCAGGGCAGAGGTATACATCTTCGTTGTAAGGCTGGCATGCTACCCTACGCTATGAAAAAGTATAGGGAAAGTTGAAAGTTAGAGAGAGAACGGGAGCACACACACACACAGAGTCACACTCCTCAGGGTCACAATATCGCTATCGGAATATAACAGACAGCGCAAGTCTGTTGCCTTCAAGAATTTTAGAAATGCCAGGGGCGAAGAAAGTGAACGGTTCGTCCTTACTGATTGCTAGCTAGTGACAGCAACGCGCACGATGGCCAAAAGTACAATTACCTTCAATACTTTGTATCCTCGCTGTTGACGGTTCCTTCACCTTCGGAGGCGGCGGTATGTGAATCTCTGTAAGAAAAAGAAAGCCCTCCTTCTCAAAGGGAAGTCGGTCTCAAGTTGTTGTTACGTGCTTCAGTGCAATAAGGTAAAAAAAGGCACTAAAAGTTCGAGGCCGCAGGCAGTCGATATTGTTTTACGCTGCTGTTCCTCACAATTTACTGCACAAGAACCGCAGACAGTCTAGTGAGAAAAATAGCAGGAACACTTCTTTCACTCAGAGGAGAGTGAGAACCAACGCGTCGGGAACACGGGACTTTCCCATTAGGCAAGTACCACTCTACAACGTCTCGAAATTCACGTTGCTCCCATAGAAGGAATAAAGTAAATAACGCTATTAACACTGCATCGTTACTGATCGTGCAGTAGGACAGCTCGTGACAATTGCCCGTGAGACGGAATACTTACGCACGACACTGTAGCTACCACTGATGAGGCAAGGGTGGATGGGTGAGGGGTTGTGGGGTCAACCCTCCCCCTCGCCCCCACCTTCTGCTACGTCAGGTTGCACTGGCGTAGCAGAAGCATTGGCGCATCCAAAGCTGAGGCTATAGCTTGCAGATATTTGGAATGTAAATACGTCACTATCGGCGGGTCGTGTTTATTTGTGAGTTTATGTCGCAGTCCATTTTTTTATTGTACGAAACTGGCAACGCTCCATTATGCTCGAGCAGACATGTGAAGAACCTGAACTGACCGTAGAGGCGAATGGATCCCTCCGTGGAGCCCAGCGAGTTCTTCGCAAAGCATCGGTAGGCGCCGAAATCCTCCGGAACAATGCGGCGAATACGAAGTCGCATGTGCACTTTGTACACGTTCTCCGTGCGGTTGAGCGAGTACTTTGCCGACTCGGCGATGAGGTCGCCACTCTCCAGGGTCCAGTAGTTGATGGACATCGGGAACGCCTCCGTATTGCAGTCCATGACAACTTCGCCGCCAAGCGGAGCTCCAATCAGTTGGTTGGGAATCCAGATCATAGGCGGAACTGCGATCAGTGGCAGCGTTAGAAACACTGTCCCCACGCTGCTCGCATCTGCCACTAGCTGTTCCGCATGTTCAGACTGTGCTCTCTGGGCCCGACAGATATAGTCTGCCTAATACATGAAGCACACTGTTCTTAACTCCTCTTTCCGGGGAAAAGTCTGACCTGAAGCGAACATAGTTTAAATGTATATTTGCCTTATTTATTTATTTATTCTTGTCTCATAATAAGCGAAGAAACGTAGGATAAAGAGGAGGAAGAAAGAGAAAAGCGTTCACACGCGTTCCAACTACACCCGAAGCTTAACCACGGTTGCCAACTAAAGGTGCAACATTGCAGATAATAGAGGTTGAATATCACACGGGGATTAATATCTGAGAATATACGTGTATCTTACATTGACTGTCATTCACAAGAACAGGACAGAATGTACAAAAGAGGTTTATTTTATTTATGGCCTAAATTTGTTCTAACATTCCATCATTAATTCGACGGTTTATTTTTTAGACACGTCGCGCAGAACATCAGCAAAATATAACTGAATTAGCATACGACCGCCAAATGAACAAGAGGTAGTCTTATGTTTCGCACATACGGACAGCAGTAGGAATATTTTTCTATCCTTCTCAAACAACTAAATGAAGAAGCACATGTGTCAGAGAGGTTTAAGTATATGCCTAGCTAACACGGATTATTGCGGTGACTTGAGCTCCGCAAGAAAAAAATACAACGAAAAGTAAGAATATGGGGTGCGCCAAATGCAGGCGGTAAAAGTGCTGTTTCTACCCGGTATTATGTTTAAATTGTGAACCTTCTCTGCCATTCCCCAAAAAATAACAAAAATGCGAACAATTCGTCGTAACGCTACAAAAGCTTTTCTAACGTCTCAACAGCTTTCTAATTCTAACTGAGGTCGACTTAAAAGAACCGGTCTGGAGCGCGTATCACGTCTGCTCACCCTGCTGATCGGTGTACTTCGGGACTGCCCAAGTGAAAAACTCACAGTGTACTTGTAGGAGAATCCTCCTGCTGACGGGAGACGGGACGCCATTGGAGGCGATGCAGAGATAGGGTCCCATGTGGAGGCGGCTGACTTTGGTGATGCTCAGCTCTTCGCCTTCATAGGACACATCTACAACCAAGAGACACATTAATAAGTGCCGTGTGATCATGTATATATGTTTAACGTACGTTTTAAAAGTGAAATGAAATTGTGACATGCTTTTATTGCGGTTTTTATTGTATCAATCAATCAATCAATCAATCAATCAATCAATCAATCAATCAATCAATCAATCAATCAATCAATCAATCAATCAATCAATCAATCAATCAATCGCTACTTACTGTCGGTGGCGGTCGACCCCAGCTGCTCCTGCCAGTTTCCGACGGCGATGGGTGTCCCGTCCTCCCGTCGCCAGGTGATGCGGGGCGCCGGGTAGCCCTTGGCTCGGCAAGACAGCGTCACGTTGGAACCCTCGCGCACCAGCACGTCAGAGCTGCTCTCGCTGCCCACGATGTCCGGGGGCACTGCGTCAGCAGTGTAAACATTCGGGAGAGACGGAAAGGCGTGCATTACTCACAGTGTGCAGCGTACTCATAGCGTGCGCTAACTTAATTCACTACTACAAGAAATCATCTGATCGCTGTTGAATAGGACATATCTTGAGAACTCCTAGCATCCTCGGGAAATTATGGTTGATGTGGGGCCTTCGTTAAACGAGCACGGGACATTATATAATTGTTCTTTGTTACAAATGAGAGCTGCTCCCTCATCCGCTCCAAGTATCACTCCAATTGTGGGTTAGCCAACCGGATTCTCCGTTTTTTTTTTTTAGCTTCCCATTTTCACGCCTTTTTTTCTATCTTTTAGTGTGCCGGCAACAAACTGGCCTTCAAGGAGTCCTTGCTTATTCGTAGTCGACCACTCATTAAGACTTGGTGCATTGTCCACGAGTCGATTTCTGCTTGTTACTTAGGGGCTGAGTCTTACGGTGTGCCCTGAACATGGGTTTGAAATGGTAATGAGTAGGTAAGATACAAAAATACGTTTCCAATTTGCAACGATGCTCCGTTCTTAATTCTTTTTTGAAAATAAAAGGTCCTAAACGAACTGGTTAGATTAGCTCGGGCTGCTTGTACGCGCAAGGACACTCCTTGAATTCACGATACCAATGACGAATGTCAGAAGAACAATGGCCCAAACCGAAGCGAAATTGGTTTTCAAAACACTGTTTTTGAAAAGGTTTTGAATCCTCGTTAATGTTCTTAGCGCTTCATCAATTTACGGAATGAATATCGAGAGCTTAGAAACATCTGCATAAATCTAGGAGTCACATAAGCATGATGTGATCAGCGGGCGCGTCAGCTATGTCCCACGTAGCCACTTCAATGGGTCGTTTAGCCACAACGCCACCACCGTGTTTCCAGAGGCACTCTGTTCAACACCCACACGCCAGACCTTGCCGTGCACAACGAAGACGCCAATTCCAAGTTACTCGGCGGAGACAGCGTTTGACAAATCGCGTAGCTTTCTTATGTTCTCTCAGTATAACTGTGCTCTCCAAAAACACATGCATGTAGGTACAAGACACCTTACAGCGCATGCTCCGCGCGGCGGCATGGCTTGAGCGCACCGCAGACGAGGCGCGATAGTCCCACGTGTAGCTTTCAAGCCCGAGCCTTCCACATAAAATGCACCCAGCCTTGTATCGTCTACGTGCAAGTTGAAAGAATTATAACAAACACGGAGAAAACCTAGCGGGCCTGGGCGCTTGTCTGCCAGCCAGCCGTCGTGTCCATGTTTCCGAAAAGGCGTCAGCAACGCCCCGACAGGGGCTGGAATTGCTTATGGAGAAACGGGTCCAAGAGGGCGGCAAGGGACGGAGGGAAAAAGAGGGATAGAGACGGTTGTACACAAGATCGGCAGCGTTTGTTCGTTGCTCGCAGGAGGAGGGAGAGAATGGGGCAGGGGTTAGGATGGAGGGAAAGAAGGCAAAGAGGAGGCAAGGGGCGCTGCCATCTTTGTTAGCCAAATCAAATTAGGGATCCGCAATGAAGTGGTTCCTCCAGTTGTTGCCTCCGAAGGTGCGGCAGTGCCATCCACGCCATACGGGGCGATGCGATGGGAGGAAAAGGAGGCGAAGGGGTTTGTGTTTCTGGCTGCGACGACGCCAGGCCAGGCCAAGCGGAGCGGAACCGAACACCCAGACGAGAGAGGCGTGTGCGGGAGGAAAGGCGCTCGGGCAAAGAGGCGACCAAGGGATGAAACGAAATAGGGACGCAAGCGAGGCAGCGCGGGAAGAGACGCCGCAGAACGACACCAACAAGAAAAGGAAAAAAAAGGCTCAGTGATAAGGTAAGACAAGAGGGTGAAAGAAATAGAAAGACGAGGAGACAATCTAATTTGGGATTCACATCTTCCCGCGCTCCTTGCCTCGGCCACGGTTCGCCAGTCGATGTTCTTCTTCTTTTTCCTCTGCACGTAATTTTATTCCGGTGCGTGTCCCCAGCCTCTCCCTCGCCCACTTATAAGTGGATCGGCGAAGGGAGAAGGTGGCGTCTGTTACTGGTTCCTTTTCAGGGAGTATATATACTGTATAAGGAAGCCTGTGGAGACCTATAGGGATACGATGAGGGAAAACGGGAAAGCGGGCCTGAATCCAGAGAGAGAGAGAGATGAGAATGGAAGGAGGAACGGCGACAGTGGGGTGTCGTCTTTCGGGAACACAATAATTTGAACTAAAAGAGAAAGAGGAATTTATTTGAAGGATTCGCCAAGTATAATGGCCGCTTTGTCTTTCGATGCCGCTTCAGGTCCTCTCCTTCTCTCGCGTATAGCAAACAGCAGCATCTCCCTATTTTACTCGTTTACGTGTGCTTCGTTTTTCTTGTGGTTGGACTACTTTATCTCGTCGTCGTCTTATTATTTGCAAAGAGTGGGCTGCTACTGATTTATCTTTGTCCTTCGGAGTAGTTGAAGTAGCGGGACGAAATAAAACAAAAAAAGGGAGGTGAATAAGGCGGCGCGGTATTGGCGTATGGAGCTCTTATATTTCTTTCTTTCTGGAGCTCCTTCACGTGCGCTGCTTCGGCGGCCGCAAGCTTGGAGCCCGAGCCTGTGTCTTTGGTTTCGCGCTCCGTTTGACGGACCGCCTGCTCGACGGGTGACGGTTGGGGTAAAGAGCGAGAGAGAGAGAGATGAGGGAGAGGGGTGAGTCCCGCGTGTGCAGGTGTAATTGGAGCGGAAGTAATAAACACTGCGGAGACACGCGGCTCATATCAAGACCGTACGGGCAAGTGGGGAGGACGCTTCCATGGACTTATTCAATTTAAGCTAATTTGACTCTTGGACGATCTCTCAAGTTTGAATTTCTAATCACTTCGTCATCTTCCTCCTTTTTTTTCTTTGCGCGCGCGTTCTTTCAAGCGATTCCAGCTTTGAAGCAGTCTTTTACTTTTCTTGATGACATTTTCAGGGCGGTAGTTTTTCGTGCGCGGTCACACAGCGGATGAGATGAGAAGAAGGAAATAAAAGGAGACCGACGTTTTCATCGCTGTGTATATGCACGCGCTGAAAAGCTCAGCGAAGCGGGCAAATATTTGGTCTGGGCCCTAGAGCGACAACTGAATCGCTAAACCTCTTAGCTGCTTCTATTGGTCCCGGTATTTTACGCACTGAGCTCGCATAAAATTAAAAATAAGTGGGCCCGCTTTACTAGCGCCCGATTGACAAGATCGTGCTCAAGCGCTTTGAGAGAACGTCTTTCTTGCTTCGTGGTTGTTTTTCGTCCTCAGTAAAGTGGTCGATCAAGGGAAGCGCACATTCGCTGGATAGATTACTGTTTGCACAACCGGGGATAGATTAGGCGCAATTTATCGTGAAATTTCGTATAACTCCGTCAGCCTTTCGTCTACGGAAGGTAGAAAAAGGTGGAGATGTGAAGTTTGAGAGACAACATTGATTACTTTATTGGATCTGCTTTTGCTTGCTTTTATTTTATATTTATGATCGCGTTCACAGCGTCAACGCTCCCTTCGTGTAGAAAAACTAATGAATGGAGTCGAAAGAAAGTGTTTCACACAATTTTATACAGTCCACAGATTGAGATACACCGACTTAGACAGTTGGGCTAGGCCAGAAAAATCTGCGAGTGTTATTGTGACATTGGTTGGCGCACGAGGCAAGTATAAACGAGAAGATCTCTGTTTTTGAGCGAACTGATAACTCTCTAACGATGAATTACCTGTGATATATGCGTTAAATATCTGCGTTAAAAGTGCTCTGCTAATTTACGAGCCACGTGCATATCACAAACGATATTTTACTACATTCAAAGCATTGCGGCTGGTGCCTGGGCTCGCGCTAGAGCGAATGTAAAGGTTGGTTTAAGTCAAGACGCAAGAAACAGTAAGGAGATGAAACTCAGCAATTTGCGGCAACGAGATAACAGGCCGTTTTAGAATAGCGTACGCAAAGTTTTGCGTTAGCGTGTGTCGCCACTGCGCATGCGTTGTAAGCTATCCTCTTGCGAGCCCGCGTTAAGTGACGGAAATAGCGGGCGAGCGCAACGGCCGCTATCTTTGCGTGCGCTATTCTACAACTCCCTAATGACGCGCTCCCGCGGAGACACTACCATGCTCCAGAATTATTATTATTATTATTATTATTATTATTATTATTATTATTATTATTATTATTATTATTATTATTATTATTCGCCCTATTTAAGAACCGCACTACCTGTTTCAAGAGTTACTGTATATTATTCAATGACATATCTAAACAAGTCGTGATTCCCGTAAAACTGCGCCAACTTTTTATAGCATTAAGTTAACCTTAGCTTTGTCATCGGCTGTAGGTGCCGACATCTTTGATGTTCTCTGTGTTCCTAATTTCACGTGGGATAACGCAGTTCCGTCAAGTGCTAGTTTTTGTAGTGTAAAGAAAAAGCTGCACAGAAAAAAAAGTTATCGAAGAAGACTTCTCTTAAACCACAGATGTCCCACACTCTAAGAAAAAAGAGAGTCAAAAGAGGGTCATGGAACCGTGACTCTCTTCGGGTGTCCATCTGACCCCTTTTGGAAGGTACAGGCAGAGAAAAAGAGTTCGCATTTGGGAAGGAGTCACTGGACCCTCCTGAAGCGCGTTTCGATTGGCTTCGGTATACGGAAGAGCCGCCGTATACGCCATACATATCGCACGCTCGCCCTTTGGCGCCGTTGTTGCCGTTGTGGCGCCTTGCTCGGCGACGCAGACGGTGTTGGCGCCGGGGTGGCGCGCCGCTCTCCTGCCTCAGTCGTCTCATTCTCCTGGTCTATTGGAATGCGTTGCGTGGTTGCGTTGGTTGCGCGTCTTCGGTTGTGTTGACGCCGGCTCCGTGCACGAAATGACGCTTGGAGGGCGGAATATTCATGGAGCTGCGGACACCGACAACGGGCGCCAGTTAAAGGGGTCATGAACCACTTTTCCAAGTAATGATCTAATGGCCTCAGTATCGGAGTGTACTGCCTCCCGAATCGATTGCCGCAAAAATTTCTCGAATCCGTCAAGAATCAGCGGAGTCACGGGGGTTTGGCGCACGCTCCCAGCGCTTTCTCTCTTTTCTCGTGCCGGCGAGCGCACTGGAAGCTAGACAGGGAGGGATGGCATGGGGGAAAGAAGTTACGCCAGCGCGCGTCATGAAACGCGATCGCTCTCCCGCTGTGATTCGCTTGCGCGAGTGCGGCTACCGTGTACTGAGGAGTGCGGCGCCGGCAAGTGGCGGCACCCCGCGGCAAGAAGCGCATCTGATCCGAACACCGCTCTCGATTTACGTCGGCTATCGGCCAATAAGCATGCTATGTCTCTTGCTACGTACAGCGGACAGACGCCCCGCCCACCGACGAGAGTGAGAACCGGCCTCTGTTTGAAAAGAGGGTGCCTGGGGAAACGGCAACTTCGCGCTCCGCTTGTGGCCATTACGCGGCGCGCACGACTGTAATATTTGGCAGAGCAGTTCATAGCCGTGTAAGCTTTCCGCAGGATGTGTTTTTTCAATCAGCCCAAGGGGTGCTTCATGACCCCTTTAACGGTGAGTGTACTGCTTTCGTAGGTACTAATTATACAGCTTTAGCTGGGCGTCTGCAGCAGCTCTGCGGAACCTGCCAGCCATTTCCAACAGTAGCCTGTATCCGCGGGGCTGTTGCGGATGCCCAACTAAAGCTGTCAGTTAACGAGTTGCCACCGTTATGCGCGTTGCTGTACAAGCTCCCACAAATTGAGCGATGCAAACAATAATCGACGGTCATTTCTTGCTGATCGCACGTCGTGTCTGCACTACTGAAGGTGCAAGATGCCGTTTTGAGATGCACTTTAGTCTACTTCATAATAACATTTCCATCGACCTTGAGTGTGCAGCGTGCTTCCACGCGTGGGAACGTGAAGAAAAAAAGCCTGTGTACAGAACGCTCAGACGCACTATGTGTAATGTTTTTTGTTGGCTTAAAGACGGTAGTTTGAGGTGCAGATATAGTACGGCGGCTTCCAGAACGTACACGGTAGTCATTCAAGTTGGACACGCCTCGCCGGTAAAGTGAAAAAGCTCTAGACTTTCGACGGGGCGCGTTGTTGCGGCCGCCGGCGTGCACTCTTTTCCCTCGATTCTGTTTGCTGTTTTCGTGGTTTGCATATACACTGCGATGACGCTGGGCGCTATAACAGAATCGAGTGAGTGTACGTGATTGTGGGAGTTATGTGCGCTAATTCTAGCATATGACATGTCTGATCTCGACGTAGACGGCGTACGCACGCGCTGGATGTCGTTCGGGCCATAGTACTCGCATCTGTTTATCTGAGTATTTAAGGATGGGTTACGTTTGTAAAACATGCGGTCAATAACCGCTCACGGCATGCCCCTGGCTGCCGGAGGATGTGCTTTGTTGTTTTGTTGTTAGCCTTTATTATGTCTGTGTGAACCACTTATTGTGTATGTTTTGCAAACCTTTACTGCAATTTCATTTTCCCATCATAATATCACGTTCTGCTTTTCAGATACCGTTTTTCATGGTGCTCACGCTGGACAGGAGCGACAACCTAGCAAGCCACAAGTCTGATGCCTCAAGCCATCACCACTTTTTTTATTTATTCTTAATCACAAGGAATAAATATGGAAACATTATGGCGATTTCTGCTGTTCATTTAGCACCATACATATGACACTGCACATCACAGTCACACATTTTAGTTGGCTATACTCATAGAAGCATGTAAATGAGGAATACCCAAACTTCTTAAGTGGAAATCACAGACCATCTTTTCGCGCTTTCTATATAACTTTGCTGGAAAATATGTGTTGTTTTGACGAGTTTTATTAAAATAATGCTTAAACTGAACTATTCTTTTTTTACAGTCGCTGGGCAGAACGGCAAGTATTATTGGACTTGCTTAAAATGAATACTCCACTATTTTCAACAGTAGTCGCGCAAAAGTAGAGCAAGGATCAAATGAGTAGCTTAAAATACTTGTGGAGTCGCTTGATGCTTCGGTGTGGGTCCCTTGACCCCCCTAGGAGCGTTACCGGCAAGGGTCGTCTGACTCCCTATAAGTGGTAACGTGATCCTCCCGATGAGAGTCTTTGTACTCTTCCTAGAGGGTCAGGGGACTCTCCTAGAGCGAGCCGACCCTGACCCACCAAGAGAGTCACCGTGACTATTTAAAGAGAGTCCTATACGTGGCAAGTCAGAACTCTCCGAAAAGAGTCACGCATACTCTCTTTTTTCTTACAGTGCAAGCGAAGTAATTCGTTGCTTCGACTCTTCCATGTGGCTGCGACAAAACGTGACTGAACAAAGCCCATCTGGCAATTCCGCTGCCACGCCATATGGGCAGCTTCGCCTCTTCTTCAATGGTTCTAAGCAAATCCTGCGTCCGCTTGGAAACCCGTTTAGGTCAGAGAATTGGGGGAAAGGTAGCGAATCGTAAATATTGAAGCAAGTCTAATGAATGAGGAGGAGGAAGGAAATGAATGAAAGGCAGGGAGGTTAACCAGACGCGCGTCCGGTTCGCTACCCTATACTGGGGGAAAGGGATGAAGGGATTAAAAGAAAGAAAGAAGAGGGAAGATGGCACTGTCATGGTACATATGCGCCTGTCCATCGAATGCCTACAAGCGGTTGCTTAAACCGGTCGATCTTAAAAACAGTAGCAATGCTCGCGTCGCTTTGCTGGCCTGTGATGCGTAGGGCCACGATCCGAGGATCTTCTCTTCGGAAAACGGTCTGTCGTCTTGCTACGAAACGATAGAGCATCTACTGTGTTTCTGTGAACGCTTTGTGAATGAACGCAACGTTCTGCGCAATGCGCTGAACAAGTCTAATGAATTTTTCTGCAACGCAAGGGGGCTGATTTTGCGTGTGTGTTGGCAACCACCATCACTGCCGGTGCGCGAAACGGGGATGCGTTGGGAAGCGCGATGCTAGTAAGCAAGTACAGCCGCCCAAACCTTTAACTAACGTGCGCGGCAGCGACTTTTCTGTGCGCCAGCGCGATATGATGGAACGAAGTTGTAGAAGATTGTTTTGTGCGCATGTGCTTTGTGGGCATGCACTTGCCCTCACCCTTTTTGGAACTTAATTCAGTCATATGGCGAAGACACGCAGAATAAAGTGCCGCTCGCGCACGCTAGTTAAAGATTTGGGCGGCTATACACCGAACTAGTTACCCACGAAACGTACGGGTCAGAAGTGCAACCGTCCACACGTTTCACCCATTATCTCGGCGAGTGGTTTGGCAAAACGTCCAGTGCATTCCTTCTTGTAAATAACCTGCTCTGCAATTATTATTTAAATAAGCCCTTTATCAATTTGCCAAGTTAAGAATGTGCTCTACAAACCGACACAGCCTTCGGCTCAACATATCATACCTATATTTACTGCCCGAACATGTTTTTGGCAAAATGAAATGAATGAATGAATGAATGAATGAATGAATGAATGAATGAATGAATGAATGAATGAATGAATGAATGAATGAAATGGGAACGCACCAAGCACATCAAGGTATCCGACTTGACTGTGCATGGGCACCGTGTTGACCTGGCACATGTAGCCCCCGCGGTCCGACTCTTGGACGCTGTCGATGACCAGCAGCCAGGTACGGTCCGAGGGACTGAGATGGACGCGGTAGTTCTGCGTGATGACACTTTTGTGGATAGTCAGGATGGTTTTGCTCTCCACTCGCAGCCACGCAACCTGCGCACGATGTAGTAAAACAAAGTAACTAAGACAAGCTACAATTTTTTTACAGCCTATCTTGTATTTGAAGGATTACTAAGGGAGCAACAAACTTGGACTATAGTTCTTCAAAATTGTATTTTAGTTATCTCTTGGGAAAATTTTGATCATTACACAAGAGGCTAAATGATATGTGCAGCATATTTTGTACCTATCGCTGAATCCTCAGCGACCGTACGTTCAAGTGACGTCATTCTCTTTATGGTGATATCTGCATGGTGCGTGCCGATCTTGTTCCTCACAACAGTATTTTCTCCCGTTTCGGAAGTGCTGGCAGAAGTACTAAAGTGAGTCATGTCTTCCTTTTGAAAGCAATGCAATCCTTGTTTCTTGGTGAACAATCAGGTCTACCAAAGCGGGCGATGATCTAAAGAACTGTAAAGGTCAACCGGCTTTTCTTGCGTCTCGTTTCTTTCGCGACTAGGGGACCGCAGAAAAAAGCAATTTGGAACTTGAATTACACATATAAATTTTACGTAAAGATGGAAGCCAACAGATGGAGACATCCTGTGAAGTAAAGGTTGCATTTGCAGGGATCGAATGTCTCGGACAAGCCAACCTGTCATTGGCAGCTGATCCATGATTATACAACTTTTATTCCACATATATGATACCTCTTTTCAATATGAAGAATCATAGACTGTTTTTCATTCATTATGAGCGTTCATCCTGCTTTCGTTTGAAGCCAAACACGCAAGATTTCACAAACATGTGCACAAATGAGTGAGCAATTAAAGGTCAGCTATGTTCTCACAAACAAGGCGCGCGTATAGGTTTATCTGACAAGTGTAAATAGGAGGAAGCCCGCATGTATAGACAACGGCACGCCAAGACACACAGGTCTACCGGTGCTGGTGCGGCCCACACCCGTCCCTTTCATCTTTCACCCTTTATTTTGCGGGCTGCCCTTTCTGCTTTATCCTACGGGTCCCGGCAAAGTCCTCTGGTGGGCCGCCTTCACAGACGCGTGCATGGATCGATGCGCGCGGTGCGCACGGTCAGACCAACAACGAGGCACAGACGTGCCTGACCGGATGCGTGCGTGGCCATTCGTTGGCCCCCGCTACGGCTGCTACTGTTGCTGCTGATGTCGCGCTTGTTTTCGTGCTTTTCTTTTGCGCGCGTTTTGTGCTCGGCGCCTTTTGCTTCAGGCCGGACGCCGCAGCGTGCCTTGTTACCTTAGCTCGATCACCCCATTGTTGCCATTTCAGCTCTTTTGCAAGGCGGCCCCATTTTTCCTTCGCAGCCAAGGCCGGCGGCCGTTCGATTGACAAGCACCGTGTAGCGGATAAAAGAGAAGAACGACCAGGTGAAAAATAAAAATGGAACAAAAAAGGAAAACACGCTAAAGGACAAGAATCTTACCGCTCGGTCCAGGTGCGTTGTGGATTTGATGGCATTCTGATAATGGTGCGCGTGCAAGTCCACCGAAACGCGGCATCTTTTTTTTTTCTTTAGTAGATAACCATCTGTTTGGGCATATTATTCCGCCTCTTCGTTTCGACTGTCGTTCCGTTTGTGTCTTGCGAGCTTGCACGGTTTCGTACGGGAACCAAAAGCTCGCGCTCCTTGCTTGACCTTTTGACTCTTATGTTGAAAAAGTTCACTATGGTAACTTTTTGCTTCGACCTGTCGAGCACTGTTTTTTGTTGCTTTTTTTTCTTTCTTTTTTCGTAGGGCGCGCTGGTCACGTCAGGAAGTGCTTTACGAGCATACAAAACCCCCCGTGTTTGTCCTTTATGATCTATATGCCAGGTACTTGTTCACTAATGTTGCCGTTTTGTGGGAGCTATTTGAACAGACTATTTCAGTATGCTTCCGTGAAAACCTAAGCCGAAAAAATGAGAGCAAGGTTCATCTAGATAACTAATTCAGTAACCAATTGGCTGCGAGGATAAGACCTTGAAGTCTTTATTCTCGATATTTTAGACGTACTAATTAGACTTATCATGACAGCGGCAACTTTGTATACATATGACCTACTTTAGCATCTACGTGCCAATAATAAGTTGTTATAAACGCCCAAACATTTATATGAGGGCACGAAAAGTTTCAGAGTGTCAAATGCAGCTTTCGGGCTGGCTACGGGGTCATAGAAGATGTCACCTATTGTCCTTGGCAAGGAGAAGATAGCTTTGCATACTTTTTTAAGCCGGCTGCATAACAAAAATGTTTATAGAATACAGTGAGACCATGGAGTCGATCGTAATCAGCGCAGAAAGTCGCCAGATTCCTGCTACACATAATAAAGATGAGTAGATATTACGACTGCCCTTTAAAGCACAGCGAACGCTGTTCTTTTTTGTGCTTGTACTTCCTGTACTTTTTCGACTTTATATAGCTGCTACTGTAGGGCTTCAAAGCAGGTACAACCTTGTCAACTCATTTACATCGTTCGCGGGACAACGCCTATGGGAACAGAAGGAACCCTGAAGCTAACTGCTAGTAAGACAACCAATATGACTGCTCAATATAAATCAACGGTTTATTATTGTTTTGTGAAGAGTCGAAAGAACATAAACTGGAACGCTTAAATACAGTAAGAACACGTGAGCGTTTAAACAAGAAAAGGAGGGTGGAATTGTACTAGGAATGCGGATATTGAAGTTAATTTCGACTGCCACAGTTTAAAAAAATAAACAAGGAAACATTTTTGTTTTAATTTTTTAAGTTCATTGGTAATTAGATAGTATAAATTACTTGGCGTTGTGCAATATTTTGATTCGATAAGGTCTGATTATCACATCGTTGTCTGTCCATACTTTGGCTTTTCTACTTCCTCCGAGTACATCCATATCATTGAAGGCCAGCCATTTCTAAATATCGCTTTAGATTTCCAAACCTTTCAATAAATCTCACGAAAGAAAGCATGAAGTTGCCTCAAAACTGAGCGTATAGCCCACATCTCAGCAGAGGTGCTCTTATAGGCATTACATATAGAGTATAAAAAGTTACGCGCTTAGCTTTAATATGCTTTATTGCGACGGAATATCTAAACGCTTGCCGCCACGAGCGCTCCGCGACAACAACGGAATTCAATGTAGTGCGCGGGAACACGTTTTAGGCGGGGAAAAATACACGCGATCCGTGCAAGCATGCATTCACGTTGACCCTCCTTATATGCAGCGGAGTGCCTAATGTGTGGGCAAAGATGCTTGCTCTGCATATTTATACTCGGCAATGCACCGACCACAGTGCGCAGAAGTGCTGCATAGGCTTAACGTACTGACTCTCTGCAGTACCGTGCAGCCAGACGAAGGCCGCAGCGCGGGCTCAGACAATTAGACAATTAGAAATGCCGCTCTGTGAGCTCACATTCGCTGGGTAACATCCGCGCATAGTTTACCATATTGTCACGTGGTCGTGACGTCGACGAACACAGCAGTCGGCGTTTGTAGGATGAAACTGTTTATTTGGCCGAACTTGTGGCCGGAAAATGAGAACTAGAACTACAGCAATGCACGCTGTACAATGATAGCGGCGAACAGGGCGTCGTCCGTCGATCAACTGACAAGCGGTCAAGCGCGTCGGCTTTTATACAGGCGCTATGGAACTTTCCAGCAATATCGCTGGTGGCGGCGTTATCTCTCGACAAAGCTGGAACATTCGCGTGCGGCGCGCAATCTTAACAAAACGATCTACCAAAATCATGAAGCTTCTCGAACACTGCTTCGGGGCCAGCGTCGAGCGTTGATAACCGTCCTTGCTGGTCAAACTCGAACACATCAAAATAAAAGAAGCGGGCGTGGCATTGCCCCCCTCTGAAAAAGCATCGTCCAGATGCTTGCAACATGGAAAGGAAAAAAACAAGTGCACACACAAATAAATTACAATAACAAAGGAAAAAGTAGAGTCCCCAGGTTCGCTAACGCGCAAAAAACGGCTTCAGGCGCGCGACATGGACGACTTCAGGTCGTGCGCGGCGTCGCTGGGAGTTCGTAATTCCGTCCGGGACGACCTCGTAGTCAAGAGCGCCGTGACGTCGAAGCACCTTGTATGGCCCGAAGTATCGCCGAAGAAGTTTTTCAATGAGCCCACGTCGGCGTATCGGCGTCCAGACCCACACACGGTCACCGGGTTGGTACTCCATGTGGCGTCGTCGAAGATTATAGTGACGGCTGTCGACCCTCTGCTGGTTCTTGATGCGCAGGCGGGCGTGCTGTCGTGCTTCTTCGGCGCGCTGTAGGTAGGTGGCCACGTCGATGTTTTCCTCGTCGGTCACGTTTGGTAGCATGACGTCGAGCGTCGTTGCCGGGCG